>NC_137504.1:8067500-8622500 GCF_041902795.1 Electrophorus electricus
TGTCACCGTGTCCAAGCCCCTCCCCTGTCCCCCAATCACCCCCCAAAGTGCTCTGTGGACTTTTGGAGAAGGCTAGCTTTCCCTCTCCCTCTTCCCTCGCCCCCCGCTCAAACGCTCTAGAGAGAAGTGGGGGGGGGGGAGGGGGCAGAGCGTGTGTTGTGTGCGGAGCGGCTGGCGCACCGCTCTGATTTCCTGCTCCTTATCCCGCGCGGGTGTCTCCTTCCAGCAGAGATAATGAGAAGCGAATGCATTAACCTTGTTTTCATTTACTCCCCATAGATAGCGCCCGGGCTAGCGCCGTTGCTGTGCAGACGCTCCACGTGCCCCCGTGGCTTTTGTTCTTCTTCCGGCTCCCCTTCCGTCTCGCAACCTTGGCGACGAGGTTTCGGGGGAGCAGATGGGACTTTGGTCTTGACTCGGGGGTTTCTCCCCACCGCACCCTACGCCTCCAGGCATGTCAGTTCACCTTCCAAGCCGTCCGTCACCTGTCAGTCTCCGCCCCGGTTTATCTTAAGGAAGAAATGACAAAAAGGGAGTAAGTTCTCTTCAGAAGTAGTCCTTACATATTCTCACTGAGCTTTGCTTGGGTCCCTTTTTTCCCCTTCGCCTGATGTACAGCAGTTTGGTAATTTCAAGCCGTCAATCTTCTAGATGACATTGGGGTGCTCAGCTGGAGGGCCATTATCATCAGAAGTTAATAAGAAAAGATGTTTAGCTTCCCAAAACCAAATCAAATTCTGTCAAATATTCAGTTTTGTTGTGAACAGAATGATTTAATGCCCTCTTCTTAAGAGTTTACTCCATTCTGCAATCTCATGTGAAGTTCTCAGGCATGATTTTGCTGCGGAATTTGCCATAGGCTGTCAGTTATGAGTCATGCACAGTGATTGCAGACTCTAAATTGCATGGCCGTTATGACTGAGCTCTTTGACAAAATGACAACTTCACTAACTACATTCTTATTCAAAAGGCTGCCAGTACGAAAAAAGTCGCTCTGCTCCACCCAGGTTCAAGCTGTTTAAGTACAAGAAGTGATCACAAGCAGTCGTGTCCATGAAATGAAATGGATGTGCCAGTCTTCAGGGTTCCATGAATCCCATGAAGGCTGTGGGAACATTGGCGTGTGATGGAGAGAGATGGCTTTTCTGCCCTCTTTACACCAAGGAGCTTTGTAACCCGCAGATAAAGTTCGATAAACCTGTACCTCGGAGGGCCTGCACTCTGGCCTACCCTTCTCCCAGGTACCCAAGGAGAGCTGGGGAAGTGCGCTTGGCAAAGCCTGCCACTGCAGTTCACTTTGTCTCTCTTCTTTAATGGGCTTCTCTAATCAATCAGCACTTTTCGTTGCTTTATGAGGAGTAACCTTAATAAAGTTCAGTGAGGCCGAGGATGTGAGACACCCCCCCCCCCCCCCCCCCCGCCCCCCGCTGCCCTTATATCCGCAGCCGTTCAGTTTGGCACTGCTGCACATAATGCTGCCCACGTGACTCCTGACACCACTGGCGTTGGCACGTTTTATTTCAGTGTGGTATTTACGGCAAATGGCCTGTCTAGCCCGTCCAGTTCCCATTGGCTGACTGTGCGAATAGGTCGACAAGCGCAATCTTGGCATTTTTCATTATGTAGACGTTTCCGCGGAGCCTGTGGTTTTGTGTCACTGCGTGCCGTAGTTTGGGACAGGCTTATGACAGCCGCAACTTATGGGAATTAAAAGTAAAGCTTGGGAGGGCAAAGGTTTCTTTAGCGTAACCCTAATTACCTCAGCCATGGCAGCTGAGGAGATGTTGCAGCGGTCTGTCAGCAGTTACTGTGATATAATGATTTGCACACGTCCGTTAGGGACCGACCCTCCCTCTTCTCGGGTGGAGGGTAGGGAGTGGGGGGGTGGGTTGGTGTGCCGGTGCCTCAGGGAGCCTCAGCAGGCCAAGGGTGCGAGTTAGAGCCCTTAACAAGAGCCATGTTCCATCTGTTGTTAAAAGCTGTGTGGAGTGAGTGGGGATGTGAGCGCCTCTTTGATTGGAGGGCGGGTGGGGGTGGTGGGGTGGATGCGGCTGTGCCAGCCCGGGCGTCTGGCACTCCTCTGGGACAGCTGTTCCCTGAACCTGCCCTAAGGTGTTGGATTATTTATGCTTCCCTATGCGCTATTATTTATTAATGGCATATTTGCATACACGGAGCGCCGTGGCGACAAGACCTTTAACGGCAGCCGTCGCATAATGTAATATGTACAGATTGAGCACAATGAGCGGGGCGATGTCACATGGGCTGGAAATGAAACACTTCTCAGCACTGTGACAGGCCAGGCTCACAGATTGTCTGGCAGCGAGTTGCCCACCCAGGAGCAGTGCAGCCTGGGATACGAAGCAAACAATAAGCCAACAAACGTAACGAGAGCCTCCTATGCATTTCCCTTTATCCAGTCTCCTTTTCCGAACCGCCTTTGTTTTCTGAGCAGCGCTGCCCCACAGGACCCGTTGTGTACGTGTGGTGTTTGGATTTCGGGCCCCAGGGCTCCTGACTGTAGACACCGGTAGCAGCTGGGCCGCTAAAGGTGATGGTGCTAACGAAGCTGGCCTCGCCGCTCTGTACCTGTACCATCTCGAGCGGTAGGTGAAAGCGTGCTAAAAACGTTTGATGGACCAGGTGGCTGCGGACCTTTCATCCAGACGCAGGTTTACAGTTGGAGGTGTATAATACCTGAGCGTTTGCCTGAGGGCTCATACGTCCGACTACAAGCCTGGATCTGTCCTTCGCCAGCTCAAAGCCTGCCGAGAAAATAAAATCCTACCTTGAATTCACTGAGCTTACATTGTCATGGCAGAGAAAGAGGCATGATAGAAAAGCAAGGAACTACTATACAGCACCCGAAAAGCCTTTTACAGCCAGTACAAACACAGCTGTGTAAAATAATGTGTTAATATTTATCCTGAGCCATAGCCTGTAATATAACTCATTGTGTTCTAGAGCTGGGAGTCTTGCTCAACACCCCCATATACTGTAGACCTATCTATTCTCTCTCTCCAATATTTATTTATTTATTTGGCTATGTGCCACACGGTATAATTGAGTTATTATTATTCTGAAGTCTACTTTAGCAGTTAATTCTGTGTTGCTGTAAGCAAGTAGAGAGGAACTGAAAATAAATGAGCAAATTAATTGGGTTGGACCTCATGAAAACCGGCTGGTATGCATTTGATAATTGTACTGAATTTTAACATGAAAATTCAACATTGGCTTTTTGAACCTTTAATTTAATCGCCCTTTTGATTCTAATGAAGCTCTGAAAGATGTCCTTGTTTACGGTCAGGGAGTGGTTCATGGACCAGGCTGTCTGACTTCATCTGCATAAGTCAAGTCAAGTCTGTCAATAATCTTACAAAACCATCATGGTCTTGTGTGCCACAGTATAAAAAGTTTAAGTTGAAAAGTTTGTTTTCTTTGAAGACGTTTTCTGGATAATTTGCTGACCATCACTTGGTTTGATTTGGTTTGATTATTGAAAACCCGTCACAGTACGCCAAGAATATCAGCTGTGTTTTGTTAATGGCGAACACCATAGCCTAAGCACACTTGCCATCGTTAACCAACTTTTGTTGAGCGTTTAATTCCAAATGCATCGCCGAAGCCTTCATGCCTCCCGAGAGCATTTTCTCCCGCCACGCGCTTTGAAGCACCTTGAGGGTTTCGATGTTAAAAACATCTGGTCTTTGGAGGGAACTGCATCAACCACAATCACCCCGCTGTTTGCAGAGCGGTGACAGCCGTGTGGTGGCGGAGTGGTGAGGTGGAGGTAGCCGTGGCGATCGCGGTGGCAGATTGCTAACAGCAAACACTTTTATCTTCTGCTCGCCTGGCTCCTTGAAGTTTGTTAGCTTAGTTAATGACAATGCCAACAAAGCAGCCAGCTCTTCAGGGGCTGAGAGGCTCAAATCTGGATGCTTGCAGATTTGAACCCAGATGTCACAGCAGGATGCTAACAGCACTCTTCACTTTGGTTGGAGCCTTAGATTTATTTTTCATTTAGCACAGGCCCTCCAAAGCCTTGTGTCCTTTTAAGCATGAATAGCTCAAGAATCACCTGAAACGTGTACCTGAAATGCCCCAAGCTGTCCAGCTCTGCCTACGGGCATATGGCTGCCATATGTGGCTGTCTTCAGAGAATACAAACTGCAGCATAAGGGGGGGGGGGGGGGGGGTGTTCTCTCCATTTTGGTTCATGGGGTAATTTTGCTCCTCATATCAATGCAGAATTTAAAGTCCCAAAATACTTATTTCGGTCTCTCTGTATCTCTCCCCCACCTCCATCTGCCATCTATCTTACGCTCTCTCTCTCTCTCTCTCTCTCTCTCTCTCTCTCTCTCTCTCTCTCTCTCTCTCCTCTCTCTGTCTCTGTCTCTAGGTAAGTGATGTGGATGTTTGGTTCTTTGTCTCGTCCTAACTGTGGCTGTGGACTTTGCACATGTCTCGTTTGAGAAATGGGTCCTGAGGTGATTCATTGGCAGGGCAGAACGCAGGTTTCTAACAACCCCCCCCCCCCCCACTTTACCACATTATAGGACCTGAAGCTGGTGTGGACGCACAGCCCCCCCCCATCCCCCCTTGCCCCCACAAATGGGAACAGAGAGGCTGTGTGCGCTCATATGAATCATTTTAATGTTCAACAAGCTCTTACGCATGAAAAATTTATTGAGAGGCTGAAATGGAGGATTTGAATGACTGAGCGGATTTGGAGATTGAGGAACACACATGAGCGAGTGTGGAGCGAGTCTCTGGACACCACCAATCCAGTGAATGCACCTGAATTATGCACTCTCCTTGGCTATGATGTTATTGCCACCATTATCGGTAAAGTCCAAAAGCAAGTTTTGTGTCCTGAGGCCGCTGTCACAAGCAACGATATGCAATATAGATGTTTTAAGGAAAATGCACCTTTTCCTCAGATGGGAAATACAGAATTAATGAGCGGAGAAATGAGCTTTGTCAGACAACAGTAAGACTGGTAGGAAGGCTACAATCTCTAATGCTCAGTGTAGCATCAAAACAATCAAAACCTCATTTTACAAGCCAGAATGAGGCATTTATCACGTATACACTTAAAATAGAAATGGTATGTTCAGTGAATTATTCGTCTGTGTGTGCGGATGGTTCTCATGATAATTGACTTGTAGCATTAGCTGAGGATGGCATTATCCTAGACTTACCGAACAGTTTGGGGCTTCGTTTGGGGCTGGACCTGCTGTTCCTCTGCAGTCATAAGCTATCCTGAGTCTTAGAACTCTTGATGAACAGGTTTTCAATTAAAATGATAATATCAGTATCACTCATTGGCATCAAATAAAGCCGTTCCTTTTGTTGATCTTATTTACATAGAGGATTGTTTTTATCTGCCTTTTTGTCTTGTTTTGAAGAAGAACACGTTTTTGTTTATCCCATGAACATTTACGGACCACTGATCAGTTGTAACAAAAGTTCAATTAAGGTCTCACAATTATGGTTCAAAATCCATTTAAGAGTAACATAGTTATTGGCATTATTCTGCCTTTAGTCAAGCATGAAATCATTAAGCAACACTGAAGCTGGTCCAGTTCTTTGTGCTTGCACAGAAACGTTGGCTTCTCCACAAGTCTTCTACTTGACCTGCTTTCTGGTGCAGGCTCCTAGAACTTTTATCATCTACCTCCAGGAGGTAGAGCTAAATCCCCTGGAATTTTTTTTGGCTAAGTCAGTGATGCTAAAATGAAGCCTCCTATTTTTGTGTCTTCACTACGCAAAGTCACTCTTTCAAAGAGGAGAGATGTTTATGCCAAAAAGATCAATCGTGCAGGAACATTGTTTTTCCTGACGTTTGAAGTGCTGGTGGTTTGGGGATGATGAATTCTAAAGCAACTCCCATCCAGCCTCTCTTCCATCTGATGCAACAGGATGTAATACAATTGTTTTCTTTTGAACTTTTATTTCTAATATCGGTGGCAACCCAGAGCGCTTGTCTTTAGGTATCTGTTGTCAGTCGTTACCTCGTCCAGGTGAAAGCAGAGGGATTAACGTCACTGATCAGGAGTGAAAAGTCCCAAATTAGCTGAGAAGCGTAGCGGTTAAGTCAGTCAGGAAGCAGTAAGCTCTCTGTTGCACGCTGTATGAATCATCTAGGCAGGGTTTCTCCCTGAAAGACATCTTTATGCTCTGACTTATGTGTCTCCTGGGTCATTCCCAATATGCCACAGCTCCCATTGAGCTGCCCTGGCCCTCCCTGAGTCAGAGCTTATGGCTTATTCCGTGTTCATGGATGTCTAGGGGAGACCATTGAATGTGCTTTTGTTTGGCATATCCATATGCCCCTTGAGTCACATCCTCCATTAAACCGCGCCTCAATGGGATATTTTGTGCGCTCTGGCAAAGGACTGTCAAAACCCAGCAGACCGTGGTCTTGAGAATTTTCACAAGCTTTTGTGATGTGTTCTTATCACGCAGTAGTTAAAGTCCGCAGTCTGAGTGTGCAGAGGAATCCGTTGGGGCTATTGGACTTTATGTTTACGGTTAGCCATTTGGCAGATACTCTTATCAAGAATGACTTACACCAAAGACAGCAGAAAAAAAAAAGAAAATTATATAGAGAATCTCCAAGGATTTATAATCTACGTGATATACCTATGAGTCATCCGTGCTTGAAGCAAGTGCAAATTTAACAAGGTAAAAAGAACCATTCCCAAGTGTGTATTTAAAGGCATTGATGACGAAACCATTTTCTCCCCACTCCTCTACATCGATCCACGCCTGCTTATTTTCAGTTTACCCATGTTAAGGAAGCACATAAACCAATAATGTGCCAACGCTCAGAAACGCCTTTACCGGAGCTTTTGGATCTTGCGGCAGCGTTCAGAGCATTTTAGTGACTACACTGCAAGCAAATAGCATAAGACAATGGCCAAGGCCCTGATAGTGATTTCCAGAGCACATGTGACCGGTGAAGCAGTGACGGGCCATCGGCAGGCGATATTAAAGGCTTTTTACGTAGCACCAGGCTGAAACGTGCTACAGTATGGCATTAACCCACAGATTAGCATCAGGATCTTATAGACACCATGTCTTTGATAAGAATCTACAGTGCTGTGCCTCCCCCGCTGCCTGACCTCAGTGATGGAGTCTTCACAAGTGAAGCACTAAAGATGAAGTCCAAAAGGTACTCATGTTGCTGTTAGTGTAAATGCCTGAGTTGTGACAACCTGCCAGATTTCAAACTTAGGTCATTCTCTTTTTTTCTGCCCCTTTTCTCAGGCACAATGTGTGATAACATATGGTCTTTGTTACGCAGTCTTGATCTTAAAGACACAATGTTTAATGTGATACTGGTAGGTGTTGTTTATTTTTAACACATCGATGATGAGAGAAAGAACGCGAGATGCATGTATAAATGTTCGGGCTTTTATTATTATTGCCTACATGACTATAAAATCACATGACATTGTGGGTAGGGAGTGCAGGCGTGTTGCATATATTTTAGGCACGATTACTGTAAAGTACTATGTGCGCAGAAAGCCATGATAGACCATTTGTGGTTTGTGAGCTACGGCATTATCTACCTTTGGCCAGGGATCAGAAGCGAAGTTATGGATTAGCAGGTGGGCCATTAATCCTTTTCATCAACTAAATCAAACAGACATGCCCTGAACATCTAAACTCTACATTACCATCTTGCCTCCATATTGTTATGGATTCATTCCCTGACAAATGAGTGTTTGAGTGTATTGAAAAAATATTAGCTTAAATCCAGTCTGCAGTGATGGTGCAGTCATGGCAGTGTGTGGGGCTGGTGATGTGTGTGAGTGCTCAGTCCGCATCAACGTGTTGTGGAGAGAGATAATGTGAACACACCTGACATGAAGACAGTCGTAGGGGTGGGTGTGACGCATGCAGGTCAGCATGAAGCGTCACGGAAGCTCCCGTACCTGGTCTTCCCCCTCCGTGAGTGGTGGGCTGAGGTCACCAGACTCCCGCGGCACTAGCCACGCTGCACTCGGATTCCCTGAGGAATGCGGAGCACGCTCCGCTTCCTGGCTGGCTCTCCGCCGCCTACGCTTCCATGTGCTGGGACTCGACGCAACGCGTGGCGATAGCATTTTCTCAGACGCAACAACAAAGCGAGGGGACTGCTCGCGGGTTAAGCGCCCGCGTGTAGCCCCTGGTGCGCCTCTCGTGCGCCCGGCTCCTTAGCGCCACTCCACCCCCTGCTTGAGCCCCTTAATTATTTTTAAGCTCTGCCTGAGGGCTGACACATTGGCAGGGGTCAAACTGTGTGGCCAGGTGAAAATAAGCCGGCCATATTGTGTCCTCCTCCGTCCCTCCCTTCTGCCGCATGGCCCACGCGGAGATTTTGCGCCGCCCCCGTAGTTCCAGCCACCTGCACTATCTCCACCTCGGCTCCCCCATCGCAGTCCTGCGTGGCGAGCCGCTGTCTGCGCCTCACGGCTGGCGCAGGGAGACAGTCACGAAGCCACGGATGCGGCGGGCCAGGCATGGGTCGGCACTGTGTCTCCAGCCAGGCTTCCACAAACTAGGCCGCTTCAGGGGAGCCCTTCTGCTGCGCTGAGGTCAGAGGGCGAATGCGAATGTGTGGTTGATTTTGAGTTGGTCCTCCATAGGGCTGCGGGCACCGTGTCCTAAGACAGTTGCTCTGTCTCTGGACCCAGCTCCAACATGTACGAGTGATTCCATTTATTACTTGGGATGCACCAATATTGAACTTCTTGGGCTAACATGATAACCAGTAATTAACACCTTGTTGTGGCTGATACCAGTATTAATAACTGATAATTGTATCTTTATGCATTTTAAAGCATGCGCAAACTACAATCTGTACATGACGTCTAGTGAGTTCAAATAAAACTCTAAATATGGATCATTCATTTTTCATAACCATGTCAGAGGTAAATCAAACATGGCAATTATTGCACACATACTCTTCTGTTAACACAAAGGAGAACAAAAGTAGTTTATAATACATTTTATTCTCTTAATATTTTGCCTTGGCCTGGGGCAGAGAGCCTGTAGCTGGATTGCCCCCTGGAAAAAAACAACAGCAACATAACTGCAAACCTACACAGTGTTGCTTAATCCATGTACAGCAAAATACAAAAACATTATTCCTCACCCAAGGTGCATTTAACAAAAGAAACCTATCCACCTCTGATTATAATTTTTCTCATAACTGTAGTAATCTACAAACGAGGCCTAAATTCAACAGACGGCTTAATCTGTTGGAGAGATAAAAAATAATCGGTTGTAATTATCGGCTGAAATTCCAATATCGAACTGATAACAATAAATGAAAAATTGTCCTTATCTGCAAATAATATATTGGCTGCAGATATACTGTGCACTTCTATTTATTACCCAGCAAGAATAATAAAAAAAGAGGCCAGTAATGTGGGGAAGTGAAACTGCTGACTTATCGCGAAGAGTGAGACACACACTGTGAGACGGAAAAAGCTGAGTCACATCAGTTTGGGCTCCTTTTGTAACAGATTGTGATTTTAAAAGGTTTGCCTGAATGCGGGACAGACTCTGGTAATGACCTGAGCTCTGTTCCCACGCTATAACATCCTCTTTGACCTCAGTGAAACTTCCGTTCATGCCAAAGGCGGCATCGTATCAGGAGGAGCATTCATAAAGTATCTCAGCTGTTGTTTAATATGTTTACCGGGCTAGCCGTGCGGCTACGCCCCAGACAGCTCCGTTGCTAAGATCCTTCATGTGGCTGTTTCACCCTGCCAGTCTCCTGCCAGAAGAGTTGTCAGACAGCGCTTTAACGTCTGCCGTTCCCCAAGCATCCTGGACTGCCTTGCCACTCCTCATTCCCCGCGTGGGCACGCCTCTCCGTTTGCGTAATTAGCCCACAAATCGCGGCGCGCCCGCTGGCGAGGTCTGAACCCGCGTTCTGCTCGCGTTAATCCACCCAACCCGATCTCTGCGAGACCTAACTGGACTTTGGCGCCGAATGCTGATAGCTTTGGGGGCAGTGGCTATTTCTGACCTGTTTTCTTCTTGTCTTCATTTGTATTCCTGAAGTCCTCTTTCATCTCTGTCTTCCTGTGCAAAATTTAACCTCCTGATATATCGACTCCGTGCTTACGGTGCCCTAAAGGGGCGTTTGTCTGCCAACATCCACTTTTATAGCACGCTGACATCACACAGAATCATTTAGTGCGCACACAGGATAGCAACCCACACAGTGGCACAAATGGATGTTTTGGGAATACAATTTTAGAGCTCGTTTTTAACCCAACACTAAGCAGTCGTGGCTATGTACAATAGCCTCTGGGGTAGATGGTCTAAATTTGATGGAAGAGATGAAGTTGACAGATTAGGAGCTGTCCTAAAATAATAAGGTGGTCATTTGTAATTGGCTTGGGGAGTTGTTTCTGCATGTATAGGCTTGTTTTAATCAGGGCACAGGCAGTCTAAGCAGCATAGGACATAGACTGCCGAGAGAGTTATCGTGACACGACACATAGAGTTGTTTTTGTATTCTGTTACACTATAGCTGACTTTTTTTCTCCTTCTCCCTCAGATTAATCTTGAATGGTGTGAACTTTCAAAAGTGATTTGTCCAAAATAGTCACCATATGAAATGACCTGACAAAATCAATGTATGGATTTGTTAGTGACAAACGAGGACCAGCTTTTTTTGCTCCACCAGAAACCTCTAAAGATATTAAGCCACTAAATCTAGACCCGGGGCACTGCTATGGTTATGGCAAGCACTCGGGTCCACACGTGAGCAACACATTCGAACAGAGCATTCCTCGCAAAAACAATCCCCACGCTGTTGTTGGTGCACTCTACGGATATTGTGAAGATGATTTGAACGTCCATGCTGATTGCATTACGATGGCATGGCTATGCAGTTAGCCAGAGAGCCTCCCACTCTTACGGGTCCGAATTGAAGCACAGTTTCATAAAATGTGCCTAACGTTTTTTGTCATATTTTATATTATTCACAGCAGCACAAGAGCTTAAGACACTGTGTGAAGAGCGTCTGTATTCCACGTGCTTGCTTTCCGTCCAACCTTTGTGACGGATTAACTGGTAAAGTGCAAAACGTGATGGCTGCAAAACTAGCTTTCATCTGTGTGTGTCTGTATCCTGTTTCACTGTCTGTGTGTTTTATTAGCTGCTATAATGACCTGTAAATTTAATACGAGGCCCCGTGCTAGGCATCTAGGTTCATGGTCTGAGCTCTTCTCCACAGGGCCAAACCACTGGTTGCTGCTAATGTTTATGACAGCATCGAGCACCACCACTGCCACCATGGGTTGGGGGAAGGAGGGTACAGGGAAGGCCACATTTTTATAGAGTTCTTTGTTGTGTAGTTTATCAGATATACAGGAAAAATGGTCATTTTTCATTAGGGAGTATCAACAACGCAGTTTCGCAAGAAGCAGTTATGACAGAGCCTTTTGATTGACATGTTTTCTTCCTTGGTGAAGTTCAATTAAAAAACTCTAATTTGCAGCCAATTAATAAAAGACCTGTCAGTCAGTATTTTCTTTTTCAAAACATGTGCGCAATTGTGCTCTGCTGTAGCTGTAGCAAACAACAGCCTGTACACAAAAATTCCAAACCCATCAATATCTTATCAGTTTTTCTTTTCTTTTCACTAAGGCCGCATATGTCTCCTAAAGGAAGAAAATGCTGACATTTGCTCCCCATGTTCTTTTTAGCGCTTGTCCTCAACACTGATAGCACGCCATGTCCCAACAGAAGCCTGGTGGAGACGTCGATGGTTCTAGCGGCGGGTCTGGACTTCCCTCCTCTGGTTAAATGGACTGCTGTCAAATGTTGGGACAATCACTGGGATGGGCGCTGTAGTCCCCCCCCCAGCAACACGCTGGGGCTTGGTGCACCCAGAGCAGGCTCGGGCCCTTCTGTTTGTGGGGCAATTAGCATGGAAGCAGCTGAGCGGAAAAGCTGGGCACCAGAGGCGTCCGCTCGCTCGGCTCTGCTTGGCCACCGGGGCCTTTCCCCATCACTGCCTGTGCATCTCTGTTATGTCTCACAGATGGAGAGCAGACTTCCCTAATGTACCACAGTCTGCTTCAATTTGGGCCTGTAAGAGTGTGAGGCTCTCCGGCTAATTGCACGGTCGTGTAATGGTAATGCGCGTGGCCGGCATGCTGCCGGTGTCCTGTTTCAGCCGGGGTCTCTTAATTGTCATCGTGGAAAAGACATGTGGGTGCGGCGCACTAAAGCGTTTTACTGGACAACTGCACCCAAATCATCAGCCACTTTATACACACCATCTAATGCCACATGCTATTACTGCCATATGTGCATGTTCATTTAAAGTAAACATTACAGACGGGTAAATAGGGGCTCCCAAATGGCTGCCTAATAAAGACCCTTCCAGGGCGGTACCCTGTGTCTCGGACTGAGTCCCACAGCACCGCTGCTTTTTAAATTGTATTGCTGAAGCGCTGCATGATCTTGTGTGAGCTTAAGCTTTTAATGCCCAGTTCTAGTAGTGGGCCTATTAGGTCATCAATGCTCCCTCAATAGCCCCAAAGCCAAATGAAACAAGCAGTAAGTCTGAATGATAACGGCCCTGAAGCAAATAGTCCGATCAGCGTCAGAGCACATGCAAGCCTGGACGTTTGGGGAAAACTGCAACTAATATGTTGCTTCTTATGGACCCCTTTCCATTTATTATTTCTTTAAAATACATATTTAAAAATCCCGAAAGGGTGGACCCCAGCTAAAAATTCTGTGCATATAAACAAAATCTCTCTCTGTAACTGCTCTGCTATGACGGAGAAAAAAATCATCCAGTCCTGGGTCTTTGCAGTTCTATGTCTTTGCACTATTGACCATCCATTCCCTTTTTTTGACACAAGTGTCAATGGCTCTTTCAGAGTCTAGCACAACAAATCGCCCATGTTCCAGAGTACAGTTTGCAATAATAGCTCCTTTTTTTTCCTCACCGCGTGCGGGTGATGGATCTCCGTCAGATTCCAGTCCTACAAAAACGTGCGCAGGCTTGCAGCGCTGTGCCGCTGTCTCTTTGATTCCCTTCTGTCCCTCTGGTCTGTGAAAGTTCATATGTGTCAGTCAGTGTATTAGGCTCCCATTGGCTGTGTAATCACTCCTACTGTTCTCCGATGCAGGGATGGTGATGGCAGGGCTGATAGTGACAGCGCTTCGTCTCGCCAGGCACAAAAGGCATTTGACTTCCATTGTGCTCGTCCTGGGTGCACTCTGTCCAAACTGGGGCAACAAAGAGGGATAGTGATGTTTATTCCTTAGAGAGTGTGATTGCTTTCCTTTTGTGAGAATAGATTGGGGAAGGGGACACTGTTGGTGTTGGAGCACCTGGCTGGAATTTCAGGAGGGTTTTTCTGGCCACCTAAGAGATGTGGTAAAGTGTCTTAGCCTTCGGATTTGATGAAAGCTACGTGCCGTCCATCCTAGACATCTGTCTATATATCTGTCTAGGTATAGTTGTAAAACTGGGTGGCGAACCATGAATGTAGCATTTTTGAAAAGGACTTCTGCAGGCCTGGGAAGGCAGCTTGTGTGGTGAAGGTGTTCATCTTCTTATATTGCAGTTAAATGTTTATGCATTTGCATTTGTTTTTGCTGTTAAAATGCATGAAGTCTAGGCATCGGCGTTAGAATGGTCAGTGGAGCCGTGCAGGGTTTGTTTGGTAGCTTGCAAAGAAAACAGTTGGAAATGGGCAGATACCCTGGCAGAACCTCCTTCCCAGGCAATTTGGGAGCTCTTTGGGCTGGCCTGTTGTAAGAACAAGAGACTCGGACAGTGGGAGACGTGTGGTGAAGGTGGATGCGCGATCGGGAGAAGCTCGTCTCGGAAAATAGAAAGTGGTGAGAGAGTGCGAGAGATACGCTTTCACACATCCCAGGCTGTTTTATTATTGATGGGATTATGACTCCGGGACTACAGGGTAGGCCCATTAGTGCGGGCGCGAAGCCCAAGAGACAGCATCCGCGGTGCAGATTGAGGGGGGCGGGGGTGCAGCAGCTCTGAGTGATTGACTAAGAAACACAATCAGCTCCGGGCTCCAGATGCCGGCCCCAGTGTCATTATTAATTACTGCCGCTAAAAGGCTCAATCAGCCATGAACTCTGCCTCTTTGACTTTTGGCTAAAGAGAGCACATGTTGGATACTATGCAAAAAGGGAAGAAAAACCCGAAGGAAGCTCTATTTTCTGCGCTCCCTTCCAAACGATGAGGATTGGAACAATTTAAAATGAGCACTGCCAAAGAATGCTTATCTCCTGTGACATCTGCGCTTTCTTTTCTTTATTTCTTTTACACCACTTCATTTTGCAACTTAATATTTAGCAACTTAATACTGCAGAGATTATGCTCTTATCTCTTTTCATCTGTGCATACAATGCCTTTGTTTTGCTCTCCATTTAATAACTTCTCGAGCCTTTTCAATGAGAAGGAAATGAAGAAATTTCTTGGCTGTAATTTTTTTTCTTCTCTGTCTTGCTCCATGCTGTAGTCTGGCCTGGGTTCTTCAGTGAGTCAGCCAGATGGTTGTGTTTCCACATTTAGCTCCATATCTAAGTCAGCGTGCAGAACTGGCAAAGAACCTCCCCCTCCCGCCAGCAGACCCTCAGAGCAGCCGCCGCAGCACGGACCGCTGGCAGTGCCGCGATCATTACCGCCACGGAAAAATCCCAGAAAACGAGAGAACTTTCGGGATGGGCAGGGGACACAGCTGTCTACCAGTACTCTAATCTCACTCTAATGCACCAGCATTTGTTATTCCTCGATTTGTGTTACGTTTCCTAAGTGGGGGAGAGCAGGCTCCTCTGTGCTTGTTTGGGACCCTAGGTAGCGGTGTTAACATATGCGGCCGACGTTTCTCTCCAGCCTGGTTTGTGTGGGTTGAGAGCAGAGGAGAGGTCCAGGAATATTGGATAAACTGTGGCACGTCCATTGCTGCTCGTCTACTTAGGGCAACGTTGCCAAGAGCCATCCATCATCCTCAAGAAACCCGTGTCAAAGCAACAGACTCGCGGTTTCCCTTAATCGACTTTACGGAGACCGATGTTTTCACTCAGTATGCAGGGAAGAGCAGTCTGACATTTCGCATTCCTTTTGTTTGTTTTTTGTTTTTTTGTTGTGCTATATCTTCGACTGTCATTTTTATATGTCACAGGACTCTGCATCAGCTGATATGAAAAGCACCTTTTCATTTCAGTTATGTTTTTCACATGTAAAGAAAATGTCCAACTTTTTCCCCAGACTCCCCCACTTTTGGTTCAAAGTGGCAAAGTGTCCACAGCTGATCCCAGTCCACTCACTTAATCATATGTTTCAAAATATGTGCATCACAAATGTGTTAAGTGCTGCCTGGGGGCACCACTCCTTCATTCTCTATAACCTCCATCTATTACTTGTGTGTGAAAATGGCCTGGGAAGGATATTGAATGCAAATGCAAAACAGTGTGCTCTTTCAGTCTGCCTGGGAAAGGAGACCTTTTGTGTTTCTCATTCTGTGGCAGCCACGACTCCAAATGTCTCCGAATCACCATATTATTTATTTATTTATTTATTTATTTTTTGTGCGTACCCAGCAGAATGATTCCGCGATGGCATTTGACGCATTGGCCACGCAGGGGCTCTTTTCTCTCCCGCTGACCCCTCGGCCGGGCGCGCGGGCTGCGCAAGGAGTGCAATAACGGCCTCCTCCCCAAAGCCACCGCTAGCCATGGCTGAGAGACCGTTAGATGTTTGGCTGCACGTTCACCGTCTCGCTGCTCCTCCCCTTGTTCCGCTCATTCCCGGCTTCATTTGAATACGGGGGATCTCGCGTCTGACTGTCTGCAGGTAGAGCAGGTCTAATGAGTTCCCCCAAAGAGCATAAAGATGATTGATGGGCGAGACGCTTGCACATGCAACGGTTCTGAGAAGGTGCGGGAGAGCGGGAAGCGGGCGCCGTGCCGCTCTCATTACTCCCCGCTCTGCCGCCGCCGCCGCACTCTAGCACATGGGGGAGGCCGCCGCGCTTAAATTGCGCTTTTGCAGGTGCACTGCCTGATTGTAATGCATCATGATTACTTTCACCAGTCTTATGTAAGAGATTGTTCCTGTCAAGTTCTTCCCATTTGCAAATCTAATAAACACGGCCCTGCAGTCTGAGTGACGTGTGGGACTGTCCTCATTCGCACTGTCTCATGAAACAGCAATAAAATTCTTCTGAAGAACTCAGGTTGATCTTTAAAGTACTATCCTGATTTCATTTAGATTTGTATTATTTAACACAAATAAGCTCTGTGTTAGAAAAGTGGTGGAGGCTTGCACAGCTTTCGTACTTCACCTTTTCCCCATTTCATTCCATTTTTGTACTTTTTTCCTCACCTGTCATGTTGTCCCAAAATGAGTTAATTACAGCTGGAATGCGTGGCATAGAGGGGGAAATGACAGGAGGTCTCTGATGATAGCTGATGGCTTTCTGTGCCTGTTTATTTCATCACCACAGTGTCTTGTTATTAATTCCTTAGGCATTGAGGCTTGCTGTAATTCTTTAATGACAGTGCCGCACCACATGCTGGCAGTAAACAGATTTTTGCTAAAGTTTCTCAAGTGGGTAAACAATGTGGCACCTGAAATGCCAGGATGGGCACAGGCCTTACAGGCTGCTCATGAGTGCCTGCCAGCCAGCAAGGAAGTAGTCTTGCTGTTTTAAATTGCGCATCAGTTATGGATTTATCCTCAGGGAGCAATGCCTCAGTCATTAAAGCGTCAGAATGTACTTCAGTCTTTCAAAGTGTATCAAAGAAGCACATTCATCCGGTTCCATGGACGAAAATTAAGGAAATAACGGCATGTTTCTTGAAGGGGACAGATGTTCTTATTGAGTATTGCAAATCTCACTGTCGATTTCCAGATCTGCCTCAAATTTATTTCTATAGCCAATATGAAAGAATCTTAAGGATTTATTTTTCACAGCTCTCTTTGGAGTAACCCTTCAAAACAGGACTGTGAAGCTGGAGGTGATAAAAGTCATCTGGCTTTTTTTTTTCAGATGTATTTGAGAACTAATCAGCAGATTGTCTCCACTGTCACACTTATAGCACACATCACGGTTAACCCTTGATCATTTTCAGAGGAGACGCAGATCCCGGGTACGCACCAAAGGACGGTTGGAGCTCGCCTTCATTAACCCGTGCTGTTTGTTTGGACAGCTACGAGCAAAAATGGCCAGTTTTGCCTCTGTTCTAAAGGGGATGTGTGGTGTTTACCTCAAATCCAGAACGGTTACGATGGTTTTCCCCTTGCCTGCCTCTCTGCCTCTCCCCTCTGTGGGGTCCTGCAGAGAGGAGGGTGGAGGTTGACTCCTGATCGGCCTGTGACGGCTGCGCGCGGCTGACAGGCTGACAGCCTGCTGGGCCCACCCTGCCGCGCCCAGCCCCTGCCTGCTCTCCTCTTGCATCTTGCCTGATACCTTCGGCAAGCATATGAATAAACACTCCAAACGATTGTTTGTTCCCATGTAACTCCATAGCACCCATTTTGAAACTCAACAGCACGCTATGTACAGATGCATTGGGGATATTTTGAAGTGTCTCTTTCTTATTTTTAAACCGGTGTAGTGCAATGGTATTCATTTTTTTATGTGGGTTTCTCACTGTAGAAAAGAGCTTGACATCTCGGTGTCATAGGCAGTCATGCTGTGGACCTGTGGTATAAATCGGTTGTGCCTCTCCTCCCGTGTGACTAAAGCACAGATCTTGTGACTGCTATTTAAGTCAGCATTACCTCTAGATTCCCAAAAGTCCTTTGCAAAAATGCCTGAGAATAACTTAGGGACAAAAACTTGTCCAATCATATCTGGTCTATGAGCCATGACTAAAAGCCTGGTCCATTCAGCTGACAGAAAAAAAATGCACATTTTCTTTTGAAGTTTCCAAGTACTTAGTGTGTGTTTCAAACAATAGTTCCTTTTACTGACTTTTTAATAGGAGCAATAAGAGTGGCTGTAGCTGCTGTTTGACAAGCTAACTATGAAGTTAATGATGTAGTTAGCAGTAAGATACCAGCCAAACAAAGGCAGTGGCCCCAGGAGCCTTATTGAAATGGTGCTGGTGGTCCCTTAAAGGGCCGGGCTCGGCCGCCACCCCGCCCACTTAAAGCCAGACTGACTGGGCCCTCCTCCCGGCCCGTGGCTCGCTTGCTGTGATAATGGAAAGTCTTAAGACGGGAGAACGGGAGGGGAAAAATGGAGAGCTATCCATCAACGGCACTATCAGAGGCCAGGATCCTCCGTTAAGATTAGGACTGTTTAGAAAGATGGATGGCCATTGTCACTGCTCAGCATCATCCCGAAAGACTTAAATGAAATCTAAAGATTCTCAGCAGTGGCTTAAATTACCTCTGTAATATCTGCAATAAGGCCAGGCTAAGGCAGGTCCAGGGCTGATTAAGGTGGCAGTCTCCTGTATTATTATTACAGATTGTAAACATTATCCTGCCATAACCTCCTCACTTGTGTATTGTGAGGGGCGAATTTGGTGGGCAAGGAGGTGCTTTCGTCAAGAGGGGTAGAGTGTTGCAATCCATAAGGCCGATCCCACCGGCTCTGGTGGAAGGAGCTTTAGGAATGCACAACACTCGTTCTCCTGCCGTATGAAACATTGTCTGGATTT
The DNA here is from genome assembly GCF_041902795.1 of Electrophorus electricus. NCBI lineage: Eukaryota > Metazoa > Chordata > Actinopteri > Gymnotiformes > Gymnotidae > Electrophorus > Electrophorus electricus. The sequence goes on from NC_137504.1 coordinate 8,086,176, forward strand.
TTCCTTCTTATTTGCTGTAAAAAGCAGCTGTTCACTGCTGATCAGGATTGATTTGGCTGTGTGAGAGTTACATATGGAGTCAGGAGTTATAGATCGTGGTAAGAATGCTGGTGGAGGGTTCTGTTTTTTTTTTTTGGGGGGGGGCAAACATTAGGAGCAGAACAGCGCTCTAGCGTGATGCTGCGTGGGGTGCATGCTAATGCACGTGCCTCGGCGGTGTACATGTGATGCTAAGTGTGCCTCCTGTAAAAAGGTGCTTCTTTTCATTTTGTGCTAATGCTTTCATCAGGAACTAATGAAAGCTTTCGTCTTTTCATCCGCCTTTAATTCACCGGAGCACAAAGAGGCCATGCTGGCTCCAGAGCAGCACGGCAACGCACCCATTCACACCAGAGTCTCTCACCGCTGCCCAGTGGCCGGGGCTGTTACGTCTGACAAAAGATGTCAGGTGAAGCTACTGCATGCTCTTGGTTATGCCATTCACAGCATGTGTTTCTGCTGAGCCATTTGCTAATAGAGACAGTAATTTGTACACAGTAGTCAAAGATAATTTTGTTAGTCCATATCTCAATGTATGGATTCTTTGAGGCAGTGTTTGTTAATATAGCCGTTGAGTTGCCTCTTGGGAAATGAAGTATTTTGTGGTTTTTGGTCACAGGAAGTCTTGTTTTCATTATTAGAGCATTAAGAGATGGTTTGCGGTAGGGGAACCAGTTCTCAGGCATAGCTCTGTGCAAACATGCACGAAAAATACAAACATCCACCAAGGAGGAAAAAAAAAAACAACAAAGCTGGTCTGGTTTACTTTAAGAAACTGACCTTTGGTGGAACGGCTGTTGTCAGTTCCTGTCCCTGGCGGAACGTATTTTTGTCCAGTGGCATGCTGGGATTGGGGAGGAGTATTTGTAAGAGCCGTGCCCAGAGTCTGAAACTATCTCCTCAAAAGTGCAGGAGCTGGCAAGCGTCCCTTACTAAGTACACCACACATTCTGCTGGCCCTTCCTCAAGCCAACAGTCAATTTGGTCAATAGCTGCTTTTAATTCCTTTCCTGCATGCTTTGGCAGAGGGGACCAGTGAGGCGGACCTGATGATTAGTGAAGCCCTGGAGGACTGTTGCCGTCATCCACATTAACTATATGTGAGCTGAACTGCAAAGACGCCAGAACCTGCTTTAAGCCCCGCATTGATCAAACTCAAGCAGGGAAAAGTAGCAAGCTCATAAATCAGATGGTATATTGGAGTCCTCTTGTTCGCCCGGGGCGTTACTTACGTACCCACTCTTCCACAGCACTGTGCTTGGGTCATTTCTAGGGCGTTCGATTGGACCTTCTGATGAAAAGAAATTAAGCTAGCCGGTATGCCAAAGCTAGTCTGCTCAGGTCGGGTTTCTTTTGCTAGATCCTGAGGTCTATTAAGGGGTGAAGACTAATGTCAGGGTGGGGAGCTGTGAGGAAGGTCAGGGTCTGGACTAATATCCCTGGTCTGGCAGAAACACCAGCCCCTGTCATGAGTGCACAGCCAATTTGGAGACTCTGAAAAAGACCAGGGCTTAAGGCTGAGCACTGAGTAGCCGAGCCCCGTGGCAGACAGTACCTGTCAGTGCTGCATGTCAAGAAGCCCCTGCCCGGTTTTATTTCAAATGAGAACCAATGCCATTCTGACGGACACAATTAGTGTCACCGCCGTGTCAGAGTGCTTCAAATTACTGGTGGCCTTTTTAACTCGAGGCCTGTCCCTCTACACAATATCCTAATTACTCGTTAGCCGCACTCGCTCCCATTTTACCGTCCCAGCTCACGCTGTTGGGAGCTTTCATCCATCTGAGAAGGTACGTGTCGCCGATCTTTGGCGTCCTCCGAAGCTCCATTACCTTTATGTCAATGATAAATTGATGAGAAACCATAGCTAAGTGCAGCGTCTCTCAATATCCCCCGGTCAAAAGGGCCACGATTCCTTTGTCTCTTTATTTAATTTCCTGTCCAGTGTGAGCCATGATTAATGCTTTCGCCATGGCCTGATTTCATTTCTATATGTATGTATGTGGGTGCTGCCACCTGCTCGTCTTTAAGGGCAGTGCGTTGATTGTAATGACTGGGTTGTATTGTGCCCAGTTATTAAAGGGTGGACGAGTAGCTGAGGGATCGTCGTTGCCATGCTGCCATTTGTGCAAGGCAAGGCATTGTGGGAGAGAGAGTGAAGATTGGCCATTGTGCTGCCAGTGTGGGAAATGGCTGCCGCCATCAGACACGTTCAGATAATTATGTCTCTGCTTCATTCATCATGTTTTATCATGATTGAGAAAAGGATAGATAAAACATATGGCTTGTGATGAATGGATTTCTGTCTAAGAAATGTGTGAATAGAAGCCAATCGAAGTCTTTTTTCAAACTCTTACACTCTGATCTTTCTAACATCAGAGTTGTTTGATGCTTAAAGCATACGTGTACCTTTGTTTAAAATACTCTTAAGTATCATCAGTTTGAGAGACTAATAGATCTCTAAGTGTTCATAATGTAAAGAGGTAAGCAACTTGACTGGTCAGGTATATTCATTACCACTAATTCTGCGTTAAGATGTTGCCTGCCTATGTCTTATTGCCGCCATGTTATTCACTTAAATCATGCACTTGACTGAACTTTGTTTCTAATCAAAAAGCAGAGCACACTGTGCCTACACACAAATCATGTGCTCGGTCTGCTTCCTGCATTTCATGCTCCCTGCAGAGACCTCTGGTCCTCGTTCCCAAGTGTAGCTCTCCACAGCATAGTCAGCTGGAGGATCGCTGCCTGGCTGGCTTTAATTATGACCTATAACCATGCTGGCCATGGTGTCAGCAGGAAGTCCCGGACCCTTATCTGGACACCGATCTTGACTGAGAGATGGGGTCCCCTTGACCTTCCCCCTCTGCTTGCTCCGCCTGGCCCGCTGCTCTCCCAGGCTAAAACAGCCAATTAAGATCAGAATCATCCCGACTCCCGTTTAGAGGATGAAAGGACGTATTCACCCTGTGTCACTCGAGTCCGTCAGCTGGATTAGTTGAAGTAATCTTGCACTCCAACCCGCCGCCCTCCACCGCAACCCGGGAGCATGCCGTGTGGAAAGACAGACTGTGACCTGCAGTTCTGGACAGAACTAACCCCCCCCCCCCCCCCCCCCCCAACTGCCTAACCCTCTCCTCCAGGAAGAGTGATGTGAGAGTGAACTAATATACCCCCGTCTCAGAGGAGGAAGAGATTAGAGCCTCCAGCCACCTGCCCCCCATCACGCCACCCTCGTGTGCTTCCGCTCCCCCTCGACCTCCTGCAGTCAGCACGCTCCGCACACAGCAGCCCCACCGAGCAGAAGCTCTCCGAGGGCAGCTCTCACCAGCCACCGAATATAGCACATCCTGCAAGGTGGCAGGCCTGTGTATCCGGGCAAAAAAAGAAAAGAAAAGAAAAAAAAAAGAATATACAGCCCTTAGCAGCGCTGCTGACTTCTCTAATAAGACGCTTACAGGAGGTGGATAATGAAAACAATTTGAGACGGGCACAAAGAGGAAAGAAATCTTGATGAAGCTAATGTGATCCAGCTCGCTGGGTGTCACATACCATCATGCCACTGCAAGCGTGCTCTAGTTTGGCTGCGACAGATCCCGTGCCTGAGAGCAGATGAATCATCGGCCTCCGCGCACGGACTGATGGGAAGGACCCTCGCTGCTCTCAGCTGCTTGAGGAGCCCTGACAGAGCCGCTGTCTGGGATGTGGAATAATGCAAATTGCACATAGCGCGATGCGGGCATGGATCACGTATCGAGCGCTGCGTGTTTACGCTCCGCGGTCGCCGTCTGTGACCCCTCTGCGCGAAGGACCGGCGTGGAGGAGAGAACTAAAGTGCTACGAGGATTGATTGCCTTCGGAGGGAGAAGTGGGCGCTTTTTCTTGTGTTTTCTTCTTCTTCCATTTTTCACCTCGGCACCATGAAGCTAATTCTAATGTAAATGCCAGTCAAATGGAGTCTTTTGCCCGCCTCCGGTGCCTGCCAGCGTGCGAGCTCCCTCGTTCTTATAGATGGGTTTTGTGTGTGGTGTGGGCCTGCCTCGGGGCACTCTCCTAGCCATGATAGCTACTGCTTAATGCCTTTGTTCAGCTCATATAGCGCATAAAGATGGTAACGTTTGAAGGGCATTGACTCCCCTTGTTTATGTAAAGCTGTATCCATTATAAATTGACTGAAAAGGTATATTAGAATAGCCAAATAAAAGTTTAAAAAGAGCCCTTTTTTTATCCTGCCCGGGGGACTTTGCATTATAGATGTGCTTTACTGGAGGTTTTCGTTCACAGGAACACCAAACAGATCTAGGGATCCTCTTTAAGTCATTTTGACCTGCTCGCAAGTAAACGGCAAAAGACTACAAAACGAACACCACAGGAATATTCTGGAATTAGTAAGAATGTGTATAGAGATCCTGAAGCGATAGGCATCTCTGGTTATCGCCAGCGCTCTGGCTGGAGCTGTTCCCCATTCCTCATTGCGGTCCTGGAAAGGGGGATTCCCCATGTTGCTCATTTGAACTCGCGCATGACAAAGCTGGCTTGCTGCTTTCCTAAATTTACTATTTTCGCATAGTAACACTCAAATGTCACTTGTAAGCTCTCATGACTTTAAATATGAAATACATATGGAAATACAGGAATACAAAAGTACTGTATTACCCACAGAGCTAAGGACAACCAGGCTAGGCTATGTAGGTACTATTTAGACTGCTTACTTTTAGACTATAGTACTGGTTAATTTTCCAGACATATGTCCATAAAGTCATTTTACCACAAGACCTATGGAATTTTTATAACCGCTTCACATGAGATCTTGGTATAGATTACAGAGTGATAACTAGATATATACATTGCTATTACACAAAAAGATCCCCGTAATATGTAGCTTTCACTGGAAACAACTACAAAATATTATTTCTGCATGAAATACTCATTAATAATCATTATCTGTCTACTGCTATTATGAACCAAGAGACATGGATTTGATTTAAATTCCTCACTCTTGTTTGTCATCTTACCCATCTACTGTTCAAAATGGTAATATTTAATAAAAAAAAAAAAAAAAGCTTATAGTAACAATAACTTGGGTTTTAATATGATTAAGCTACATTAGGCTACATGTTGTAGAATTTACCTAAAGCTACCAGAAGCGTCACCCCTCTGAGAATGTCTTTGGCAGGTAAATACTTCCTCGAGCGCTTCCATGCTTGAGAAAAAGTGCAAAAAAAAGTCTTTTCCACAGGATACAATGGAATAATTACTGACGGCAGTTCTCAGGAGAATAAAATAACCTGGGGTTATTTCTACAAGATGTTTTATTGTAGGTAAAAGGTGACAGAATCGTTACTGGTGCGGAAGTGCGCAGCCTGTAAAAAATGACTGATAAGTTGGATTCACACAGGGCTAAAATCACTGAGGAATGCAACTAATAATTATATTCCCCAACACCCCGTGTAAAAACTAGTCCCGTCCAAATAGCGCTTGTTGTATTCTCTTATCTTTTTTCTTTGTTTTTATTTTTTTGTTTGTTTATTTATCTCTTTTATTGACAATTGACAGGCCATTATTTTTTTCATCCTTGCTTCTGGTCCATCCTGGTTTCATCTGCCTATTCTCGTTAAATATTTATTCACAGATCTCAATTTCATGTTAGCAGGCCCAAGCTTGTAGTTTCCAAGCACGCTGATGTCGTGCTGTCCAGGTTTGGAATGCGTCAGTGTGCCTAGGCCTCCTTTCATATCATTTTATTCATTTGTCCTCTTAATGAACAATAGACATTTTCTCCAGCTGGGCCAGATGAATTCACGCCGCGCCCCATCCTGACTCACTATAGCTTTTCATTATGGTCCATTCCTGTCTTTCCTGTTGATTTTTATTTACTCAGCTTGGTCGAGCCACGGTTAAAAAATTCACGCATATACATTGTATTTCCAATCGCTGAGCCTTTCAAAACCCATTTTAACGGCTGCGATATCAACGATTCATAATCCATCAAAAGTCAAGGCAAGAGGGAGTCGGAAGCCTGTTCCTGTGAGGTCCTCTTTTTATGTGAGCTTGATGGGCCTTGAACTCTGAACGAGCCGCATGAAAATGTTTCGCTTACCGTCACCTTCCGGCACCCGCCGCCCCCACCCATTAAGACTCATCACCGCGGTGAGCAGGGCCGCCTGGAACATCCGCGGGGGAGGAGTGGAGCCGGTGTGCGGGTGGAAACGTTGAGGGTGGAGGTGCCGCTCTCCGTCTCGAGGCACCTCGTCCCCCCACCCCCGGCCTGACCCTTCCCTGCAGTATGCCGCACGGCGAGTGCACACTGACCCTCCTACCGCCCAGCACGGGAGCGCAGCTTCAACACTGCCAGCTCAGCACCTTCTCCAGATGCTGGCAAAGTTACACCAATGACGTGCCGTTATCCTTAGCACCTTCTGTAATTTAGAGAGACACTTTCCAGCTCCTTGATTGCAGTCTGTTACAATTACGGGGACATTTTTAGAGCTCACTGATGACAGATTAATATGTGACCTAGGGCTGATTGTTTCGACCTTTCTCAGCCGTCGTGTCCTCATACCAATTAATCCACACTTTCCAGCGTTCTCTGTGCTGTTTACAGCCACTCATTTTCAACAGACATTATTTGGGGAGAATTCTCTCTATTTTATAGGGTGAAAAGTCTAAATTTGAATAAGAAAATTTAAATAATGTGAGCACTTTATTCATTTTCTTTCATAGCCATGGGCTGATTAATTTTCATAAACAACAGCTGTAAATCACATTCTTAAAAACATGAGCCTTGGCCAAACAGGAACGTTGTTTATTTGGGCTTAGTTTGTCAGCTGGGAGTCAGATTCATGTTTGTCTATGGTTTTTATAATTCTAAGCCAATTGATTTTTCTGCCCGTCCGCTTTGAAGGGAGCTGCTTGATTTCTTGCTGGTTGGTGAAAGCTTCCAGGGCCTCTAGCTTAAAACTTCAAACTGCCTGTCTCATGGTTTACTCTGTGAGTGAGAAATGAAGAAGAGAAGGGAGTGTTGGTGAGATGTCTGGTGTGTGTGTGTGTGCGTGTGTGTGTGTGTGTGTGTGTGAGGGAGGGAGAGAAAGAGAGAGAAAGTGCGTGAGAGAGACAGAGTGAGAAAGAGATCACCTACTCATCCTGAGGGTGGAGTCATTGAAGGAGTCAGGCCAATGTTAAAATGCCATGGCTGCTCCGAGAGGAAATTAAATTTGACTCAGAAAGGACAACTCTGACATGAACAATTAATAATTAAAGTAGTTTTTGCTTTAATGAGCTGTTCAATTACAAAGCCATCCCTTTGGGAAGGTGGTTTATGGTGGTGCTTCGTGGTCACGCTCTTGCCATGGCTGGACTGTGTCATCATTCCGAGGACTTCACCATGAATGAGGCGTTGAATTCTCCATTAACCTTGTCTCTTCTGCAACAGCTGGTGATGGAGTGCTGAAAACTAACCACACCGCCCACCCACGTCCCCAAAAGCCAACCCCAACTCGAGAACCACAGAAAACCGAGTGTTTAAGGTGGAGAGGGTTGCAGTAAAAAAAAAAATGGCTTTGAGTATTGTCTTGGAGAGGCCTATAGCATTGGAGCTGAATTTGATTTTGGCCTTTGGTGGATCAGAATGGCAAATAAGAACAATATGCAAAGCAATATGCAAAGCAATATGCAAATTAGCGTCGGCAAAAACCCTGGGCACAGTATGTTACGTCTGAGCTTCGCCGTGGACTGGGTGGAGAAGAAAGGGGCGTGATTTGCCCTTTGCGGGAACTCGCTTTCACAGAGACGCTCCCTTGCAGATGGTTATTCAAAGACCACATGCTGTACAGCTGTGTGGCGCTCGGGCTCCTGAAAGCCGCCGGCTCGTCCGCCTGAAAGCCTGAGCCTGAACGGGCCGTTTGTCTGGCTCAGCTCGTACGAGCTCGCCTTTGATGAAGTAATCATAATGATTGTGCATAAAAGCTCCCCTCCTGTTATTGACATCTGTCACGGCTTGCCGGGCTGGCTTCGTGCTCTGGAGACGACTTGGGCTCGGAGCAGCGGGCGCCCTTCCGCGCGCTTGCCACTAAAGTCAAATCGCTAGGATGAGCCTGAGAGCTGGGGTCCTAGCGTTTTGCCGGTCGGCCCTTTAAGTGCCATAATAAAACGGGGATCATTTTAATTAGAGCGGCAACCGGTGGTGCGGCGTGGGTCCCTGCCGTGCAAGCTGGCTGGAAGTCGTTTTATTAATTGGGTGATTTGTCAAATGAGTGAGTCGTGCGTCTCGCAAACGAGGCCCGTAAAAAACAAAGGCAGCCAACAGCCAGTCGCTCTCGGAAAGTTGTCGGCGCCGCAGCTGGAGCGTCCTCTCACCTGAACGGGCCGATGTACCCCTTGCCGGCTGGCGCACTTGAACCGCCAAGGGCCTGCGTCAGATTTCCTTGTTGGATCTCGCAACCTTTAATGAATGGCCCGGCACAAAAGCGATGCTGCTCGGGACCTGCTCGCGAGGCCGGTTTACGTGATGTGTAAAATCGCGGCTGTGCCGCAGGATCCCACTAGAACCACACCCCCTCCCCCCATCCCTCCAGAGCGGCTCCGTAGCTGAGAGTTGAGTCGCTGCAGTGTTGAGGGCCATCTGTGCTGCAGCTCAGCCTCAGAGAGCATTTCAGATGAGTGTGGACACCCCTGCCCTCTGCCATATGCACAGTACCCTTCTCTCCCTGACCACCTCTCACTCTCCTCCTACAAGCCAAACGGTTTGTTTACACTCGTACTTAAAAGAAACTGCTTTGGGGGAGGGGGGGGTGTTGTTTATTTATTTGTTTGTTTATTTATTCTTACAGGCTCCTTTCTTAGTTTGGTATGGGAGCCAGAAGCCCCCTCATGACATCTGTGGAGGGAGATTCTAAAGTGGGTCAGACAGAAGAGCACATATTAATTTATTTTTAATGCCCCGTTTGGGAGAAGCACAATGATATATGAATAATCTGGTGTAGACCACGGCCATCTTGGACCCCTGCTCACATGTGCGCACGATGGCACGTGTTGGCGGCAGCACAAGCGGGCGAGGGCCTGTGTGCGAGCGAACTCAAGTGCGCACGCGTGTCAACGCCGCCCTTCCGTTACCGCCGTCGCCCTCTCACCGGGGCAGCCCGGATTGGTAAGCTCGCCCTGGCACGTGAAAGTGCCGCGGCTTTTCAGCTTCGTCGGGCAAGAGTGGCACCGCCTCGCCAGTCCATAGCATGAATGATTTATGACAGAAGTCGTCGAGAGCCCTGCTCCGCGCAATCTCCTTCCTGTTGGGCAAATTAGCATTCAGGGAGCTGCCTGACTCTGTCAGGGATTCCGCCCCTATCAGGCTGGGCAGCACCGGGAGGACCTCCGCCTGGCCTACCTTTAAGGCAGGCTGGTCTCCGTGTTCACCCGGCAGTAGCAGTGAGGAAGCAGGGCAGCTGGCTAGTCGGTTACATCCCCGTCATCGATTGGCTGCCGAGCCCCAGGGACTGGCTCGGTCTGATTCACTGTCTGTAAAGCCCTCCCAGGGTTAGCCAATAAGAACGCAGAGCCATAAAGCTGACCGGCCCGCTCTGCTTTCCCCCCTCAGCTTTAGCTTTCCCCCGAGGTGTTAGGATCCCGTCAGGATTAGCTCCCTCGTTTGTTTCTTTAGGGCTCCTGGTTCAAATGAATTCCTTTTTACATTATCTCTGTGTTTTCCTGTAGAGCTCCGTGTCTCCGTTTGCCCCCCCGACATTGGGCCAAGATTACGTAAAAAGAAAAAGAAAAGCAAACAGCTGAAATCCTTTCTTTCTCGAGTCAAGTTTGCTAATGGCTGTGCAGGCAGCCCGAGCCATTTTCGTCTGATGGATTTGGTGGCAGACGTGGGTGTACGAGGGCGTTTCATGTTGGAGGGAGACACTCCGTTGGAGGAAACCCTGGCCGAGACGTCGTCGCGCTAAGCTAAGCGCTTTCAGATGCAATACAGGCCTGATCTTGCCTGCTCGGGAGAAGCACTGTGTACAACAAGAGTGCTGCTTTATTTTCTGACAAACGAGGTCATAGCTTGAGATTGCCACCACTCCCCCCAAACACACACACACACACACACAGACAGCTGCTGGGATATTTCTCCTTCCTTGGGATGTTGTGCGCTAGCGCTGCTGCTCTTTTGGCCTGGATAAATGAAAGCTCGATCAGTCTTGATTCAGGGAGAGGTTGGAGCCACTGGAATAAATGAACCCTGATAATTCAATCCCTCCTGTCTCTGTGGAGAGCTTCCCGGCCCCCTGGCCTGTGCATTAGCACCTGTACCTCGTAGCCCATTTCACATGCCTGCCTTCATTGCACTGCCCGACAGAAACGGAGCACATTTACGCCCGTTTTAAAACTTGCTTAAATGACGCCCATAGACAAAAGAATAAAAGGGTGACTTTACCTTATTTAGTTGGCTTATGCAATTCAGAGTCTTGTTGCTCTTAAAAAAAAAAAAAAAAAACCTGTTTGCATTTTGACTGGCAATGAATTAACCTCTAAGACTAGGTGGAGGTAGACATGCTAGACATCTCATCTGTCAGGGCTGAGAAGCCTGATGCTGTTGTTGATTGTGCAGAGGGATCTGCTCTTAAGCCAGTACAAATCTATAGTCTGACAGATTGGCCAAGGAGGCAGTGAGTGTGTGTGAGTGTGTGTGTCTGCCAGGGTGTTTGTGTGCATGAGCGTAAGGGTGCCTGTGTGCATGTGTGTGCATGTACATATGTGTGTGTGTGTGTGTGTGTGTGTGTGCATGTGCGTTTGATGATGGCTGTGCTTCTATGCATCGATTGCAGCAGGCACAGAAATCAGTAGAGTGGGTGAAGTGTTGGCTGGGAGGTACTGCCCTTGCACAGCAAAGAGAAGGCAGGTTAAACCTCCAAGCCTGTCCATAATTAACTCTGTCGCTCACTCACATTCAAGCGCACACACACACACACACGCACACACACGCACGCACGCACACACACCCATTCCATTTCCATCCATATATTTATCCCATGTACAGCCAACCAAGACTGGCTGACTGCTTTGTCTTTGAAATCCATCTCATTGATAACAGTTTGCAACATGCAGTGCTAAATATGACCTTGTGCACCCTGTGCTGCTAGTATATTAACTCTCTCTCCTCCCTCCCTCCCTCTCTCTCTCTCTCTCTCTCTCTCTCTCTCTTTCCCCCCCTCTCCCTCCTACCCCTCCTCTGTAGGTAAGCGTTTTCCTCCTCTCCTGCGCTCCTGTATGCCAGGTAGTGGTGGGGTGCGGCGGCAGCGCCTCCTGCTGTTGCTAGGCTCCGCGCTCGTCTCCTGCAGGACGCGTGGGCTGACTGGCGGAGGTGATGGAGCACACTTCTGATCACCTAATGCACAGCAGAGAGGAGTCTGTGCCCCTCAGCCCTGCTGAGTCAGCAAGCTGTCTGCTGTTACACATCAGCCACACTCCAGATAGAAAAGAGCCTGTACTCTGCTTAGGGCTAATACACGCACGCGCACACACACGCGCAAGCACGTGCGCGCACACACACACACACTATGCTTGCTCCATATCTCATACTCAAACTGACAAAGGCAAGGCTTTTCCTGCTTCAGGGTCCTCTTAACACACCACACACACTAATTTACAAGGAAAAGCTCCTATCCGGCACTTCAGGTCTCCATATTTTTGCCATTGTCGTGTCCCACAGTTCAGAGGCCGTCGGCGGGCCAGGCGGCGGCCCACGCTTGGCCGTCCCGCCGTAATTGATATGTTGCTACCTGAACCATGGAAAGGCTTTGCCCACCTCCGCCAAATTGATAAATGGAAGCTCATTAAAGTGCTGGAGGCCACAGAACCAGATGGTGCTGATTGTGGATGCAGGGGGCGAATGATGCTTCCTGCTTGGGCTGAAATGAGCATGCTGCCTGTCACTGTAGTGGAAGCACTTTGGCAGAGGTAGAGGCTGGGCCCAACCAAACTCAATTAACTCTGTGCACTTAAGTCTCAGTGGAGTCACTAGTATTACCAATGCAGACCATGCGCCTCCGTAATGTATTTTGAATGCCAAAGGAAGTTCTCTTGGTAAAGAAAAGATGCATAAGGTGTGTGTGTGTGTGTGTGCGTGCGTGTGCGTGTGCGTGTGTGTGTCTTCAACCCTAACAACTGGTCTCAGACCAGTTTCAGCGAGCAGATGTCCTCTGAATGTCTCTTGGCACTAACCCTGGCACCGCCTTTGAGCATATAACATATATGGGGTGCCATGGCCAAATCGCTGAAGCACGGCTGCATTAGCAGCATCTCCATCCGTGGCTGCGCTGTGCTTACAGAGGGAGGGGAAGCCCCATGCGTCAGCCGCAGCTACTCTGTTCGCCAGCGTGTGGTTCAGGTAGTCCCGGAGCTGCACTAGCCCCTGGTCCCGCCCCGCCCCGCCCCGCCCCGCCCCGCCCTCATAGCTGCAGTGGTGGAGGAGCCAGGGCTGTGGGAAGATTACGGCCCTGTAGCCTGCTGGGAAGCTAGTGAAGGGGTGGAGGGGTGGAGGGGTGGAGGGGTGGGGGGGGGGGTATGAGCTTCCTCCCTCAAAGGTTTTGTCAAAATTTATTGGGTTACAGTGAAGCTGCACACAGCAAAATGTGTGTTTTCACAAGGTTGAGGAAAGTGTTTTCTTTTTTTTTTTTTCACTTTGGTGTTTTTCGTGCGAGTTTAGATCACTGTCCACTAAAAAGATTGGGTAGGGTGTTAGTGACACTGGCAGCATGCTTACTGTAGTGGTTACACTAAGAGGCTCTTCTTATTATCTGAGATAATAGTGGGCTGAGATGGTGTTCGGGATCTGTTTACAGCCACATTTTCAATCCCCTATCAGTTACCACAAAAAAAGGAGAAAAACAAAAACAATTCTTTGATAAGCCCTTCCCTGTGCTATTTGCAGTATGTGCCAAACACATTGAGGGGCAGCAGCTAGCGTTGAAGCTACAATTCCAGCTAGCATTCACCTATTGTTCCAGCTGTAATTCTAGCTAGCATTCCAGCTTGCATTCCAACTACAGTTCTAGTTATCATTCCGGGTATCTTTCTATCTCTCACTCCGGCTATCAATCCAACTAGCGGTCCAGCTCACAGTTCTAGCTGTCGTTCCAACTAGTGTTCCAACTAGCATTCCAGCTGGCCTCCCTCATTCAACACTTTCCACATTTACAGGTAAATGTTTTGATAATTTAGTGCTGCAAAGATCTGAAAGACAGGCTAATGTACTGTATGTTGCCATAGAAGCAAAAACAATGGCTACCAATGATGCTGCCCCTGAAGTAATTAGAGACTTAAAACAATTGGCTGCGTTTTTTTTGTTGTTTTTTTTTTTTTGGTGATGACATAGGACCTTTCCTCATCTAGGCAATTAGCATCTTCATTGCGATCCAGTCCCACAGCCTCGGGGCTCTCCTTCATCCTGCAGACACGCAGGCCTTTGCCTAACAAGCAATTAGGATTCTAAAAGGGCCTCATAGCCAGAAGTTGTACTGTGGCAATCTTGTCTTTTTCCGAGTGCCTGCTAAGTCTTCTCTTTCCTCTGTGGGTAATAGAAAATGTTGAGGGACGCTGCCATGAGCCCCTTCGTCTTTCTGGAGCGCGTGCTAGCACAAGAACGACGACTTTGTGTGTCGTGTAACAGGCCTAATACGGAGAGACTGGTCCTATATGTGGGAATGGTGAAGGAAAATTAGCGTGCCGTATGACAACAGAACTGTTGGAAACGCGTGTGTGTGTGTGTGAGTGTGTGTGTGTGTGTGTGTGTGTGTGTGTGTGTGTGTGAGGAGGGTAGAGCAGTAGGTGCTCAGAGTTTTTTGTGTGCTCTCAGGCTTGATTGTGAGGGAGCACTGTAATCTCCCACTCCAGTTCAGTCAGCTAATCGTCTAACTGTGTTCCTATCCATGTGTAGGAAAGACATTGTGTGTGTGCGTGCGCGCGCACGTATGTGTGTGTATGTGTGTGTGTGTGGTGCATATGTCACCATGAATTTTTGCTGAGCCTTAGCTTTGTGTGAATATGTGTGCTGTGATTGATCTGGGCGTAGCTGTGTTTAATGGGATATCTGCAGAGGCTGAGAGCAGGGCAGCATGATGAACCTGCAACGCCCCCGCCCCTCACCCACCCAACCCCTCACACACATTATAGATCAACACATGCTCTGCTCTTTTCAATCAAGCCGTGGAGGTGGCAAACGAGGGATTAGGGGTGTGTGAAGCACTCCATTTAGCCTACCCTGTTTTCCCGTCTCGTCGGGCCTGCGGTGGCGGTGTGATGTGCCCCACCGCAGCACTGATGGCCCGTGAGTTTTAATCACTGACAGTGACCTCACTCATCAATACCATATTAAAAAGGCCCCCGTGGAGCTCGGCAGTGCCGAGGACCCTGTCTCCCTCTCCCGATCACCCTGGCTCCACCCTGCATATCAATCATGGAGCCTCTCTCCACCCTGCCCCACCTCCCACACAGGCCTCCCTGGCCTGCCGCCACCGTCCCTGCCTGCTTGGGTAACTCACTTGCAAACGATGGCCCAGATCGCTTCCCTCCACTGCAAGGGGTTGCTCGTGTTAGAAAGAGTGAGTGGGTTAAAAGCAGAAGCAGACGTTAGTGATTCCATGCACCTCATTCAAGGCCGAAACCGCGTGCCTTTGCATTAAAGATGAATAAAAATGCATAAAGCAGCATTAGATCTAAATCTAGTATTCGCCAGCTTATCTCACTGCACGGTGGAACTATTTTGAGTATATGAGAGAAGTGTGTGTGTGTGTGTGTGTGTGAGTGTGTGTAAGACAGAGAGAGATACTGGCATGAGAGTAGACAAATGGAGAGGTGATAAGGGGCTTCACTGGGGTCCCACAGAAGCTGGCGCTACGCCTGCAGCTCCGGAGAGGCAAACCTGAGGCGTCATTAATAGATCCCCGGTGATCCTGGCTGTAAATTATTGTGTTAAGAACAAAACCCAGAGCAGTTAGCAAGTCAGAGAAGCAACGTTCCGTTGGCTTTCCGCTCAGCCGCCTCTGAGGCGGGGGGGGTAACTCATTCCGTTCGACTTTGTTCTGAAAATCCCTCAAGACTGTTCTACACGATCCTCCCTCCCACAGCTCCCTGCCACTGTTATTACCACGAATTATGCTTATGCCTTTTAACAGGCTTTCAGAGGACAGCTCAACAAGAGTGCTCACCCCATGAGCTAGGGCTAATGGGCGACTGCTTGACCTCTTTGATCCAAAGGATGAAATATGAAAGTGAACAAGTTCATAAAGCTGGTCTGGGTGAATGGGCTGGGTGGGAGCTCAGCCACATTGCTGGCATATTATTTAATTGGATGTGAGATAAAAATTACAGCACGCAATCCACAGAAGATAATTGATTTATAATGCATGAGCCGGGTTAGAAGGAAGTGATGGGCAATGTACACTGGATCCCGGAGGGAGTGTTCAGGGTGAGGGGGTCAGATTGGAATGGACGGGGACGGCGGCCGCCGGGTCCTTCCGAGCTCCCGGCAGTCTCCCCGTGGCTGAGAGCGTTGGCTGGGCATATCTCTTAGCCCAGACGCCGGTGGATGGGATGAGAGGCACGTTCTGGCGCTGAGTGAGAGGTCCGGGCAGAGGCACGAGCTAATCAGAGCAGTGGTGGGAGCATTAGTGTCGTGATGGACCTCCATTGTCTGGAAGTGATAATGGAGCAGAGCTCGATCAGAATCAGGGCAGAGGCAGCGAACGACTCTGTAACGCTCGACTTTGGAGAGATTACACAGAAAGCATTTCATGCTTTTCTTCTCTTTTTTAAAAAAAAACTCTGAACATTCTGATTATAATCATATTGATATATGGTGATGGGTCCTGGACATCCATGTAAATGTGACTTATACTTCCTGCACAAAGTAACGGTCCTGTTAGGTCCTATTATAAAACATGACTGCAGGTTTTTAAAAATGCACGTATTGACCTGCGGTTGTATCACGCAGGGATGAAGGTGGAGATGTGTAATTTCTTGCTCATTTCTCCTCAGACGACCCTGGCTCTGGCCATGTGCTACACAGAGCACAGACTGCATAAATAAGTAAACAGATCATGTTTGCCATAATTAACCTCTATGGGACTTGGCACCATGTATAAATACTTGAGTGGATGGTGAGTGGGATGGGAAGAGATGCAGGGAGGAGAAGTACCTATTTGAAACATTCAAGGTTTCCAAACAAAAAAACCCAACAAAGCTCAAATGTGGAGGAGATGTGGCGTTCTGGTAATTATAACTTATAAAATAAATTACATCTGAAAGCAAATGAAATGGAATTTCACCTTATTGCTTCATGTTGTACAAGGCTGATGTTCTTTTGAATGTGCAAATGCTCACACATACACACACACACACACACACACACACACAGAGAGAGAAAGAGAGAGAGAGAGAGAGAGAGTGAGTGTGAAAGAGAGATTCTTCATTTAATCAAGGTTAGACTGGATGCCATTTTTAATCTTCTTTCTCTTCTACTGATAATCATTGCTAAGTAACCATAGTCCATATTTCAGGATGTGCTAAAATACTAAGGATTATTTTCACTTTTCAATTCATATTTTCATTCCATTTTCAAATTATTTGTCTAACTAAAAAGACATTGATTATTAAAAATGTTAAAATTTTAGTCCAAAAACTACTAGACAATTCTTCAGTTTTTCAGGTTGCTTTAGCTTGTGGTGCATGTGGACAGATGTGACACCACACCTCCTTCTCCACCTGCCCTGACCTCTCCCACCACAGAGAACCACACCTCCTTCTCCACCTGCCGTGACCACTCCCACCACACAGAACCACACTTCCTTCACCACCTGCCCTGACCTCTCCCACCACAGAGTACCACACCTCCTTCTCCACCTGCCGTGACCACTCCCACCACACAGAACCACACTTCCTTCACCACCTGCCCTGACCTCTCCCACCACAGAGTACCACACCTCCTTCTCCACCTGCCGTGACCACTCCCACCACAGAGAACCACACTTCCTTCACCACCTGCCCTGACCACTCCCACCACACAGAACCACACTTCCTTCACCACCTGCCCTGACCTCTCCCACCACAGAGTACCACACCTCCTTCTTCACCTGCCCTGACCTCTCCCACCACAGAGTGCCACACCTCCTTCTCCACCTGCCCTGACCTCTCCTACCACAGAGTACCACACCTCCTTCCCCACCTGCCCTGACCTCTCCCACCACAGAGTACCACACCTCCTTCTCCACCTGCCGTGACCACTCCCACCACAGAGAACCACACCTCCTTCTCCACCTGCCGTGACCACATGTCTTCCACCTTTGTCCATCCCCTCTGGACTTGCCAGTTTGAAATTACTAAGCACGACATGTAAGCCCACCTCCACCTCAAGCTCTTGAAGAGTAATCTTACCTTGGAGATCAGGCCTAAGCTGTGTCGTTGGAGCATTGCAGATTGCTGAAAGCTCTCCTATGTGCTCTGCAGTGCAGATATGTGCTGTTTGATACTGGCCATCATTTGAAGTAGAACAGCAGGCTGCTGAGAACAACCAGGTGAGATTTGAGAAGTTGCCCCAGTGATGGAGCAGATGAGATTGAAGAAGTTGCCCCAGTGATGGAGCAGATGAGATTAGAGAAGTTGCCCCAGTGATGGAGCAGATGAGATTGGAGAAATTGCCCCAGATCAGAGTTGTGGAGGAAAAGCACTGGGACAGGAGCCAGTGCTCTGATGGCTCCTCTTCCTGGCCCCTTCAGGACTATCTCCAGAGCTTCAGAGTTAATTTGCCATGTGTGCTATGCAGAGCTTCTCCATTCTTTAGGATTAAATGTTCACTTCATGCCCTTGGTTTGCCAAGCTACTTCAGCATGTTTTCCCATGTCAAGATATTAATCTTTAAGATCACTGAATCATTTTTGATGAGTTACCCTCCTGAACTCCAGGTTTGTTATTTAGTTATTAATCTTAAGACAAATTATTCAGTAAATACTATGAATTATTCAGTAACTACACTGAAACTAATATGAAAGCTATGTAGTTACAAGAGTGAGGAATGAGAGTCCAAACCAAGAAATGTAAGGCTATATTGTCAGGTTCTACCAAATGCTACAGAAGAGTGTTCATTCCTCTTGAACGCTTTTGAGACGTGGACTTTGTGTTATAAATTCCTGTCTTGTACCTCTTTAAATAATTATCTGTCAAGCCACTCTCCATGCTGCAAGAGATAGGCTCCTTCATAAGGAGAAACACACAGCCGTTATTACCTGGCATATGCTTATCGCCTGCCGCTGCTCTCTTGGTGGGAGGCAGCGGCTCAGTGCCTTATTTATCTCGTCCGCATAGCATCCAGACACCGACGAGGGTGAAATCGGCCTGTTTGAAGTGGGGTTACCATGGCGCAGATGTGCCTGGAAGAGAGAGGTGGGGGTGGGGTGGGGGTGGGGCGTGGGGGGTGTAAGCGTGGAACGAGTTCTCAGGTGGGAGGCAACTCTATGCTAATGGCTGCACATAGTCACGTGGGCAGTCAGGAAGTGGCCAAGGCTGACTGACACGCATCGTGGCCACCGGAGCAAAGGACAAAAAGAGGCATGAGAAGGAGGGAGACAACCGAGAGAGAGGATGAGGGGGTGAGAGAGTTAACGAGAGATAGATGAAGAAAGAAAGAAGGTCAAAAATGGAGCATCTGATAGTTCTGATCCATTTGAATTCCGAAACCTGGAGTTTTCCTTATTTCGCTGAGCATTTCTTTCATCAGCATTGTGGAGAGGTGTTGGGCTGAGCACTGTAGATCAGACAGTTGGTGGAGAGGTGTTGGGTTGAGCACTGTAGATCAGACAGTAGGTGGAGAGGTGTTGGGCTGAGCACTGTAGATCAGACAGTTGGTGGAGAGGTGTTTGGCTGAGGACTGTAGATCAGACAGTAGGTGGAGAGGTGTTGGGCTGAGCACTGTAGATTTTACAGTTGGTGGAGAGGTGTTGGGCTGAACACTGTAGATCAGACAGTTGGAGAGGTGTTGGGCTGAGCACTGTAGATCAGACAGTAGGTGGAGAGGTGTTGGGCTGAGCACTGTAGATCAGACAGTTGGTGGAGAGGTGTTGGGTTGAGCACTGTAGATCAGACAGTAGGTGGAGAGGTGTTGGGCTGAGCACTGTAGATCAGACAGTTGGTGGAGAGGTGTTAGGCTGAGCACTGTAGATCAGACAGTAGGTGGAGAGGTGTTGGGCTGAGCACTGTAGATCAGACAGTTGGTAGAGAGGTGTTGCGCTGAGCACTGTAGATAAGACAGTTGGTGGAGAGGTGTTGGGCTGAGCACTGTAGATCAGACAGTAGGTGGAGAGGTGTTGGGCTAAGCACTGTAGATCAGACAGTTGGTGGAGATCGGTGTTGTCCCACTTCTTTATCTCAGACAGGAAATCAAAAAGGTTCAATGATGAGCAGAGAAAGGAAGCCGCTGTAAAACTCATCTGCTTACGTCTGCATTTACACCGAGGGCATTAGGCTGGTACACTCCTCTGTTATGTGATGATATAACTTCGTGACTGGGGTTGAGAAAGGTGATTCATCTTCTTTTTTTATGTTCTCTGAAATGAAATGATGGTCTTGGTGTTTGGGATGGTAGGAGTAGAAGTCAGGGCTCTCAGTGAGGCGGGAGGAGAAGGAGAAAGCATGCCGTTTACCGTGTTATCCTTCCTGCGGCCCGTCTGACTGACATCCGAGTTCTGTTGATATGTCGACCGGCAGGAACACGCACACGGACCTGCGTTCTGCTTTCTCCACCGGCCTGTCAGGATCGCTCCATCCAGTCCAGCCCCGGCCGGTTCCCGCTGTCAGAGAGAATCCGTGCCTTCGCCTAAGCTTGGCGAGAACAGCAGTATCCAAGGCCGCCTCCCCACAGCCACATTACCACTAAAAGCTTCAGTCCAGTTGCCACTCTGGTGTGCCACTGGGACTCGATTACCACTGGAACTCCACGTTCCAGCTCTGATGGGCAGAGCGTCGGTGGACAGCAGAGCTTGCCTATGGGCCACGAGAACAGAGCATGCCCGGGACGCACCCGGACATCCTTTATGAACTGGTCATTGATCACCCAAAGTGTATTTAATCACGATATGAGGCAAAACGCAAGTACTGCCCATTAGGAGAGATTGTTTCCTCGTCAGGACTGCGCGGTCAATAGTCATCTCCAAATGAAGAGGCCTTTTATAGACCTTGATGAACTGTGCACTCAGTGGCCCCCTCTGCTCTTATTCCCTTTATGTCAACCCCCTCCCCCCCCCCATCCCAGCAGCCATGCCGCTACGTTATGCCCACTTACACCCAACAGCACAGCACTCCGCTTGGGCACAAACATGGACTGAGGGGACAGCCTATTTGAAATGCTGTCAGAATGCAGTTAGCAGCTCTGCTAAATCTGGCTTCCATCAGCTGAGGTCAAGGATGCTGTGCGAAACCAGCAGCGGAGTCATCTTGCTGAGGTCTGTTGCATGAGACACAGGGAACACATTGTGCAAATTGGCATCCTCGGGGGAAAGATCTCACGGGTGCACCTGGGCATGGTCCCGCACTCCAATGATCCTTAATGAACCATTGTCGCAGAGAAGTGGTTCAATGCTAATAGCTCAATTATCTCACAAAACACAGGTGCAGTTTACATCCGGAGTAAAGGTTATTTATAACCTGCCCTTTACATGTACACAGAGGAGCCATGTTTGGTGCAGGCAGGCCAAGTGGGAGACACAGTTTTGCTTGTTTCATCATGCCACCATGACAGTAATGGGCTTGCCAAACTAATCACACAGCAATGCAAAATCCTGGAGCAATTTTGCTGCGTCTCTTTTAGATCAGGATGAGAAAGAGCGCCTCTGTATGCTACTGTAAAATAACGAGATTGTTCTCTCAGAGTTATGTAAATGACCTGGTGATAAGTGCTCGAATTTGTATTCCAAGTCAATCTGGGGCCGGTTACTCAGCGAGCCATCATGAGAGCCCCCCTTTCCCACCCCACCCCCGCCCTGTCAGAATAAGCTCATTTTCTCGCTCTCCGTCCCTCTCTCTCTCGCTCTCTCTTTCTCTCTCGCTCTCTCTCTGCTTCTTTAGTCTTTACTTGAGCCAATAACTGGAGTGAAAAGGCTGAAAGTGAGGCCGACCTAAAATGAAAGGATCTTGTTTGGAGTGGCTCCTCTCCAGGAGATTTTCTCTAGGAGCTGCTCATTAGAGGTGTCCTCACCTCTGTCCAGTCTGGCTAGAGCTGCTCCTGCCTGGGTAATGACTCCGGTGCTGCTCCTGGACCTCTTACCTGGAATGAGGGCCCTGCTCTCTGGCTCCCTCCGCTTCTTGGAGGCTGCAGCGGGATTAAGGCGCCCTTGATGGACGCCGGGCTTGACGAACACCTCTTCGCAAACAAGGCTCTGAGCGGCTGGATAATGGGGGAGATCCCTCTTCCGGGGTGGAGGCAAAGAGTAGCCGGGGGCCCGCAGAGAGCCGGTCCATCCGACAAGCTCTCCCTTCCCCAAGACTCGACCTCTTCCGCGAGGCCTGCGTCCTATCCGACTGCATGCCGGCGGCTTGGAAGTCCTCCCGCTTGCCAGGGATGTTCGTTCAGTTGCAGGACGATACCAATTCACCTTCAGCCCAGCAGCCACACTCTGCCAGAAGAAGAGTCAGGTGTGGAAGGCTAGCTGCAGGCGCTGTGGCGTAACGAGCGGACGGGGGCGTCCCGCAGCGCGGGCAGGATCGGCGAGCGCCCTTCCCTGACCTGTGTGTTCACCCTGCTCTCCTGGATAAGCATCATTATAAAATCCCCTTTCCAGCTGGAGTGCGGCTTGTTTGGACAGGAGCAGCACGGATGCGCCATGCACAGGCCCACCATTATCGCTCTTCCCCCATCTTAAGACACTGCTTGCTTTTCATCTTTTTATGGAGATTTGACAGGTTCAAAATCAGAAGGAACTGTTTGTTCGAAGCAAAATAAATATCTGAAATGGTAAAAAAAAAAAATTAAAAAAAATATGTTGGAATGAAATGGATATGGATATTTGGGATTATGCTTTGTAAGACCTGTTTTTAATTTTTACCTTCTCATGGGTGCTGTCCAATTATTTTTTTTCCTACATCTGGAAGCAAAAGAGTGCATGTTTAGAACCTTCCATTGTATGTTGTGAATTTGTGGGCCATATGGTGGGAGATGGTGCTTGCTGGCTGGTAGGCGCAGGCCAGCACTCTGTCATGGTGAATTGGGTAAACAAGCTGAAACCTACTGATTCAATTTTGCTAAGCCTAATGTAATTTAAATAACACTGTTAAGGAACAGCAGCTCTAATTCAATTGCGTTTCTATCTATAGCGCTTTTTGCCAAAATCATAAACCTCTTCTTTTATTTGTGATAATTAGCTCCCTTTTAGGAGAATGTGTGCATTGTTCGACACATATTACGTCCAAATAGATTATGGTAATATTCAGTCAAGCTCAGCTCCAAAGAGGGTTTCCTTTTGAAGGAATATGGGAAAGGCTTACATGAAAATTGTAGGTAGAGTGGTGCTTTGCAAATGCTTCATACGATTCTAGTTTAGTTTAAATGATTAACCCTGATTTTGATGACTTTGTGGAAAAGCTGCCCATTTATTGTATGTAACATAAGGCATGCAGTATCTTACTAATCATATGGTCTCGATTTGGTCATTTCTGTTATACTTGATAGATTTTTAAAAATTGTTTTAGAATGGTGTTGATTTATTCAGCAATGTGCAGAAGACGTAGCATTTCACATTTCCCCTGAACATGGCAGCCATAACTAACCTCTGTTCCTCCCCACATGCAAATAGCCTCAGCACACAGGTTTTTTGAAATATGCTGTGTGTGTTATCTCATCTAGCCACTGTCAGCTGTGCAACGCCACGGCCCTGAGCTGCGGAAGGTTATGATGTACTATGATAAGTTAAGGTTAGCCTCCCAACCTGCGAGCATGCCTTTGCTTTGCACAGACTTTGACAAAGCCTGCCCCACTGTTATGACATAGAAACAGCAGCGAGTCAATAATCCGGAAGAAGGAATGTTCCCACACTTTAGCTCCCGGGCCCTTCCTAGCGCTTTCTGCTCTCCGTCTTTCCTCCGTGGTCCCAGGGAATGGCAGCACCTGCCGCTGCTGTACGGAACAGAATTCCCATCTTTTTTTTTCTCCTTTCGTTTTTCCACCGGGAGGCTCGTGTCCTCCTGAGATTGATTCAGGTTTGTCCAATGAAGCCCTTGTTCCCAATTATGGTTTCAATTTACCGGTTAATTACAGTAACATTTTACCGTAAAAAAAGCAATGAAGATGATGATAAGCCAGCAGAGGTTTGTCCGTAGTGTGGGTCACTGGTCTACCGTTTAAAAACCTAATTGCTTTTCGGATGCAGGGGCTTTTTGAACCGTATTTTTAAGTCTAATCAAGTCGGGGCATTAGATCTACTAGAAAGACATCTGCCCACAGCTTTTTTTGTTATCGAGGTCCTCACACAGCATGGCACTAATCAAAAATTACATTTCCCTCTCCAACACTCTGTTATCTCTCAGATGTTTTGCATCAACAGACTGCTCCGCAATCCAAATTAAATCTTTTTTTTCTTTTCTTTTTTTTCTTTTAATATTGTTGATATCAGTAATCTCTATATTAAATTGGCATGGAAAATAAAGAGACAGCATGAATGGTTTAATTTGAGTTTCTGTGTTGGCTAAAATGCAGCAGGGCAGGGAAGGGCCACGCGGATTGTGTTGTGGTTTCGCTTTTTTTGTCACTGTTGACCATTTAGTTGGTGTGATGTGGATTACGGATTAGCTAGCATTATCAGATTCTCATGACTCTTTGTTCTTATTTCGTAAACAGGTGTTTTGTGCATTGGAAGAGAAAAGGTTTTGCTGCTGTCGGGCCTTCAGACTGAAGTGTTCCATTTTTAGGTAAACGAAGGGCAACTGTTGTGGCCGCACGCCTCACTAATTATCTCTGTATTGTGTCAGGAGTCTTGATCCCTGCGCAGACGCGAGGCCGCGCCGCGCCACTCCCTCGGCAAGATGAATCGGAAGGCAGGCGAATCTGGGCGAGGACGATAGGACCCTCTCTATTTCCCCCTTCACTGCCACTCAATGGAATCTCACAAACAGATTTCATATCAGTGCATGCAAATAGATTAATCTGGCTTCACTGGAGCAGACAGAGGAGAAGAGAAAGGAGCAATTTTTGTAAAGCGTGTTGGCATATCTCGCTATCAAAGTAACCCGTGGAAACATTGATTGAACATCCAAGGATAAAAAGGTTTGGAACACTGGCCCTGCTCTGATGAATGGGAGCAGGCGCTTATGTGTCCTTCCCAGAGGAGCCTGCCTTGTTCCAGCCCACCGGGATGCTTCTCTCCTGTACTGTCAGAAAGTTCCTCTGCTTAAATGGACTGATTAATAGATAACTCCCAGGGAAAAGCCAGGTCTGTCCGACTAATGTGGTTAGTAAATATGACCAATTAAGAATTAGACTTATTTGACTAGAAATATATTGTACAAATATTGTATTGCTGCATTATACTGAAAATGTTAGCCATATATTATGGGTATATCTTTGGAACAGACTGCTGTATGTGGCAAGTTTGTAGTAAGTTACATTGAAGTGGTCAGTGCAGAGAGCCTGACGGCATCAAACTGTACATTTCTAATAACTGAACTTCTACATAGCAAGTCTGGATTTCCCTCATTATCTGTTCTCTACTGTGAATCACTTCAAAAGCCAGAACCCCCAGCACGCTGGCGATGAGGTCTTTGTTAATGGGATGCAGAAAAGGCAGAACTAGCCTAATGATGCTAAGATTACATACTTACAAAAGCACATGGATCCGCCCAACCTGCCGCTCAAACACGGAGGCTCGGGACACCTCCTAAAACACGCAGGAGACAACGAGGAGGTTTCCTCCGCACGTTGTTAAGCAGGGGTAGAGAGAGCAGAGGGCCAGACCATAAGTGGAGTCTGTGATGGCCGGTTGGCTGAAAGCCACAAAATAACTGCAGCCCCGAATCCATTAGACTCATGTCTCAGCCAAACTAGCACCAGGTTATTAGGGAAGGCTCGAGGAGGAAAAGCGTTCCTTGGGGGGCTCTAACCACTGTGCTAACGTGTGTGTGCCGAGGCTGTTTGCGCTGCCGTCTGCGTGAGATAAAGATCCCAGCTGTTTGGAGAGTGGGTAGACACTCGAGAAGTGGACCAATTTACTCTGCGCTCGGCAGACCGGTTTCCCCCGCCGAGCACCGGCCAGCGTTCCTCCTTTAAGGTGCAGAGGTGATGGACCGGCTCTGTGGAGGTGCAGAGGGACCCTCCACCCGTAATGCAATATAAGGGGTACCGGCGCGGCTACAGAAACGACCACCGTGGACCCGACGCCTGCTGCCAAAGCGCCCATTGCTTCCTTTTTTTTAAAGTGAGGGTTCTAATGACAGGTTTCTTTTCAAATTCCCGCTCTCGCTGCCCTCCTCCGATGGAAGGTGTGGCTCCTGCTCCGCACGTCCTGCTCTCGCCCTCCACTGCTGTGCGCTTGCGCGTAGGTGTGGGTGACGAGGCATGCAGCGCATACGTGCGCGCTCTAAAGGTGAATCGCCCCCCTCACTTAGTCAATTGTATTTTTAGAATCTATCATCCCGCCGCGCTGACTGTAAATTGAATCCTGGACCGTGCTGCTGAAAACGAGAAAATGGCTGGCGGTGTGATGTCCTCGTCTCCGCGGGTTATTTTTAGCACTGTTGACTGATGCGGCCGTCCCGCGGACCCGCCGGGCCTCTGTATCTCTGCCGCAACTGTCAACCAGTCGTGAGTGAAGGCCAGCGACGGAGACGGCCCTGGTCAGGGGAGCGCGTACCCACCACCGCCACCCAATTATCAAATGGCAGTGGGCCTGCAGCAGAGCTGAGCGATAGAGGAAGGCTGCAACCTGTTGAGGCAAGCTGTCAATTATCTCCAGGAGCCTGCTCAAACCAGCAGCATGTGCCTCTCTCTCGCTGGGCTTACTCCAAACACTGAACACGCACGCGCGCACACACACACGCACGCACACATATAGAGCGGTGGGACTCATTACCCAGCTCTCACGTCTCTCTCTGTCTGATAATGAGGTTTCAGCACAACCAAAACTGAAAGATCACAAGCAAATACCTGTAGGTCTCTCTCTCACTCTGTCTGTCGCTGTCTCTTTCTGTCTGGTCTGTCTCTCTCTCACTCTCCTGTCTCATGCACGCTGTTATTCTTTCCTCTTCTCGTTCATTTTCTTTCATCCTATCCATTTTCCCTGTCGTCCATCTGGTACAGGGACAGAGCAGTGTGTGATCCTGTCTGTCTCGTCAGTGCCTGTCTACTTGCCTAGAGGGCATGACCTCTGCAGGCGCACCCACGCACACACGCATTCTTGTGTGTGTGTGTGTGTGTGTGTGTGTGTTTACTGTCAGTGTTCCTCTTTGTGCCAAACAGCCTGCTGATAATTATGTTTGGGTGACGGATAAAGCTCCTCTCTCTGGTTTTTGTTCTCTAAAGTGCTGGACTCTGACTACTGGTGGAAGCTTGTGCTGATTACCACTGTGGTGCCTTGTCTGGCTTGTGTCATGCCTAATTAATTACTTACCGAATAATGCGCTTGCTTTTTTTTAAGGCCATTTCCAAAACACTATTAGTATGTGGGTATTTTTTCTTTCTTTTTTTTGGTTGGTTGGTTTGTTTGTTTGCTCTTAGATATGTTCCGCTCTTCGCTCTGCTGCGACGACACGTCTTCCTCCGTGCCTGCGGGCTCCCCGAGAAGCCGAGCGGCAGCGGAGGTCTCAGAGCAAGCGCCATCGTCTCCGACGATGAATGTTAGTGGCGCCGTGGCCAGGAGAAAGCAGTGGAGACGGATGGAGGCCGGCAGGGTGGAGGTTCACGATTAATCACTTAACAGAATTCCTGCGTGGTGATGGAGTAATTATACGGAGCGTACTGACCAACATGACCCCGGCTCTCCCGGTTAGTCATGTCCGTGCTCCCCAACGTTCACGCAGTCTCCTCCTGACAACGCGCCACTCTCTCCTGAGTGAAGCCAACTAATGGGACTCCGCAGAGGTTATGCAAACAAAGGGGGGCAGGAGCAAGGCCCGCATCGAAGATGGCAGAACAGATGTGTGGCTGACCTGGCCGCAGCCGATGTCCAGGGCCGGCGTGTCATCCGCTGCCCGGCTCGGAGAGGGAGCCGAGAGGCGGCGCCGCATCACGGGGAAGGCCGGCCATGTTGTGTTTATGTATTCCCTCGCAAGCCGCTCCCAGCCATCCGGGTTGCCATGGACGTTTGGAGTGCAGACAAAGGATCTGGCTCAGATGGGCTATTTGCACTGACTGGTGCCCCGTTCCAAACCGAGATGGGTGGAGGGGATGGGTCTGTTTAAACACTAGACATTGATTGGTCGGAAGTGACAGAGCAAAACGCCAAAGCGTCATTACGTTAAAAGTTCCCCTTGGGTGAAAGTTGCTGTGCATGGGAACCCAAGTGACAGCCATCGTTCTACGACGCACTAAAGATATGTAAAAATGATACGGTGACACAGCTGCGAGGAATCTAGCAGAACGTTCTGCCAATGAAGCAGCCTGGTGGCATGGTGCTTGTTCCTGTAGTAATTTCTTATTCTATAAACAATCTTTCATTTTTAAAATATGAAAATTGCAATACCCATGGGGAAGGTTGTTGATCTGCAGCTTGCTCACGACTTATTTACAGCCGAGTACGCACCGAGCGATGCCTTTACACGGAGCCCCATGAGTGAGTCTATAAAAAGGACCATTCTTTAGACTCTCCAATGTTTGGGCAATCAATGGCGTGCTTGAAGGCCAATCAATGGCAATCATTTGAAATAATGGCGCGACCACCCCGCTGAACCCCCCAGGTGCTACCTGCAGAATTTTTGCGCCTGGGTCACATGCGGCCGACTTGTCTCACTGCCCGGGCCCGCACACGCCCGCCAACCCTGGCAGCCCCCACTCCGGTAAAAACGAAGCCGGGCGGCATGTGTTGCTGGCGGGGCTCTCCGGGGGAGCGGCAGGCTTCTGCACGAGCCTGGTTATGCCTTCATACCCCAGCAGAATTCTGATTGATTTTTCTTCCCTTTCGCCACTGAAAGAATACAAAGCGAAACCCGTGTTGCAGCTGACATTTTACTTCCAGCTATCAAAACAAGGCCGCTACCTCCGGGGGCTCAAATTATTCTTTCTTTTTGGACACTGTTGTGCTAGCGGCGGGTGATCTTTTGTGTGGCACTCAGGCTTGTAAAGATATTCCGTGCGCCACAGGAAAAGGCTGATTACAGCTCTGATGCAGTGCATTAAATGCACTTCTGATGGACTTGGCAGACCTTTGCCATGACATTCCTCTAAGGATCATGTCTTGTTTTAAGACAACCATATTTTGCAAAGCCAAACAGGCAGGGAAAGTCTGCCAAATAAGGTAAAAGTAGTCAATGACACCTTTTATTTAGAACCCTTTACACATTTTAAAAATGTTTTTGTTGACATGGGTATTTTTTTACATAGAAGTAAAAGCAAGGGCTACTGGCGCTAGTGTTGGTCAAGTACATATACGGTTCCTGTTTCTCATAGTAGGGGCAAAAGCTCTTGAGAATTACTGGTATCTTTGATGCATTCCAGACTAATTACAGAATTTCCATTATTGATCCTGAGGTTGTGTTTGTTTTATGGTTTTTACATGGTAGGCCAGTTTGTCAATTTATATTAGTTTGACTCTAAAATGATCCTGTCTGTTATTTTAATGAGTGCAGTCAATTTATTAAGCTCTCTTAAAGTCCCAGTCAAGGGGGCATGGCAGGCCCCCTAACACTCTGTACCCGGCTGCGTTCTTCCTATAGTAGATGCATTGGCGTTGGTAAGTTCAGTACTAAAAACCACTCTGCTAGTGCTTTTGGACTTTGTCATTGATGTGATTGAATCACATTCAGAAAAGTTAGCAGATTTTAGCACATTTAATTTTACAGATTTGTTTTTATTAGTATAAAGCAATTTGAGCTGCTCCTTGACCTGCTCCTTGCTCTTTAAATGAAGTATATTATTATTATTATTATTATTATCATTATTATTATTATTATTAAAATAAAGGTTGATGAGCTCATAGAAAGTGCGCTGGTATGTTTGCTGTCTGGTCATCATGCTGCATATTTTCATAACAGCTTCAGCAGGTTTGTGTATGTAGAATATATTTTCCTGGATACAGTAATATAAATGAGTGGGGCACTTCCTAAACTGATGAATGTATGCATGCATATTTTACTGCTCCAGTGGGTCCCCCCTCTTTGGCTAGCAAAGGCGGAGCTGTTGGGGAAGGTTTTTTGTGTCTTGGAGTGTCTGAATATTCCTTTAATGCTGTAGGGAGATTCATGGATTCCGGCATGTCTGGATATGGTTTTGGGGCAGAGAAAAAGGCCTAATATCACAAAGGCAATGTTGAGCACACACATGCCTGTTGGGTAACTGCCTGTCTCCTGGGGGGGGGGGGGGGGGGGGGGTTTGCATGCATTCGCTGAGTGTGCTTTTGTGCAGCTGCCCCTCCCCAAAAGGAAGAGTCACCTTTGCCCAATTGAAACAAATGAGAGATAACAGAACTGAGACATTAATTACCAGGCATGTCTCCTTGTAAAGGCTGCAGGAATAAATGACTGCAATCAAACATCCATCAGTTTTCCCTGTTTTTATACTGTCGGTGGGTATGGGGGGATTTGGGCAGGAGTCCTATAACAGCGGCCGAAGGCGAGGATGTGGTGGAGTCCAACTGTCTCCTTCTGATGGCAGCATTGAATGCAGCGCAAACCAAACAACGCTGTGAAACGGAATTTCAGCACTGCCAAGCAGCAGATCTGTACCGGCCTGTACCTTACATTTACACTGACTGCCTTTGGCAGACGCTCTTATCCGGAGCAACTTACATTCTTATCAGTATGACAGCATGCAAGCTCTCTGGGAATCAAAGACATGGCTGTACCTGCTCTACCAGGTGGGCTACAGGATGGCAGAGAAGCTGCTATGTGCTGGCCTATAGCTGCTACGCGTTGGGCTGTAGTCGTTATGTGTTGAGCTGTAGCTGCTTTGTGCAGTGCCGTAGCAGTTTTGTGCAGTGCTGTAGCTGCTTTGTGCAGTGCCGTAGCAGTTTTGTGCAGTGCTGTAGCTGCTTTGTGCAGTGCCGTAGTAGTTTTGTGCAGTGCTGTAGCTACTTTGTGCAGTGCCGTAGCAGTTGTGTGCAGTGCTGTAGCTGCTTTGTGCAGTGCCGTAGCAGTTGTGTGCAGTGCTGTAGCTGCTTTGTGCAGTGCTGTAGCAGTTTTGTGCAGTGCTGTAGCTGCTTGGTGCAGTGCCCTAGCTGCCTCTCTCGCTCCGCCTAGGCCTTCGGGGGTGGGAGGGGGGGCCTGCAGCTCAGCTCTGCCTACTGGAGTATGCAGAGTGCACAGTGTGCAGCTCGAGAGCCCAGGGAGGAGACAGGTGTGCCCCGCCTCGACCCTCCTAGCTCCCAGACTGCTGCTGCCTGGCCCAGGGGGAGAGGAGTACCACTCACTTTAGTACTGCCTCTCCTGGAATTAGCACAGAGAGGTACTGTATTTATGCTACTGCATAATGCATTCGTGTACACAAATAAATTAGTAAAGGAAGTTAGTCTTACACAATCTCATCCCCCGAATTATGAAGTGACTCTGCTGTTCCAACATTGTGTGTTTGTTTGGGGGGTTGTGCTTGTGTTTGTCCATGTGTTTGTGTGTGTGTGTATATATTCCTCTGTGTGTATGTGTGTGTGTGTATGTGTGTGTGTTTGCATGCATGCACCTCGGAGGCAAGGCTGCCCATGTGCTGGGAGCCCATCCAGTCATCCGTGTTCCCCATGTGCATCTGTCTACGGCTGGCTGCCCCTGCTAAGTGTAGTCAAGTGCATTAAAGCCTATGACAGGCTGGAGCTCCAGTCTTCTCTCTCCCCAAGTCCCTGCAGCTCCCGCTGCACTCCTTCACTATACCTGCATAGGACGGCCAGCCCCACCACCAGCTCGCCTCTCTGTTTTGGGTGTGTGTGCATGCGTGTGTGTGTGTGTGTGTGTGTGTGTGTGTGTGTGCACGCACGTGTATCCCGGATCGCTAACGTGGGTGTTTTTGGCTTTGCAGCGCTGGGCAGAACGGAGAAGCCCATTGTTGCCGAGTTAGCAGCAGTATCAGTGAGTGGCTGGGATGCTTTTTCGGAGCGTGCCGCAGAGTAATAGCCTCTGCCAGAACAATGGGCCATAAATACAGCCTCTCCCATCATGCTGTGGGGCCTTTACCTGAGCTAAACTTCAGCTCCCTCCAGCAGAGCTAGCACAGCACTGAGAACTCAGCTGCCAGTCTTCTGTCCGACGGGACCTCCTTCTTCTTTTTACATTTTTTGTTTTTTTTGCTGATTCTCTTTCCCCTTTGCTGTGTAAAAAGGTGAAGCACTTCCCATCATGCCTTGGCACTTCCCATAAAGCCTTGGAGCAGAGAGGCGGTATTGCGGTTAGGCCTCTCTTCGACACCCAGCACATTGTTGTGTTTGGCCCAAGCTCAGAATAGCAGGCTGAGATTTCCTCTGTTTCAAAGTGAAGACTGTAGCAGCTGTTTCACATTAGTTTGTGTTTATGACAGCAGGTGCCCCCCCCCCCCGACTCTCTTTCGTGCCTCCCCCTCCTGCGTGAGCCCTCCTTCTCTGCTCCGCTCCTACCTAGGGCCACGTTTAAATCTGTTAATGAGGCTCCGCACATCAGACGAGTGCATTATTGAATGTTAATTGGAGCAAATGTCATTTTGCTTCATTCATTCCTTCTCAGTTTAGTCATTTCTGAGGCATTCGATAGTCATTTATCCAGCTATTAGCACCCAGCACCATACAAGACAATGCCTAATGCTCGTTAACCAAAAAAATCAATATTCCTGGTTAGCAAACAATATGAAACGACATTTTCAGGAACAAAAGGAATTTGTCAGGTCCTTATAATTTCCTTCATGTGTAAATATTTGAGCAGTACAGGTATTGGCTGTCTGTGCAGTCCCCACCCACCCGGCAGTGCAGCACTCTAAACTTTACATTTTTTTGAGCCCTCTTTGGCGTGAATGCTGTACTTTATTACTCACTGTTTGAATATCACCTGGTTTAGGTCCTTCTCTTTATGGAGACATTTGCTTAAAAAGCAGTCAAACGGCCTCATCCAAAATATCCCATTTCGCATCATGCTTGATGTACAACAGAAGACTTTTTTGTACGTGTGTCTGTTTGGTGCACCTGTCTATAGCTGTGTTAGGGTTGAGCCGATAGATGGTGCACCTCTCTATAGGCATGTTTTAGTGTTGGGCCGATAGATGGTGCACCTGTTTCTGGGTGTGTTTTAGGGTTGGGCCGATAGATGGTGCACCTGTCTATGGTTGTGTTTTAGGGTTGGGCCGATAGATGGTGCACCTGTCTATGGTTGTGTTTTAGGGTTGGGCCGATAGATGGTGCACCTGTCTATGGGTGTGTTTTAGGGTTGGGCTGATAGATGGTGCACCTGTCTATGGGTGTGTTTTAGTGTTGGGCCGATAGATGGTGCACCTGTCTATGGGTGTGTTTTAGGGTTGGGCCGATAGATGGTGCACCTGTCTATGGGTGTGTTTTAGGGTTGGGCCGATAGATGGTGCACCTGTCTATGGGTGTGTTTTAGGGTTGGGCCGATAGATGGTGCACCTGTCTATGGGTGTGTTTTAGGGTTGGGCCGATAGATGGTGCACCTGTCTATGGTTGTGTTTTAGGGTTGGGCCGATAGATGGTGCACCTGTCTATGGGTGTGTTTTAGGGTTGGGCCGATAGATGGTGCACCTGTCTATGGGTGTGTTTTAGGGTTGGGCTGTTGATGGTGCACCTGTCTATGGGTGTGTTTTAGGGTTGGGCTGATAGATGGTGCACCTGTCTATGGGTGTGTTTTAGGGTTGGGCTGTTGATGGTGCACCTGTCTATGGGTGTGTTTTAGGGTTGGGCCGATAGATGGTGCACCTGTCTATGGGTGTGTTGTAGGGTTGGGCTGTTGATGGTGCACCTCTCTATGGGTGTGTTTTAGGGTTGGGCTGTTGATGGTGCACCTCTCTATGGGTGTGTTTTAGGGTTGGGCTGTTGATAATGCACCTGTCTATGGGTGTGTTTTAGGGTTGGGCTGTTGATGGTGCACCTGTCTATGGGTGTGTTGTAGGGTTGGGCTGTTGATGGTGCACCTCTCTATGGGTGTGTTTTAGGGTTGGGCTGTTGATGGTGCACCTGTCTATGGGTGTGTTTTAGGGTTGGGCCGATAGATGGTGCACCAGTCTATGGGTGTGTTTTAGGGTTGGGCCGATAGATGGTGCACCTGTCTATGGGTGTGTTTTAGGTTTGGGCTGTTGATGGTGCACCTGTCTATGGGTGTGTTTTAGGGTTGGGACAATGGCTACGATTCCATTGTCTCTGATATTGCATATAAAACTATATATACTACTTATTAGTACAAAGGAGTCAAATTGCGCAGCACAACTGATGTATTTGTCTTTAGCAGCCATAAGCAGCCATTTCCCCCTTTTTGTGTAGTCAGTTTACTTTCTTTTGGGAATTTTGTATAACCTACATTAAATGCTAAAATAAGCTTTATTTAGACCTTAATTCAAGTAAGCATGTAAAACTGATATAATAATGCTTTTGTTGTTTTTTTTCTTTAGTAGCTTGTACAGCTCCAACACTGAAATCAATTCATGGCATTGGAGATAAACAGTTTGTCTTCATGCATATTCATTTAAATGTAAAAATATTGGCTAATAAATGGAAGAAATGCCTTGACTGCTTTTTTTGTTTAAATTAGAGGACATCAAACTATTTCATACCCAATTTAAGCTGTTTTCACCAAAAAAAAAAGTCATATAGATTTTTTTTTTCATTGCAAGGGCTCAGTTAATTAATAATGTGTTAATAAGGCATTATTTGGCTGGCAGGTTCTTCTCAGTAAGCCAATAGTGAGCCAGACGTGAGACGGAAGTGGCGTGCATTGGGAACAAAGCAGTGTGGCC
Organism: Electrophorus electricus; assembly: GCF_041902795.1. Lineage (NCBI taxonomy): Eukaryota > Metazoa > Chordata > Actinopteri > Gymnotiformes > Gymnotidae > Electrophorus > Electrophorus electricus. The sequence goes on from NC_137504.1 coordinate 8,120,290, forward strand.
CAGTGCCCAATGATGCAGTGGCTCAGTGAACCCAGCTGAGCCACAACTGAGCCGCTGAGCCACAGAACGTGGATTATTGTCTCTAACTCGTATACCAAAGAAATGTGTTATTTTTTATTTGCCAGCAACAGGTGTTATGCTTATTTATTCAGCTGTTTCCAATAATAGAAGAAACATGATTAATAAAAGACCACATATGTTAAAATACAGTTATATATTAGATATTATAATGCAGCCAAATTGTAATAAAGCTGTAAAAATAAAGCCTAATTTTGAGTGAAGTTTCCATACCTAGTTAATTTCATTAACTAAGATACCTAGTTAATGGATACAAGAAACTTCAGTTCAGACAGTGCAAAATCAAAACCTCTTACTCTAAAAATGATGGAGTTCATCACACTTGATGATCAGCCCTTCTTTGTAGTCGAGGACAATGGTTTTCAGCCATTAATAACACACCTAGAGCCTCGCTGCACAATAAGGGCTTTGCCGAATTCAGCACCTACCTGGGGCTCTCACTGGATCAGGGGCCCTCAAAAGTAAATAGATTTTGAATTTTCAGTTTTTATACTTTGTGTTATTTTAGAGATAAATAACAAGACTGTTGATAAGTTCTGTTTGTCTGCATGTTATGTTCTTTAATTCCCCCACAAAACCAAAATCAGGATTTCAAAAATCACAGGCGTGGAGAGAGAGCAAAAAGCGGGAAGGCTATTTCAGAACACAGGTGAGCCTGAACTGTGCCAAATAGTAAATTTGCTGTAGCCGCATAAGCTAACTAGCAATTAGCTGCATTTGCAGTCATTTATAAAAAGAACAAGTGAATTTTTTACGTAGCCAACGGAACAGGGCTGGGGTCTCGGGTTCGTGTCTCTATCCAGGTGGAGTTTCCGTGTTCTGCATAGGCTTCCTCCAGCATGACTGCACGCCCGGTGATGGATGGTGCTCAGTCCTGGGTGTTCTCCACTTCCTCTCCCTCAGGGCTGCGATTTCCAGTTGAGGGTACACTGTGTGCAATTTGCTGCCACTTCTCACCAGTGTGGGGTTTTTGTTGTTTGTTTGTTTGTTTTTTTTACATAGTGACTGGCGTTGATTGTAAAGCGTCCTTGGGTAGTGAGACAGATGCTATGTAAGTGTGACCAATTCTTAACCAAATGAAGTTATCCAGCCTAGCAGCTAACTAACACTCACATGTCAGTCACTGTGGGAGACAGAGCACGTGCCTCTTCCTTTTCTGCTGTTTAACCCTTAAACGCAACCAACCTCATAAAGAAATGCAATATTATGACTACATTACACATATATTTTGTTTCTTTGCTTTCTGTGGGCTGGGAGGGCAGTGTTGAACAGAATATGCGCCATGTTATTTATGTTTATGTTTATATTATATAGTATTTTATTTCCCAGCAGTGTGGCCATGTTCGGTCAGCAGTGTTCAGTATTTTATAACCGACATGCATTTCAGTATTTTATAACCGACATGTATACACATTATATATATATATATACATTTTATGGTGTTTCATCCATGAAACTTATACAGGAAACATAACTGTCCCCAGACATGACAACAACTTTCCTGTGTTTAGATCATCGGAGTTAATGTGACTAGGAGATGCTTTTTATGGCAGACTGCCTACTAGGAAATACATCTTTAATCTGGCTGTGTCGGTGTTAGATCCATATATAAGATATGTGTATAAGGTTATAAAACATAGGGCTTTATTATATTTTTTGTTGTTGTATGTCAGAGTTGGTAAAACATTCGCTTTGATTTTACATGTGTTTGGAATGTAATTTATTTCTTATTAACTCCACAACAGCTGGTAGCAGCATTGATACGTGTATCAGTTACAAGAATAATCAACTTTCACTACTGGCTAGAAATGTCCTTGCTTGTGCTACACTAATAAAATATAGTGTGAACGCAGTGGTAAGAAAACTAAAATTTTTCCTTTTCATTGTTGAGATAAAATTAAATGCTTTACCAGGCACTGAGAGGTAAAAGAATTGATCAAATTGAAACTTCTCAACAAAGAACGTGCATGGCTCAGTTCTAATAGCAGCCTTACCACCCACATACTCTTCTCACAAAGAAATTGCTCCTGGGCATCACAGGCTGGCTATAGAAACATAAATGGCAATTTGAGGCAAACTGCAAACTCAAAAGCAGTCAAACTCCAGCTTTTTAGGAATAGTGTGTTTATTTGATGCATTGCAGATTACAATTGGAGTATTTTAAGTCATGACATTTTAAAAGCTGTCGTGTTCTTCAGTAGGACAAATTGCACCACTAGCAGTTATGAGGAGGCATAAATGTTCTGCAAATGAATGGGGGCTGTGTGTTTTTTTGTTTGTGTGTGTGTGTGTGTGTGTGTGTGTGTGTGTGTGTGTGTGTGTGTGTGTGTTTGTGTGTGTGTGTGTGTGTGTGTGTGCCATCTAATCCCTTTAAGAGCGAAAGCAGGAAAGATATGATATTAAGGTTTATGCCCTGCAGAAATTCCTGAAATAGGTGAAGTGTGTAGGTTGCGTTGGCAAAGTCGTCTAATCCCTTGAGGTTTCATTAGACAAGTAGTTTGTGTTTTCAGGAAAATGAATTTGCTGTACAGGATTTCCATTTTTCAGATGGATGTGTATCCTGCAAATGTTTGAAGAAGACTTTCATGTGTACTCGAACAACATCATTCCATCTGATATAGGTACACAGATCGCTCGGGTCTTTTCTGCATCCTAAACTAAATTAATGTTTGTTTTTACCCCCTTGCTCTTGCTGAACACTGTACATTTTTATAGCTGAAGCAAAATCCATTAACCTGTAAGTGGCTATAATCTAGCCATCAAAAGCAATGCTTGCTTTCATCTTTTATACACTCCTGTGAGTCGGAGTGTAAAACCCGGAAGTAAACATCATTTTTGTCATTGTGTGTTAAATCCTCCACAAAGCCTACAGAGACGGCTGCATGCTGGTGGGAGGAGAGACCCACCCAGGTTCCCCAGCATATAGAGGCTGTGAGCTCAGGCCGGTAACAGAGAGAAGGGCAGGCCTAATGCGCCTCCACTTAGTTTTATGGTTAACATTATGGAATAGTGAAGCACTGATGTAAACCACTGATGATTAAATTCTACCCAACGCAGAGCTTACACTGTCTCTAAAATACTGGCCCCAGCGTGCGTTGTTATTAAAATGTTTTGAAATGTGTTAATGAAAATAAATATAGCTTGGGTTTATGGGACGTTACATTGTGACAGGAACCGAAACGTTTTGTAGTGGTGGTGGGGGGGGGGGTGATACTAAAGCGCTTCCTGTGTTCATGATGAGCTGCGTCTCGTCACAGTTGACAGCATACTGTATCTTTAATGCTACCTTTACTTATGCATCGAAGTATTTCGCACAAATAAGGATCTTTCATATGCCAAACGTGTCAGTCCACTGCTATCTAAGTTGGAAATACAGTTTTGCACTTTCCGTGCATACTACGCAGTCTCTTTTTGTGTGGGATCACTTCACAGCGTTATAAAGACAAGGGAGGTCATGAGTTGATGTTCCTTACAAGTAATTGTGAGTAGGAATGGCAGAGTTAGAAACATGTAATTCTTGAATCACTTCAGCGCAGCAATATTTTTTTGTAAACAGTTCATTTGCCCAGATTAGACTATTATGTATTTTTACTCAGGTATAGTAAAAGGCATTTTATAAGTGACATTTCTAATGTTCTCAAATCCTTATACCAAAATATGATCTGTTAGAATGCTGGTCTCTGGTCAAGTCCTGCTGTCTCTGTGCAGCTCTTCACTGTGTACAAAAGCAATCCAAACCTCGCACGCCTACTCTGGGAGGCTGTGCAGAAGCAACTCCAAGTCTTCCAGGGCTGCCGGAATCTCTTGAAGGCTTTGAAAGTAGCAGTGTTTTGATTAAATGAGTGAATTGTCCCTCTGGCCATCAACAAAGCAAATGTAATTTCTTTCTATTGCATTTGCGTCTCATTTTACAATGGAGTGGTGGTACTTTCTAATGTTCCACATATTGTATAACCTGCAATCCCTTTCAAGATTTAAGATAAAAGCTATAATATTTCATACTTCAATATCAAGGGGGATTAAGTCTGTGTTCTGTCACTTGATTCTGTCATTGGATCTGATAGGATTGAAAATGTACTCACTCTTTGAGAAACCTCTCTGTACCCATTTCCTTCAGAGACCTCCGCAGCCCCACATCTCTGATGGCTGAAATTAAAATGGGAATGGTGGAATGGTTCAGGTGTAGTGCTGTGGGTAGCAGGTCTTCTCTTAGTGTGCCTTTTATTGAGTCTGTGCTTCCATGGGCATATCTGCGATTCACTGCGTTGTGTTTGGTGATTACTGGGGTGGGGTGAATACAGGGGGTGGGAGATGATTACTAGTGTGGGAGGGTGGGGTGAATACAGGGGGTAGGGGATGATTACTGGTCTGGGATGGTGGGGTGAATACAGGGGGTAGGGGATGATTACTGGGGTGGGCGTTTGGGGTGATTACAGTGGGTGGGAGGTGATTACTGGGTTGGGTGGGTAGTGATTACTGGGGGTGGTAAGCGATTACTGGTCTGGGATGGTGGGGTGAATACAGGGGGTAGGGGATGATTACTGGGGTGGGCGTTTGGGGTGATTACAGTGGGTGGGAGGTGATTACTGGGTTGGGTGGGTAGTGATTACTGGGGGTGGTAAGCGATTACTGGGCTGGGTGGGTGGGGTGAATACAGGGGGTAGGGGATGATTACTGGGGTGGGAGGGTGGAGTGATTACAGGGGGTGGGAGGTGATTACTGGGCGGGGTGGGGTGAATACAGGGGCTGGGGGTGATTACTGGGGTGTGTTGGTGGGGTGAGTACAGGGTCTGGGGGTGATTACTGGGGTGTGTTGGTGGGGTGATTACAGGGGCTGGGGGTGATTACTGGGGTGGGTTGGTGGGGTGATTACAGGGGCTGGGGGTGATTACTGGGGTGGGTTGATTACAGAGGGTGGGGGTGATTACTGGGGAGGGTGGGGGATTAGTGCTCCTTATCCACAAGCCAACAATGCGCTTTGCACTGTTCTATAAATATAAAAGAGACATCTGATCCTCCTTAAGTACCTCACCTCCGACTGCATGCAGTGACAAGGAAATGCCTCCAGCTGTGGAGATATTGTCAGTAAAAGAGTGCTTCCATTCCATATCCCCAGACACGCTTTAAGGTAGACAGCTGTGTTCAGGTGCATGCCAAATGCATGTCTTTCAGAGTCTTAATGGCTGAGTCTGAGTCACAGATCGCTGCTAGGTCAGTTAAGCACATCGGCGTGTATATTAAGATTAAAATCTGAGCACTCATAGAACGCTGCACCCAATACCTGCTTCAAGTATTTGAAATCGATGCTGTAGGCAAAACAACAAATAATGATGCAATATGCTGTAGGATTTCACGCGGGAAGTGTGTATGTATGTATGTATATGTGTGTGTGTGTGTGTGTGTGTGTGTGTGTGTGTGTATTACTTTTGGCTCATTTGTGTGAGGTAAAGGGGAAGCGGTGGGGTGTTGTAAGAGTGCGGCTGGCACACTGGAGGAGTGAGGAGTACTTGTTAGCCGGTGTGGGGGAGAGGGATGATCGATAGCCATGGAAACAGGCTGGCCCTTCCCGGGAAGAGCATGCTCTGCAGGTGGCAAGAAAGAGCGCAGAGGCCAGGGGGGCACAGGGACCCTGGCAGGAGGAGATGGGGGGCCTAGGCCGGCGTGTCCAAGAGACGTTGCAGACGAAGCAGACATTGGCACGCACGCTCCTGTTCGGCTAATAACGTGCTCGCACTCGTGGTGCCATATTGTACGAGGGGCTGATGTAAGATGGGGACCGCTGTCTGTAAGATGGCCTGATCTAGCCATACTTATCCAGGTGTGAGCCCTTACATCCGCCACCTCAGATTACGGAATACCAATAAATCCGTTAAAGAAACAATATGCAGAGAGAAAAAGAAGGAGGAGGGGAAGGTTTTTTGTGAAATAAGGAGAGGCTTGTAACGCATCGAGACGGTGTGTTTGTCACCATGTGTGAAGAGCTCGAGTCTCCGTCAGGGGCTTGGACACGTAGTTGCCCCTGCACGCACTGTCCCAGACGCATAGATGCCCACTGCACTGGCCATCCTGGACGCAAAGATGTCCACTGCTCTTGGACACACAGGTGCCCTCCAGACTCTTGCTTCTGGACGCACAGATGACCTCCGCACTGGCCGACCTGACCTGCCTACCCAGAAGCGGCGCAGAGTTGGGCCGTCACCCTCAGATGTGCAGCAGACAGAGTCTGAGAGCTCCGCCCCCTTCCCCTCCTTCTCTCTCGTTTGTCTCTGCTCAAATTAATTGACTGTCAGTGGCAGTGGTGCGCAGCTTCACTTGTGCATCTGTGAAAGGTCTACACATACCGGCAAATAGAAACACAACTGCAACACATTCTATTCAGCGTGTAATTTAATTTCACGTCGTGATTGAATGCGATTTTTTTTTTTTCTTTTGCATGCGTCGTTCGACTGCGTGGGGCCGGGGGCGGGGGGTGGGGCGTCGAAAATGATGATCTGCCAGGATGTGTAAATAATTGTTTCACACCTTATTGAAGCTATTCTGGGTGAGGAGGAATCGTGGCACACCTCTCAAGAAACAACGTCAGATCGCCTCGCTACCAGGCCGGCTCCTTCCCGCCGCAACTGACAAGTGTTTTAAGTGTTTGAGAGGGAAGAGGGGCCCGGCCAGCGCCACGGCCTGGCGGAGCGCGATTCCCCTGCTGTACAAGCTGCCCGCCGGAGATAAGTCCCCCACGCCGGCAATCGCAGCCGCCCGTGTCAATCTCCCCTCTCCCCGCCGCTGGCTGAGGTGGGTGAGCTGACGGATGAGTGACACGCAGAATGTGGCCAGCATCGGCGGGGGTGTGCGAAGGGGGTCCGGAGGTTGGAGGTCTGCCGCATGAGAAACGGGGGCGGCGCGGGCAAGGCCGTGGCCTCTGGCCGCATGGGGGGGGCCCTTCGGAGCAGAAAGGTTCGTCTCATTTCTAATCAGCGCCACGCTGCTCTCTAGTTCGCATAATCAACACCTCTCTGGGTCTGCTAGAATTCGAGTGTTCTGAATTGCACATAGGAGGCTCCGAAAGGAGCACATTACAATCATGTCTTATGCCTTGCCTGCACCACGCGTTGAATAAGCTCAGGATTGGCTGCCACCACGGATTAGTCACGACTTCCAAGTAGACTTTGGTGGAAGTTAAGCTTTAATAAGCACCAACGTGCTGAGCGTGGAGGAATTATGGTCCTCTGTATTAGACTTAGGCTTAGACTTAGAATATGATTGTTCGTACAAACTTTTTTTTTTTTTTTTACCCGCAAGCCCACCACGATCAAGGAAGCTCCAGTTGAAGAGTCGCAGGGATGGCAACTTCACCTGCTTCTAACCAGGCCTGGGCCGACGGCCCGAGGTGTCTGTAGATGTCACGGTCCGCTGGCCCCATGGCAGGGCCCAGCCCAGTGCCCCTGTTGCCGGAGCAGTAACATCAGCTCGGCCAATGGGTGCGGGGTCTGCCTGGGGGACCTCTGGACTGACATCCAAAGTTTGGTAGTCAGAGTGGCATCTAATCACTCTGCAGTAGCTGACTGCATGTGGCCTTTGCTCGGGTCGAGCCCAGCGTCAGTCGCGAGCATGCACATCCCTCTGAGGGAAGGGCACTCGGCATACTAAGCAGTAGGTGGTGCTTATTCTCAAGCTTTTGTTTTTTTTTTTCTCTCTCTCTCTCTCTCTCGATGTCTGTCTCTCTCTTTTGCTTTTTTGCCGCTCAAAATTCATCCGATTAAGCGACACATTTCCAACCTTTGTTAAACAAAAAAAAGCCTGTGTACCCAGCTGAGCGGCTGAGTAAGATGGAGGTTCCTTTACTCAGGCTGTGTTTGAAGTTCGTAGGAATCATTTTTGGTTGCAAATAGGTGAACGTGCAGTAGCGGGCGCATCTCTAAAATGGGAAAAGCTTGGGAACTTTTAACAAGATGACTTAGACGACTTGTAAATTCCCTGCCTCATTTAAATTCTTTGACAAACTCCTCTTTGTTACTTTTTCGAGCCATATTCTATAATTGATGATATGTACTGAATAATCAAATGGCTCTCCTCATATTCTGCGTGCAGAAAATTTAAGTTGCACCGCATGTCACTTTGCTTTGATTCGGTTCTAAGAGGAAGAATTTGCCTTTGCTCCTGCTTTAATAGTTTCCTCCAGCCTGAACAGAGGAAGTGTGCATGCAAGAGAGAGAGAGAGAGAGAGAGAGAGAGAGAGAGAAATGAGAGAGAAATGAGAGAGAGAGAGAGAAATGAGAGAGAGAGAGAGAGAGAAATGAGAGAGAGAGAGAGAGAGAGAGAGAGAGAGAGAGAGAGAGAGAAAGAGAGAGAGAGAGAGAGAGAAATGAGAGACAGGAAGCAAAGAAAGAGGAAAGAGAAGGAAGAGAGTACTCTGAAACGATAGAGTGCTGAAGCATGCGCGTGGCTAAGGGCCGGCGCACACTGGTGCCACACAAATAAATGTTCCGATTTAGCATGAGAAGAAGACATCAGGGCTTTTTCAGCTGGGTCTAAACACACTTAGGTCAGCAAAAATGTTCCTGCTGAAAAATGGCCTTCCCTTCCTTTAGGGACCACAAAAAAAATCTAAACAAAACAGCAGCAACAACAACAAAAAACAAACCCAAGAGCCCCAAAGGAGACTATCCAACCAACACACATATACTGATTTAATTTTCACATTAGGGGAGCTCATTAATATTTTAACGTCGTATGATGGCTCATTAATGCTATCATTAATATGCACTATTGCAGTATGCCCATATCAGTGGAAATCTATTACGCATTCCATTTGTAACTTTTAAAGGCACGTGAACGTGCAGAGCTCTGAGGTTGATGAATATTAGTTAAGGATGATTCCCCATTCCACATAATGATGCATGCTAATTGGTGGTTTATCTGATAGGGAAGTTACTTCCATTTGTATGGTGCATTCAGAGTGTGCTTATCAGAGGAGTGTCTTTTGTGGAGGGGGTGGGGGCCATGGAAATGGATGTGGAGTCTTTACTGAAGTGTCATTCATCTCACCCATTGGTCTGTTTTATTGGCATAAATTAACACTCTCCATCAATATATATTACATTGTATTTTAGAAACCTTACTCACAATGTTAGGTGTGTATATATCACATGCAGTATCGTGAGCATCCAGGTGAAGCTTTTGTGCACGACTGCATGGGCTGGAGTGATGTGTGGGTCCTGAGTGCACGCTTGCACGTCGCTGTTCTTGCTCCCAGGACACGGCATTGGCCAGCCACGATCTAATAAACACTTCTGGTGCAATCCGAGAGCTCGAGCGCTGTATGATTCACTCACTGTATTCTGCTGGGAAGATCTCTGTCTCAGGGTTCACCACTGTGCCAGCCTGCACCAGCCTGCCCCTAAATACCATGCCCCGCCCCGCCCTTCCTCACACCACACTGTCCCGCCCCACTCCGCTCGGCCCCGCCTAGCTCCACAACGCCCTGCCCCGCCGGCCCCGTGAAGCCCTGCAGCGCTGAATGAGGCCACGGGAATCATAGCCACCTCCACGCCACACAGGAGTTCTCAGATGACAGACAAATCAAGACACAATCAGACAGGGTTACACCTGCCCTCACAGGGCGCTCGGTGCCAGAGGGAAGTTTGATCACATCTAGACTGCTCTCTATGGTTTCCACATTTTAACATAGAAATGAAGGCATCAAAACTTTGTTACATATGGAATTACACAGCAACCAAAAAAATAATAAATCGTGCAGAATAAATCAAAGCTGTCTTGTCTTTCACGTTGCTCAAAGTAGCCACATTCTGCCTGGATGGCAGCTCTGCTCACTCTTGGAAATCCTCTCAGCTAGCTTCAGGAGCTAGCCACCTGGGACTCTCTCCTAAAAGCCTTGAAGAATCTCCCACATGTGCTGAACGTTTGTTGGCAAAAAGTTGGAAATGAATCCTGTGCATTTGTGAGTGGGGGACCATGCCTTCAGTGATGCCCAACGGGAGGAGTGGCACCGGAGCCTGTGGTCCTCTGCTGGACAGAGAGAGTGGTTAAGGAGAGAGGAGGTGCAGGGTGAGACAGAAGAGGGTTTGAAGATATGACCAGGCAAGCCAAACTGGTGTCCACAGTGCGCAAATGCACAAATGAACCTAAAATGAGATTAAACGAGATTAAATTACATTACAGACATCGAAACTGTTCATTCCACTTGAAATGTCTGTTACATTTAAATAACAAAAAGGATAGCTGATATTTCATATTTAGCATTCTGGAGTTGGACCTAATGTTTAGTTTAGTTTAGTTTCTAGTTTCTCACTTTGCATATGTTATTTTACATTCATTGAAATAAACTGATGCCATATCAAATATGAGTGTACTTGTAGGCCAATGCTGAGTCTAACCAGCAGCACTGATAGATACATATAAACAAGTTGGTAAGTAGTGTGTCCAGTACCACAGATTAGCACAGATTAGAGTGTTTGTATACACCCCTTTACTTTTTTTCTTGCTCTCTCTCTCTCTCTCTCCTCTTCTGTCCTATGTAGTCCTGACATATGGCCAGCCAACCTGCAAAGAGCATGAGTCACGAAAGTAAACATTCCAGCCTTCTCCTTGCGTTGCGTCCCTCTATATCTTGCACTCCTCATGCATGCAGCAATGTGCCTGAATTGGGTCTGAATTTCGATGTATTTATCCGTGCCGATTATCCCTACAATTCTCCTTCCTGAACCCGTTCCAGGAGCCACTTGTGTGTTTGGAAGGCACTGGAATGCGAGGTTGGTAGTAGACCGATAGATGCCAGAGCGAATCGCCGTCTTCATTCTGTGAGCCGGGCTTGCGTGACATACCCCTCCCAGACGCTGGCCGTCGCCCAGGTCTCACTCGTTATTCCACACATGCAGCATTGTCGGGCAGGACCTTTTGACTGGAGTGTGTTTTCTTTATCTGAACCCTATGCGTCACATTTACTGCATGCGTTCGAGAAAGATGACCCGCAAGGAAAAAAAAAAAAGGGTGAAAAGAAAGAAAAAGGGCTGAAATGTCAACTGGTTGTAAAAAGAGGACTTCTTAAGGGAAGAAACGTCCAATCGCGCTACAGGTGGGAGCTTCGCTGGGGCCTGTGGGCTGATCCGGCGGTGCCTCCCGCCCGGGGGCCCTTAAAGGCCTTCTCCACTGCAGAGTTGGCAGCGCTCCCGATCGCGTCGCCGTTCCCCCTCCCTCTTTGAGGCAGGGAAGTTCAGCTCCTGCTTCGGCGCAGCGGTTATGCGTGAAGCTGGGTGGGAAAAGGCTCACTGCCACAGCCCGCGCACATGCGCGCTCCTTCCTCATCGTCACCGCTAGGCATGATTGCCACTTTGATTTAGAAGCTTTTTTTTTTTTTTTTTTTTTCCCCTCCCCTCTAATCCATAGCGGCCGTGTTCTCGGGCGGACAGTCGTAGGGATGACCGGCGCCAAAATTAGCCATGCGAAACACCGCTCATTACCATCACATCCAGCTAATAAAGCAAGATTACGGATTAATTGCAATCCCTAGGTGTCAGAGTTATTAAGTATCTTCACTTCTCCAGCATACAGCTCTCTCACTCTCTCTCTCTCTCTCCAAACACATACAGGAGGGGGAGAAAAAAAGACTTTAATTTCAAGAAGCATTTTTATGATAAATTATTAATCAGGCTAGGTCCTAATGTTATGCAGAAAAATAAAGTGTTTGGTGCCTCATTGCAATTTCGCATGCGGTTCAGAAGTTCTCTCTTAATTGTGCCTTGGAGTGAGAACTTGGAGTGAGAACGTTAGCTTCCCACTCTTCCCTTGTACAGCGGTGGACATGCAGAGATTGGACAGGGCTGTGCCCGGGCGCCAGGTTCACGGGGAGCAGCGCAGCTACGGCACCTCTGCTTAGGCCCTTTAGATTTGTTTTCATTGGAGTCTGGAGTGGGCTGAGCTGGGGTTAGCTGCTAATTGCTTGTACTCTGCTCTCTCCCTTCTTCTTCTTCTAGGTAAGCCTCTCCATGACATTTGGGGCGAGCTGTTTTCTGCCGGGGTGTCTGGGCTATTGTGTCAGGCCCTGACCACCGGGCACGATATCTGCTCACGATTCTCCACACAGGTGCAGTCGTTCAGATTCCACGCTACATTCTGAATGTGCTTCAGTGCAAGCATATCACATAAAGTAGCCCAAATCGCCTCTTAACATATAAATCGTGTGCCATTATACAAATGATGTTTCCATTATTGCTGAGGGTTAGTTTCTAATATTATTTGCTCTTTGGGCTGTTTTTGCTCTAAATATGAATCAGAATATCTGTGCTGGATACCTGTTTCCCACATCTTTGCATCTGTTGTGTCATCAAGGGCTCCTGCGGAGGTGCCTTATGAAATGTCAGGCAGATTTGTACCGATGTTCGGATGAAGAATGCCTAATGATTTCCTAATGTCTGAGTCGCTAGGCTTCCGCATCTGTCCCTGCTCTCACTCATGTTTATTCCCAGCTGCACTTCATCCATCTCCCAGAGCTTCAGATGGAAATGGATATTTCTCAGATATGAATGCGGCTCTCACTCCGGCTAAGAGGCGCATCTCGGACGTGTCACAGAGACACATCTGTGTCCCGCCCGTGGCTGGCATGGATCTAAGCAATTAGGCCGGATCAGTGGCAACCTTTCTCGCCCTCAGTCCATTAGCAAGATCACTAATTACTTCCAGCGCTGGGGCCCTGCTCTGCTCCACTGCCCGGACTGCTCACATCCATTCTGTGCAGGCCAGGGGCAGGCTCGGGGTGTATGTGAGTAGTGGGGTTTGTTTTGTGTGTGTGTGTGTGTGTGCGTGTGTGTGTGTGTGTGTGTGTGTGTGAAAGGGATAAGTAATAGGGTTCACATTCACACACACAAAAACATATATATATATATATATATATATATATATATATATATATATATATATAAATATATAATGGTATGATAATATTGATCTAGTTATATTGCAGAGGCCTCCCTTTTGGGGGCTATGCACTTTATATCTTCATATCTGATGTTAGATAAATCTTTTTTAGCAGCAGAGGATCCACCTGCCAGGCACTCGAGACACCTGCTCCTCACACACAGCAGCGTCCGCAGGGAGCGCTCTCTAAACGGAAGCCCTTTAAGTACATCAGGCTTCTGATGGAAAGCCTTGAGGACGGTGGGCGGTGAGAGCACCTCCCTCCTCCCTCCCGCCTGCCTGCTCCACCGCTGAAGCCGGAGAAGTTGTTGTGGTGGCGGCAGATGTGAGGGAGGAGGGAAGATGGGGGTATATCGTCTGCGTGCGAAACGGAGCTGTCAGCGCATCGAGTGCTAAAGAGTGGCTCGCAAACACCCCCCCCCCCCCCGCCTCAAGTGCTCCAAAACATCCCCTTAACCTCGCTTAGACGGTGAGAGGAAGCGGGAGAGGTGGCTTCGCCCTCGCGGCCTGAGCCCACCATGCCACCGACCGGAGGGGTGGGGGGTGGGGCAGGGAAACGGCGAGGTGGCGCGAGCCAAATATGGAGGAGATTAAACGTGAATGATTTTGACTGGCTTCGTTAAGGATATTAGCGTGATTTGTAGAGCTGTCCCGGGCTTTGATCCGACTGTTTTGCTGTTTGTCAGCTTTCTCCCAGAAGTCAGCTGACACTAAGAGAGGTGCTAGCCAGCTAATGGAGCTTCTGCGCTTTGAACATTGAAGGTTAGAAAAGGTCTTCATGGCCTACAGCAAAGATCATTCATGGGGAAAAAAACAGGACTTTATAATGGCAAGCGTGCCTCTTGCTAGCTAAAGGTCAGATATCATAGATAACAGGCCAGCTAAAAAGTTATGAGTGATATGCTTTAAAAACGCATAAAAGCAGCGTGTCCTTTTTACCTCCTATGGTCCTGAGATTTGTGGATGCAGTGGGGTTATGGGAGCTGGAGTTCTCAGTGGGTTAGAGAGTTTATTGTGAAGCAAACCCTGACTCCAGTCATCTGCAGTCTGAGCTCATTGAGGACCCTGTGTGCTGAATGGAAATGAGACCTGATTAATTCTCCCCTGGGCAACAGTGGCTCTCCTCACAGCTGGAGGTGTTTGGGAAGTAAAGGAGAGAAAGTGGACCGTATGCGACACTTTTGAGACCCCTGGACTCAACGCTCCAGAGAACACGGCTTTAGGGGAGGAGAGAGGCTGCTTCAAATGCCATTCTCCTTTCCGTCTTATGAATATCATAAGCACACAGGAATGACTCGAGCCCATTCCTCGTGCAGTGCTGGCAGTCTGAGACAGTCCCAGCCATTCAGCTTGACCACACGCAGTTGGATTTCAGTCTGCTGTGTTCCAGAGATCCAACGCCTGCACCAAGAACCGATGAACTGGGGCTGGTTCTTATAATGTGAACCGAAGTGCATGGCGAATATACAGTAAATACTGCACATTTTACTGAAAGTTGGCTTTATGGCTGTGTTGCCATGGCATTGTGGTTGTGTTGGCTTTATGGCTTTATGTTTAAACATGTTAAATATTTCAGGCATGCACTGGTTTCATTTATTCTGAAGCATAAAACTTCAAAGCATAACTCTGGGAGGCATTCATTAGTGGCGTGACCATAACGGTCAGAGATGAGTTAATGCGATCAGATTAGCCACCATAAATGTCCTTCCATTGCCAGGATACCATTTAAAAATGAAATAAAAGTACCTAATCCAATTGATCTTGATGAATCATCAATTACTATGACTAAGTAAAACTAAATAAGTGTAATGAACTTTAATAAGGAATTTTAAAAGCCTTCCTAAGTGAAAAATGACCTCTTGAAGGCAAAAATAGCAGAATAAATCTAGGGACCTCTGTGTTTACAAAGCCACTGATTTTAAGGCTGATTTTAATAATTGACTAGGGAAGGTGCCTGTGCAGAAGTCTGCTGATAAGCAAGAAGAATAGGTTGTAGTGTTTGAATCACAAAAGTCTATCGATCCTCTCTTTGAATAATGCGTAGTGGTCCACTTTTTGTCTATGGGGTAATTTATGGATTGTTTCTGACCTCGCTGACTTCTGGTGTATTTTCTTTCCCCTAAACCTCAAAGAGTAGTTGCCTGCCAGACGGCCATGTTTGTTGTGATAAATCCAGACAGACTGCGCTCTGCATTCCCTTAAGTCATACAGGTTCTTTGACTCGAAACCGTACCAAAGGTCAACCCTTTTACCATCTTTTCTCGCCTGCCCACAGACAGGACGTGTCATGTCAGATACAGCTGCTCATTACTCGGGCTGGTCGGGGGTGAGAGACAGAAGATCCCTCTCCACTGTCCGGGATGCGGAGGAGCCCGTGGTCACAGTGGCCGCCTCGTTCGCGGTTCCCCCGGCCGGGGTCTCAGACGTGCGTAGCGTAGCATGTAGCCGTAGCACTAAGGAAGACGACGCTGCCGTCTTAATGGCGGAATGATTCGGGCCTGCCATCGGACATTATACACAGCGCTTTGCAGATTAATGAACTAAGATGACACATGGTATCAGCGTGACCTATATCCATGCAGCGTCATGTACAGTGCCATATCAGCTTCAGGCTTCATATCTCATTATGGCCACATGAGTTAATTATATATTAATGGTGCCGTGTTATTAGGATTCAGAAAGTGCACCCTGCCATAACCCACAGTTTTGAATAATACGTTGCTTTAGTGCCCATATCCATTATGTAGGCTTCCCCTGTATTGGAATGATATGCTTATTGTTATGCAGATGAAAAAGTAGTCAAGTGGCATAGCAGCGGAGTGTAGATACAGAAATGATACCGAGTAATCAGCTGACTCTATGTGTGCGTGGGGAGGCCACTCGCCCCATCTGTCGTAAAATGGCCAAGGATGTTAGTTTACAGCCCTGATTAACATGCAGATCTGGACTCGCTCAGCCCAGCTGAAACTGTGTTAGTCCTGATTCCGCATGTACATTCAGCTTGTCTAAACTCTAACAAACCATCCTGAGCTTAAGGGGGGAAAAAATCTGTAGAGAAAGTCAAGTGTGAAACACCTTCACCTGCAAATTAGAATCTGAAATCCATGAAAGCCCGTAAACCCAATATTTTCAACAGCAATCCATTTTTACCTGCCTAATTCCTCAAGGGATTTTTTTGTCTTCTTTTTCCACCTCAAAGCCATTGCATATAATTGTATTTTTTTTCTCTCACCCCCCCTCCCTTCCTTTGCAGATGGATTACAAAATGAGGTTTCTCGCTCATTTCTCCGCTTTTGTTTTTGGCGCAGGTGCCGCTCGCTATCAGCGTGTGGCCTTTGAGGGGAGCATTAGCTATTCCGAGCGGAGCCCTGTTTGCCGACAAGAATGCGCGTCTCCTAGCCGCGTGGCAGCAAGGTGCTCAGCAGTGACAATTACTCGGCTCAAAGTGACAGGGAACAGTAGTGACTAATGTGAGGAGAGGAGGGTAACCTCCAGCGAGACTGCCGAAACGAGCGGGGGAGGCTCCCCACACCGAGGAACAGATCGCTAACTGCTCACTTTGCGCTTTTGGGCGCCATTCCAAACCACGCCCTCCTTTGCATCACAGTTGTTGCCGCTCTGTGCAGTAGGACTGTCGTAGAGGTTCAGGGCATGCAGCCACTCCTCCCTGGCGGGTGTTCCGTCGCTCTGACCCCGGATGCGCTTTCGTGTGTTGATGCGATCGTCGAACCCGCTGCTTCCTTCCCATTTCCGATTGCTGACTGTCTGTTCTGTTACGGGCCAAACGTGCTAAACATTTGCGAGGCTGCCTGGTTGCCAGCACCCTCCCGTGTTGAGCGCGGCCTAGCAGGGATTTTATAGTTGTCCTTGTTGTTAAATCGCACTATTCCCCACTGAAACAGACCTGGTGGAATTTACAGATTTCATCTTTTTGAGCCAGGAATCATTCTGACAGGATAAAGCACTTGATGCAGCCCATTCCCGGCAAATAATGGAGAGTTACGAGCGGCCTTTGCAGGGTGGAGGCGGGAGTAGGTAAGGCATGCAGGCGAATGAATTAACTGATCCCTGTCAGCAAAAAAGCCACGCCAAAATGCACCCCATGTGTCTTAAACAGCCGAAGGGAAGGAATTTGAATGTCCCCTGGTGGAATATTGATGGACTGAGATAATGGTACATTGATCCTGGACTCCAGCCTTTGTGATGTGGGTGAATTCTTTCTGTTGCTCTGCGTTTTAAAAAAAAAGAGATTGCGGCTGTTTTACTCTCGGTGTAAAAAGAGCTGGCAGTGTTCCATTTAAAACAATCCGACCCCCACGACTGGATCGAAAGAGGTAAAAGAAACATTTTGATATTAATGCCGTGTCTCCGATACCGTCTTTGGCTAGCTAAGCAGCGTTCATATCATGGCTTATCTGTACTTTTTGGCTCTCCCTCTGAGATGATGTTGTAAATGAATATTGATAATTTGTCTGCGAGACGCAGCTCGTAAGGGCTGCTTGGCTGGGTGGGAGTCATTATGCGCTTTGTATTTGCATTCGGTGAGTAGCAATTACCTGTCGCATGTGCTGGGCGCAGAGCTGGATTAATAAGGCTGCTCTTTGATTCCATCCATCGCATGCTGGCGGGAGCACTGCTGCATCGTGTGCCGCGCGTCTTTGATTTATAACGCCGTTTTGGAGGTGTACTCGAGGCAGCCATGCGCCGATCCATCATGAAACAGCCCCCCCCCCGCTGGGCTCTCACTCACGCCACTGTGCTCAAAACAGGCCTGTCTACTCCAGCCCTGCGCACTAAATGTGCTGCACCCGCGGATTAGGCCCCGGATTAACGGGGATTAGATAGGATCTCCTGTAAAAAATGAGCAAATCATTGAACGGCAGTGTTGTGCAAACAAAAGCAGGTTTCGTGGCGCCAGTCTTCTCTTTTTTAGCGCGCCGTCGACGCTCCCCGGTCTGGTGGTGCGCGTTTCGCCACAGTCCCCCCCCTTTGGAGAATCAAATGTGATGCTTTATCTGCGTTCCACACCGAAGCACGCCACGTGCGTCCCGTCAGCCCCCCTCCCCCCAAAAAAACAGACGGCAGTGAAAATGCAGTGAATTTCCAGCACCATGAAAAAGAATGTTAATGCGACTAGATAAATGAGAATTTGTTTGTTGCCATAGCAACTCCTTGGGTCATAAGCCAGTGAGGAGATGAGGCCGGGGCTGAAGCTGTGAAGGTGATTAGTCTTTTGTGTCTGTCATACTTAATTTAGCATCTCACACACACACACACAAATCATGAGTGCACTCACACTACACCTCCAGCACACATTCAACACTACCGGAAATGAAAGATGAGAGACTATTTCAGGGGAGATTAAATATACACCGGAATATTTAATCAGACCAAGAAACCATTGTCAGCCTTATTTATGTGGATCCATGAGTATTGATTGCATGTACAAATGATGAGCTTTCCTCAGTTTGTCATTTTGCTGTGGTCTTCGATAAGGAATGTATCACTGCTCCGTAGAGGCTTCCTGAGCAGTCTAGACAAGTCCTGTAGGGTCAGCCAATGGCGCCCATCACACACACTCACACTCACTCCCACAACTTTGTAAGAGGTATGAATTTAACCTGACATTCTCAGCGGCCGGTTCTGCCCACAGAGCCTCAGGACCGAGACTGAGAGCATGAGTGAAGACCTGTCCTCGCTGTCCACGCTTCCTCACACACTCCCGTGAGCACGAGCGTACATAAACACACACGCACGCACGCAAACTCTTGAGCTCTTGCCTAGCACCTGGCTGACGTGTGCTCTTCGGCCCCTGGAGGAGAAGTGCGGTTTTGCTTGCATACTCAAGTGCTAATGCCGCCTCCTCTCTGGCTCTCTCACGCTCCCCCTCCCTCACACCTTCTCGCTCAGGCTGTCTCTCCTTCTCTTCCTCCCTCTCTCCCGAGTCTGGTCTCCCTGGTGACTTGGTGATTCAGCTCGGTTCTCACACCCGGTTTGCCAGTGCCCACCTCTCCATCCAACACCGGACCTGCTGAAGCTCGGGCCCATCTCAGATCTCCGCCAGCACACCAGGAGGGCCCTTCTCACAAGTGGTGCTAAGCTGCTTAAACCAGGCCCCAGTTCCCTGCATGGCTGCAATGGCTCTCAAATGGCGCCCCACCTCAGCCCTCTCTGGGGCGTTATCTGCGTGTGACACCCAGTCGGTTAATCAGCGTGCCACCCTGCTCTTGCATGTCTCCTTCACCTGGTTTGCATAGAGCAGAGCGCCGCCTGCTCCTCCAGCACTTCACCGGGCCCTATCAGGCTGGAGCTGGACCCAGGCCACAGCTGCTTAAAGCTCTCAGTCATTCTCCCCAGGGGCCTCGGCGTAATTCACAGCTCCATGGAGACCCGGGCAGCCGTGCGGATGAGCCGCTAGCCCCGCCCCTTTCTCGCTCACACCCTCGCATGCACAGTGTTTCTCTCTCTTTCTCTCTCTCTCTCTCTCCTCTCCTCTCCAGGCAGGGGAAGGGTGCCATCACAGATACCGCTGGACACACTTTTTGGACGGCACCCCACTGGGCTGGTAATTGCGGCGGGCATGCAGATGGAGGGGACAGGCTAATTTTTAAAAAAGATTGGCTTCTCTTTCCAGCTCACCCCTGTCGGCTAGCTTTGACATCAACACTCCATTGCTGTTGGCTGGCAAATGACACCTCTGCCTTGCATCTGATTACTGTACACCCACACCCTCCACAGCAGACAGGAAGAGAGAGGGCTTGTGTGTGCGGGGAGGGGTGTGGAGCGCATGATTAAATTGGCTTAAATGCAGCTCCTGATCCTACTTAACTGAATTAAATTTACTCCAATCCTATTCAAATATGTTTTGCTATTGTTTCTTGAATGTCACTTTTCTAAAACTGACCTTCAGAGCTGCTAAAATCCCACTGACATCAAGCTGAATGCTTGCCCAAAGAACTGCACCTGCTCCTTCAGCTTTTGAGGCTGGAACCATTGTTTCATATGTAGTCAGATCAGAGTCAGATCGCACAGTTCTCCTGCTAGCTGCTCAAAAAGCCTAACCCAAACCTCTTCTCAGAATGCTAGCATAATCCAAACCTCTTCTCAGAATGCTAGCATAACCCAATCCGCTTCTCACAGTGCTAGCCTAACCCCAACCTCTTCTCACAGTGCTAGCATAATCCAAACCTCTTCTTAGAATGCTAGCATAATCCAAACCGCTTCTCAGAATGCTAGCATAACCCAAACCGCTTCTCACAGTGCTAGCATAACCCAAACCTCTTCTCAGAATGCTATCATAACCCAAACCTCTTCTCACAGTGCCAGCATAACCCAAACCTCTTCTTACAGTGCCAGCATAACCCAAACCTCTTCTCACAGTGCCAGCATAACTCAAACCTCTTCTCACAGTGCTATCATAAGCCAAACCTCTTCTCATAATGCTAGCATAACCCAAACCTCTTCTCACAGTGCCAGCATAACCCAAACCTCTTCTCACAGTGCTAGCCTAACCCCAACCTCTTCTCACAGTGCTAGCCTATTGCTGTCTCTCTAGTTTTATCCCACTCTTCATTAGTGTGGCCCATTGATTAACCATAGGCATTTCTCCAAACTGCTCCCACTTTTTTTTGTTTGTAAGCAAGAACCACCAAACTTGAACCCTCAGGCTATTGGCAAGTGCTCCAGCGCTGCTTGTTATTCTGATGGCTGCCTTCCATCCTGTCTTTTCCCTATATCCCTTAAAAAATCTCATTAAACTTAAACTCGGTATATAATGACATAGATATCTACATGCGGCTCTAATGATATATCTATGAAAGTATCTTTTTCAAATTTGTGTTTAGCCTTGTAATGCTATCATCTCATACTCAGTTCCCACTGGCCACAGTTCTCCATCTTTTCTCTTACCGTGTTGGCTTGGAAATGGCAGCCCCCTTTTTTTTGAGGTCGTAGGTCTGTTATGAGGGCGTAATGAATGGTTGTAATCAGAAGCAGCAGATTAGGGAAGGTAAAGACAAGATAGGCTGCTGGCTGTCTTTGTGAGTGGGAACCTTTTTTATTATTATTATTATTTCTTTTTTTATTTTTATCATTTGATTGCGATCAAGCCTCTCCTCCAACCCCTCACCCTCCGCTTTTGACACGGCGTGTCTCATCTCGAACGCACGCACGGTTTCAGTGAGGCTGACGCAGCCGCTCTTATCAAGAGGCTGCTAGAAAGACATGTTCCTTCTCTGCTCCTCACACATGGATATGTCTGGTGTCAATCAGACGTTCCCAACGCTGCCTGGGACTTCTGCAAAGTGTATTTTTAGTAGGCTTTAGATGTGCTAAAGAGCTGTGTTGCACCGCTGCTGCTGAGCCTGGCAGTGCTCTGAAAGGGGGGATTTTTAACATTTTTTTATTAATAATATTATTATTATTATTATTATGATTATAAATAAGAGGAATATCCAGTTATGCTGATTGTGCATCTGCCCATGACTAATTAGGGCGTGGGGATGGCTAGTGCTAACCCAGCCAGTTTGCCCTGTACAATCCACCGCTCCAGAAACAGACAGCAGAGCGGGAGACATTACGCTGGCTGCTTAATGTGAGCTCGCAGGCAAGTGTGACGAGTTTTTATCTGTCCTTACACACTGCCATGAGACTCTGGGGGAGGAGATTGAGTTTTCACCTCTAAAAGTCTTTGGCACTCGTGTATTCTTGTTAAAAGAGTTCTTTTCTTTTCTTTGGTGCACCATTTTGTCATCAGATGTAAGCAACATGCAGCCATGTGGTGATAAGACATAGACACACTATGCTGAATAACAGTGGTCAGGTTCTGAAGCTGGTTCGTCTTGGCATCAGGGCAGTTGCCCTTTTTACTCCTGTTAGCGTGATGATTGTTAACTGATTTAACGGGAGGGCAGTGCTGTTCTGCTTGTGTTTTCCCGGTGAGATAAACAGCCTCTGAGCCTCCGAGCATAAAGATTATGAAAAGGATCTGATCAGTGGCGGTGGTACGGTCTTGTAGTGTCTAAGCATGAATTATCGGAGAGTTGGCCTGCCTCGAGCTCGCTCTTCCATGTTGGCTCAACAAGTAACTTGGGGCACTGTATCATCAGGATGGATTTGTGAAATTGTTATTGATGGCCTGAAACTTTCCAAAATAGTGGGGGGGGGAATCTAATAGTCTAATAGTGTTATTAAAAATAGCGTGTTCTTCCATGCCTTCCACGGTAAGCTGTCATGCCTGAAGGCTTGCAGGGATAACAGTGGTAAGTATTCAGGACACTGGCATATCAAAGGTAATGTCAGAATATTAAACACCCATGTAAACATTACTAATGGGATAATGGGTCAATGGCAGATGCAGCAGTAAATTTTGTATAGTCTCTACTGTCCTTTTGAGGTACAGAAATGGGACGAAATCCCGGATTTGTCATAAAATGATAAAGGCTTTGCAGGCTTTTTTCTGGGTCGTGCTCCGAGACAGCAGCAGACGAGCGTCTGCGCAGCACTGTGGTGTGGTGCATCTGGGCTCTTATCAGTTCTGACACACAACATGTGTTTACTTAGCGTATTTAAAAGAAGCACAGAAATAGATAAGCTGACAACTGATGTTAATGGTTTGTTTCACTTGCCCGTCTTGGGATGAATTTCTGTAGTCGTATAGAAGTCCTGGGGGCGGGGCTTGTTGCAGCTCCGCCGTGGCATGTGTCTCAGTGCAGCTCCCATTGGCTTCCCCTTCTGCTCCACTCTCGAGGGAGCCCTTTTTGGTTAAAGCCTTTCATGGGGCTGACTCCATCTCCTGATTTGATAATTGGCTGCAGATCATGCACGCTGCTGTGGGATTGGCTGCTGCCTAGAGAGTCCCACCTGTCAGAATTGTACCTATGAGGGGGAGTAATGGCCAGGGCCCTGGAGAGGCAGAGCTGTGACCAAAGGCCGGCGGCTCCCTGCGTTTGGAGTCGCGCCTGACCCAGATGCACATCTGTTTACCTGTCGTCGTCCCCCCCCCCCCTTTTTAATTGGCTGAAGGAGCTGGCCTGGATCACAGGTGGGCCTCCATCAACGCGCCTCCGTTTTCAGGCCTGTCTGATGGCTCACTGTGTCTGAGAGAGACTCTCCCCAGAGCTTTATGCTCACCTACCGCCAACACGCGGACTCTGTTCCACCCCGCCGACGCTCTCCACACACACACACACACGCACGCGCGCGCTGCTGCCACGCTGTCACCGAGGGAGGCCAGCTGGGAGAGCACACACTTTAATGAGTTTTTTACCTTCTGCTCTGTGCCCGCCGCACTCCCCCAAAATGAACACGCCTGGCCTGTCTTCCGTCTCCCGTGACTCCTCGGCTGGCCCTGGCCCCCACCGCGCACACGGCCACTGACCAACTGGAGATGTGCACCCCTGCCATCCACATGCCTGTGGCTTTTTTCTTTTTTTCCTTTTTCATTTTTTTAAGGCTAGCAGGTCTGCCAGGCCTTTGATGCGTTGGAGTCCAGCCAGTGCCCTGATCACTCCCAACAGCTCCTTTGAAGAAGTTTGGTCTCACACACGCGCACAAACGCACAAACGCGCACACACACACACACACACACACACACACACACAAACACACACATGCATGCACGCACGTGCACACACACACACACACACACAAACACACACACACTTCATTGTGACCCAGAAGCTTTGTGGAATACAAAGTGGGGTACTATCTATCCACAGCTCAGCTGGCTAATTATGAACCTGAGTGATCCATAGAGGGCACGAGAGCCATTTAGCACCACTGAGGATGGACCTGCTTGCCTTGTATCTGTGGAGTTGGTCAATGCACACAGTCAGAACCTGCCGACACAAAACCAAGTCTGAGGACATATTATCTCACGTAGGACACCCAGCTCTAAAATTCCGATCAGGCTCGAGGTCAGCACGGAGCTCTGTTGCGCCCGATCTAAAGGAAGTACTCACTTCATTCTGACACCACGCAAACATCTCTCTTTAAAACCTGTTGCATTAGATTTTCAACATGTTCATCCATGTTTGGCTGGGCATAGCAAAAGGCATCAGGAGGCTTATGGTAAATACTCTCAACTCCATTAATCTCTCCAAATCCTTCACTATTGAGGTAAATAAATTCCCTTTGTATAGGAGCTGGTTACAGTGTATAAGCCTGCCGTGTGTAAATCAGTCCGGCCTCTAACAAACGCCGGACGCTGCCCCCATTCTTCCCATGTCGCAGGAGCGCCAAACCTCAGCCTTCCGATTGCCATGTGCTAATTGTTTTTGAAAAGTATGTAACGTTTGAAATGCGTGAGGCACTTTAGAGCGTCTGGCGGCCTGAGAGGTGGAGTCGCGGTGCATGTGCAGAGCAGGGCGAGCATCAGAGGGCCGCCGCTATGTTGGTGGAAGTGGAGAGCGTGACCTCCCTGAGATCCCACAGAAGCTGGACTCCTGCTAATGAATACCACATGCCGCGATGGCGTGAGAGCATGCAGGAGCTGAGAGGGTGTGTGTACTCCATCCAGTGCGCTGAGATGTTGGGCAGGGTGTTCAGATATATGCGTCTGCGGCCAATGAGGGCACTTCCACCTGCACTATTCTGAGTCTGTCCTGCCACTCCACTGGCAAGGCTGAGATGTGTGAAGGTTGAGACTAGTGTGAGGTTGTAATAATTGACAACTCGGTAAATACTGACAAGCAACACATGTCAAGCAACACAAGCAACACATACTTTCCCTAACCGTGCTATTCACACAGTCCGTTATGGCCCAGGTTCCGTGACTTGCGGTAGATAAAATAGCTTTGCCAATCAGAAATACGAAAGCAGGGCACAGTGACTGCTTAATCCTGTCTCTTTGTGTGTGTTAGAAGTCTCAGCAACCCGAAACTCATAGTTTGTCTCCTCACCCAGGGAAGCAGTGAAGGCGCGTGCCAGAAGAGAGTCGATCATGGCATGGCTGACAGCGCATTCCCGTGCTGCATCTGTTTGCTTTGCTGTTCTGTATAAGAAGTAGCTGTTTTGGTAGATGAAATATTCATGGTCTGTGCTCCACCTGGGCTTGCTTTGCTCTTTCTCTCAGAAATTAGAAACGGTGGTGAGATTAGGCCGTGTTAAAAGAAAAAAAAGAGCAGTGTTTCGGTCAGTCGGAGCAAGGGTCTGTTCCACTGGTCTGCTGGGAAGTCTTTTCACCAGAGGTAATATCGCTAGTCACACGGACGGGATATAGGTCGCTCAGGGCTGGGTACTCATTAGGATGGATATGGTGGTGATTTGAGTTTCAACCTTGTATTATTTAGTGAGAGAGGAAGAGACAGAGGGGAGAATGCCTTTCAGAGAGAGAGAGAGAGAGAGACATCATGAGATTTGGGCTGGAGAAAGAGAGCGAGAGAAGAGGAGAGAGCAAGTGACAGACAGTGAGGGAGAGAGAGAGAATAAGGTCTAGTGATGTCTCAGATGGTTCGATGTGGTGTGTGTGTGTGTGTGTGTGTGTGTGTTTTCTCTGTGCGTGGGTGTGAGGGTGTGTGTATACGCTCCTATGCAGTGCGTGCTGCTCTGCTCCTGTAGCGGAGCAGCCCAGGCTCTGCATACTCAGATCTCCCAGCCATGTTTCTCTGTGATTGCCCTTGACAGCTGCACACAAATCTGGAAGCCTGCTGCCTCTGCATGCTCCTTCTGTGTTTGCTCGTCATATTAATTTGATGATTGCCAATGACAGCGCGATATACGTGCTGAAATTGAGTAAAGGTACTGCTGGGCTTCGTGAAATATCGGGTCGGCACATGCCATCACTACACATAGCACAAGACGTCGTTCACACGCGTACGTATTTTTTTCCCGTCCGTTCTTCTTTCGTGTTTCTGAAGTCGCGTTCCGTGAGAGGCTGTATAACGAGGACTCAGATATGTGCAGTGTCATGAAATCAGCACTTCTGCTCCCTCGCCCCCGTGCACAGCGCTAGGTTCCATTAGCGCGTCAGACGAATGTCAGTGTGTGTGGCTCGTTTGTCGCCAGTCCCGCGGTGCAGCAGCACACGAGATTGCGATCGGCTCCGCCCGACTGCCTGCTCCATGTCCTCTGCAGTTATCAGAAACTCCATCTGGAGTGACACGTAAAGAGCGGAGGCGGGGATCGTGCGTCGTGTGCCGCCCTCGTGTCTGTGGCTCCTCCCACCCATCTGCACCAGGGCTCTGGGAGGAGGGAAACCCCCCAAACACCCCCAGCATGCTGCTTTCCGAGCACAAGGGTTACACAGGGTACGCGTAGAATCACGGCCGCTCCTTCCCCTCTGTGTTTGTGTGTGCGTGCATTCACGGGAGGGAGGTGTTTGTTTTCGTGGAGCCCTGTCGGAGTGAGGTCGGAGGCCTTTTCAGAGGTCGCGCGCATGCGTCATCCAATTAGGAGTGGACGGGCCGGAGCTCTCCGTGACGCCGGCGGAGGCCCACCATACACGCAACCTGCTGCCGCGATGCCACAGGCTTCATTGCCATGAAGATGCAAACTGTTCCTGGCGTTTGGCCCACCTCAAGGCTGAACAAACAAAAATCTATAGGGACCATGTGCAAAGCCTCCAAGATGCTTAATTATTTGTAGGCTGGCATTTCAGCGACCCGCTCCCTGAACTGACTGCATCGAGCCGCAGGCCTGGCTCACCACATGTAGAAAATGGCAGATAATCAATGGGTGTGAGCATATTACCATAGAGCCCACCAATGCAAATGTTAAAGCCGCCCTCTGGGAGCAGGGGGCCGCAGAGCAGGCGCTCAGGCTGTCGAGCACGGACGGGAAAAGGTAGCGTCGTTGCCGGCTGCGTGGAGTGGACGATGAGCTCCAGCGGCATTGAAGAGCGCCGGCATTTCCGAGTATTGTCTGGAGGGTCGCTTCGGAGCGCCGGAGCTCAGGCTGCACACGCTTGGGAAGAGGCCAACCCTCGTGAAAGGGAGCCGGATGGAGTCTGGAGCGTGAGACGGCCGGAGTCAGCAGACCGGAGCCAAACGTCAACTTAGGAGTCAGACTGTGACAAAAGATGAAAAGAAATTTTCCTTCAGAACCTCATCATCATTTAGCAATTCTCCAGTTTTTGAATGAATGTGAGAAAATCTAAGAAAATGTATTATCTTCATAGATGGAAACTTTTATTGTATTACCGCCTTATAAATGAAAATAAGGCAGTATTGATGAGCCACTTTAAGGGCATTTCGAGAGAATTGTAAAAATTCAATCTCACCTTATTTTGTGGCACGAAGAAAAAGAAAAAGAAAATATTTCAGTAATGTGAGTGGAACTGTAGTTTAGTGGACATGCAATTTAGATTAGAGGGTTAGTCTTTTGGCAGCAGAGGTAAATAATGTGTGCAATATCCACTTCTTCTGAAATGCGATCAGCGGCCATAATCGCACCCTAACTCACAAACCCCAGTGTCCCTGGCAAGCCACGCCATGCGCCTGTAACACGGTGGACCGCGTGCCGTATCTGCACAAAGCCAGCTGGCTTTTTAATTCCCCACCGTTATCAAGCAGAAAGCATTCTCTACGGCTACTCGTCCAGAGAAGTCCTTTTGTTGTTGGAGTAAGCAGGATTTTTCTTGGCCTAAGCACTCTTTCTAAACTATTTAATATGGTATCAGGCCATGGAATCAAATTACCTCCTTGGCTAATGGCTCTGGGGTAGTTGGTGACCTCTGGGGCCGAGACAGTAGCTAGCTGCTGGCGTTTGATGGCGCTGGGCTGATGGAGGGGGTAGACTCTTCTCCCCTCTCTGCTGCGGCGCGCTTATGTCAACAGGCCGCCGCGCTGCCGCAGTGTCATTAACGCGCGCTGCGCCACCCCCTCCCCTCCCGCCCGTCACGCCGGCGGCCGCCACGCACCGGCCTGTCATCTATTGTAACGGCGCCGGCCGCTGCCATTCATTACAGGGGCCTGCTGTGGCGTCTCCCCGCGCTCCACACCCCGCTGAATGGGGAAGAGGGTTTGGCTCTCTGCGATAAGGCATTGTATTTAAATGCAAGCCATAGAGGGGGCACAAGACAATAGAGGCGTGGCCTGCGTTTTTTTAGATTGCGATCCACTCTGCTGACACTAGGTAAGTGACATTGTAATGCGTCATCGTCCACGTCGTCGATCCCGTGTCACGATTCGTGTCCTGTCTCGCGACATCGAGCCGGGCGGAGGCGGCGCGCCGGGCTGGATGGAGGCAGGGGTCCAGGCTTGGCAGAGGCGGGGCCCTGGACCGAGCAGAGGCGGAGCTCTGGGCCGGGCAGAGGCGGGGCACTGGGCCAGGCAAAGGCGGGGCGCCAGTGAAGGCAACGGCAAAATTTGCTTTGGAATCACTTGAAAGAGAGAGAGACAAAGAGAGAGAGTCTGGCGGAATAAAAGATGGGAACCGGTCTCCTCAATTAAAAGCGCCAGATGATTGATAGTAATGTCTTCTGCCCTTTTAATATAAACTATTCTGCAATTTATCAAAACTATTAAAGCAGAGCCAGGCTGTCTCTGAAAAGCATACACAAATAATTGATTATCCTCGAAACTGAAGAAGTAGTGTGCCAATATCAAATATTCATCTTGCGTTCTGCTAGAAATATGGTCTCTATTACTTTGTATATGTGTGTGCATGCGTACTCGTGCGTGCGTGTGTGTGTGTGTGTGCGTGCGCGTGCACATTTGTGTGAGAAAGGGCCAGGCAGATAAATGTACCGTGGATGCGTATTTGTGGACATGTTATAAATACAACTGACAGCGCCGACAGTTAATAGATACAGCTTTAATCAAAGAGGCTGAAATATATATGAGCACACGGCCTCTCCCTCACTGGATCATTTTCCTCTTGTCAGTGGCGAGGGCTTATTGAACTCCGGGCCACAGACGGGATACGCGACATTTGATCAAACCGTGCACGCCACCGCCACTCCGGATGTTCCGCGTCACACCGCTCCTTTGCTTTTATTGACTCAGGTGAAAGAGAGCTATGCTGCTTCCCCCTCTGGTCCATTCTGGATCAGGAGGTGGAGGTGAGCGATAAAAGTGCACCCTGCGACCCCGCATCCCCGTCCCTCAACGTCAAACCCTCTGGGAGCTTCTGCGGTATTTCCACCAGGCATGCCGTTCCCTGGACGCGTCTGTCCCGACCTGCCACCAGTATGCGGCCGCGCAGGAAAACAGACGGATCGTATGAATCACTCCTTGCAAGGCGTAGAACTCGGAGATGTTCCCTGCAGCCTGCGCACGTTAAGTATTCAAGGCTGGGCGCATAACGCAGGGGTATTGATTCAGGCTCCACTGTGGATCCTTAATCAGATCAGTGCTCTGTTTAGCAGTCAGGTCTATTATGCTGTGAGCGGCCGCGTTGTGAAAGCCACGCCACTTCAGCTGCTTTATGGCTGCCAGGCCAGCCACGAGGAGTACCTGCGGGCCGCGGCGAGGGCTGTTTTTTACGTGCGGTATGCAGACGCCGGCGGCCGTGCCGTTCCTGCTGTGCGGAAGAACAGAGCAGCGTGGATCTGCGGGACAGCAGGCCCAGGCAGCCG
This sequence comes from Electrophorus electricus, assembly GCF_041902795.1. Classification (NCBI taxonomy): domain Eukaryota; kingdom Metazoa; phylum Chordata; class Actinopteri; order Gymnotiformes; family Gymnotidae; genus Electrophorus; species Electrophorus electricus. The sequence continues at coordinate 8,149,808 of NC_137504.1, forward strand.
TGGCCAGAGTGGCATTCGTAGGCTGGTGTAGGTGTCTGGTTGAGAGCACGAGCATGCCTGGTGGACCCGACCAGAGTGCTCTGCAGCCAAAGACAGGCAGCCTCACTGGCTCGTGTGCACACACACACACACACACACACACACACACACACACACACGCTCTGCATAGAGCCTGCTGAGTACATGCCACGCTGCTCCCATTTACTCAAACCTCCGAAGGAGGTCGAGTCGGATAAGCCATTGATTCCTCCATAAGCCGCCTCCCAAAACCAGCGATCCGCTCGCCGGGCCGCTCCCCTCAAAAGTTCAAGGGGCGACGGCACCACCCGGCCACCCGCTCGCCCCGCTCAGTCCGCTCGGTCCTGCTGTGTCCTTCACTGATTGGCTGATCTCGCAAAAATGTTCTGCTGCAGCTTCTGTGCTCCACCAGCGCCTACACAGCACGCGTGCGTTATGCAACAGGGCACTGCGCATGGACCTAATGATTCAGAGGGGGAGAGAAAGACAAAGAGAGACACACAGGGAGAGAGAGAGACACACACACACACAGGGAGAGAGAGAGAGGTGCATTTTGAAGCGGAAGCAGTGACCTTAAAGGAGTGGCCATCTGCTCCTCGTTAATTCTACCTGTCCCAAGGGGAGGATGCGGATTACAGCGGAACTCACCGCTCTATCCTGCTCACTCCTCTCCCTCTCACTCCTCTCCCTCACTCCCCTCCCGCTCCCCTCCCTCTCACTCCTCTCCCACTCACCCCTCTCCTGCTCACTCCTCTCCCAGGCTATCATTTCGAGCTTCTTGGACCAGAAGACCAAACAGGACTAAATTTTCCCTCGGCCGGCAGCCTCTCCGGTCCCAACGCCCGCATGTGATTTGACCTGCTCAAAGCGGGTGTGGTGGAAAAAACGTGCCCTGTTGTCCTCCATAGCTGATCCTCATCCAACCATGAAAGCAATCCCATTGTCAACAACATGGACAGGGGCGACTCGTGGTTTTAGCGTGGCTCCTGTTCATATTCTAATGCAGGCAGAATGGACGTCTAGCAGAAGAGAAACAATCCAGATATTTATAGCTTAGCCATTGGTTGTGACCTTCTTTGTTTTGTTTATATGTTTATGTTTGTTAGTTTTCTGTCTATTTTTCTTTCCTTTCTCGTGTTTTACACAGCATAAGCTCTCTGAGTACTCGCTTGTTTTTTGCTTTTTTTCCCTTTATGATGAGCCTTGTTTTGAGGTGTTTTTAATCTTGTTTAGGCTAAATTACAGCAGACAAATGAGCCTTGACAAGAAAAACAAAAACACAATCGATGGCTAATACACGGGCTGGGCTGCGGCATGTTGCGCTGGGTCGGAGAACCTGCTGCTCCACTGCTCCTCACTTCTCCCCATGTTACACCGAAACTCCCGTGTGTGTCTTCTGAAAAATGAAGCACGCTGTACGTGCGACTCGCTCTCTACATTTCTGCGCAGCTTAAGCAGAAGAGGGTTTTGCGGTGGGCCGTTTCGTGTGGGGCGTGGCACGAGGCGTGGCGTGGGCCGTGCCACGCTCAGAAGCGGGGAGATCTTTTGATTTACACGCCTCCATTTTAGTCACCAACCTCCTGTTCATCATAACTTTTCTCTCCTGTCTGCTTGACACACTTTGTTCTGACAAATCAATAAAGGCACCAGCCATAAATTAAGCTCGATCTCAGAACCCCCAGCTGGGCAGCGGGACTGACGGGGGGCGGGTGGAGAAGAATGGCATTAGGGCTCGACGCAGAGGCCTTGCATACTCTCTAACTGGCTCCTCCGGCTTCTCCACACTGCGCAGGCCGCTGTTTATTACTGGAGCTTCAGAGAATTTCATTTCCTCTGGCAGGAGTGATATTTGCCTTTGTCTTCACGGTGGTACAGGACTGGCTTTTTGGAGATGAGAGGAGTTGGCTGGGCTGCCTGGAACGCTCGAAAGGAGGAAAAGATGCTCATATGAATGGAGCTTCATTATTTCCCCCTGCTCTGTGCCATATGTCATGTACAATAATGTAAACTCTAATAATCTGGCCTGGATCATGGAGAGGACTGGCTAACCTGTGATCTGACAGTAGAGAAGAGAGAGAAGAGAGAGAGAGAGAGAGAGAGAACACTTGGGAGGCACGATGACAATTTGACATCTTTAGTGGTTTCTCTTTCTGTCTCTCTCTCCCTCCCTCTATGTGACATGGACATTTTTTTCTGATGGATAACAGATGGTTTATAACCACATCTTCTCTTGCATAAGTCTCTGTCAATCAATCTTGCTGTCTGAATATATTAGGGAGCCGCTCGATGCTTACAATCCATTTGGGCCCATTTGTTCAGCTTTCTATAATGCCCCATTTAAATGATTGATCAGTTCCTTTTTCCAAAGAGACAGAATACCTGTTGTCTGCTGAAAACAGGCATCCCATGTTGCATTGAATTAGGAAATTCAATTTGCATTTGAATTTCAAATAATCCTCTAAAAAAAACGGTCCTCTCAATTTTTTTCCATAATGTAACCTGGAGGATTAGCATGCTTCAAACAGGATCTAGCGATGGCAGGCGCACAGATGTGTTTTGTTTTTGTTTGGTTTTTTTTTTTTGGGGGGGGGGGGGTTGTCCTGGGAGGCTATAGAGCTTGACTTGTCCTCGCCTAGCTCTGATTCAGACACTCCCATCCTTGTAGCTGGATCCCTAGAGCGTCACGTGGCCTTCACCAGGGAACGTGTTTTGAGTGGAGCTATAGGCCACTGTAGCCATTTGAGTGCTAATAGCCCAATTATATAAACCCACTGTGACTTTGCCTTGTAAGAACAAGCGCGTCTTTCTCTTCCCTCCAGCTCTTCCCTGTATTTTAATGTCTCGCCCAACGCCATAAGTATATTTACTAAGTGTGCCACGCGTTAAGGGCCTCTTTACCACCGCACCCAGAGGACTTCTAGCCAACAAGGGCTTGCCATTTAAAGCTATCATTTAAGATAGCAGAGCTCATGGAAGATTTATGGCGCTGGCTGATGCTGTGAGCTGTGAAGATTTACACATAATTCTCAGTCGTTCCGGTAGTGCCTGTTGTTGTAAAGCGTTTGACTTCTTGGTGCGAATGCGCTGCGCTGTTGTCAGATGTTTCGGCAGCCATTGTTACCGTTGCAACAAGTGCTGCTGATGGCTGTAATTGTATGGACATTACAGCTCTGTGTGTGTGTGCGCATGTGTGTGTTGTGTGTGTGTGTGTGTGTGTGTGTGTGTGTGTGTGTGTGTGTGTGTGTGTGCGCATGTGTGTGTTGTGTGTGTGTGTGTGTGTGTGCGCATGTGTGTGTTGTGTGTGTGTGTGTGTGTGTGTGTGCATCAGAGAGCAGGAGAAAAGTGGGCATTCATCGCAGAGAGGCCAATGTTTGTCATATATTTATGTTCACCATGTGCATGTGGCTGAATGATGAGTAGAAACATGAGGAAGTGAGTGTGGGTGAAGGAGTGACTGTGGGTGAGTAAGTGACTGTGGGTGAAGGAGTGACTGTGGGTGAGTAAGTGACTGTGGGTGAAGGAGTGACTGTGGGTGAGTAAGTGACTGTGGGTGAAGGAGTGACTGTGGGTGAAGGAGTGACTGGGTGAGTAAGTGACTGTGGGTGAAGGAGTGACTGTGGGTGAAGGAGTGACTGTGGATGAGTAAATAACTGTGGGTGAAGGAGTGACTGGGTGAGTAAGTGACTGTGGGTGAAGGAGTGACTGGGTGAGGGAGTGACTGTGGGTGAGTAAGTGAATGTGGGTGAGTAAGTGAATGTGGGTGAGTAAGTGACTGTGAGTGAAGGAGTGACTGGGTGAGTAAGTGACTGTGGGTGAGTAAGTGAATGTGGGTGAAGGAGTGACTGTGGGTGAGTAAGTGACTGTGAGTGAAGGAGTGACTGGGTGAGTAAGTGACTGCGAGTGAAGGAGTGACTGGGTGAGTAAGTGACTGTGGGTGAAGGAGTGACTGTGGGTGAAGAAGTGACTGTGGGTGAAGGAGTGACTGTGGGTGAAGAAGTGACTGGGTGAGTAGGTCACTGTGGTTGAAGAAGTGGCTGAGGGGGAAGTGACTGGGTGAAGGAGTGACTGTGGGTGAAGAAGTCACTGTGGATGAGGCAGTGACTGTGGGTGAAGGAGTGACTGTGGGTCAAGATGTGACTGTACGTGAGGAACAGACTGTGGATGAGCAACTGGCTTTGTTCTGTTTCAGTGTCTCCGCATTCAGCTGTGACCAGTAGAGTTGAGTGTGGATGGTGTCTGTGGAGCTGGGCGGCTGCCAGGCTGTTTCTCAGTGGTTCACGCAGGCTGGGACTGTAAAAGCACAAGAGAAAGTTTCGCAGCTCTGGGCCTGCCTGTAGCCTTGTCTGCTCGATCGCTCTCAGGAAGACGACGCAGTGCCGTCTTCCGCGTTCCGCGGTGCCTGTGATGGCCTCTCTGCCGGTGCCGCACCGGTAGAATCAGACAGCTTTCCCCCGCTCTGTGCTGGCAGGGGCTCTGGGTGGAGGTGTCAGTACGTGGTGTCTTGTCTTTACCGCGGCACACCTCGCACACTCTTACTGGGCATCTGCCACATGTAGAAGTTGGAGGGGTGGGTTGGGGGGTGTTAGGCGCCCTGCAATACCAGGCCACCGCCAGGCTCACCACCGCCCACGCGAGACAGACGCCAAGGCCTGCTCACATCCACACACCTGTCCAACAGTCTCACACCACATGACTGTATGTAGGCAGTAAACATAATGTGACAACGCATACTGATGAATATGGACAACGAGGGTGCGATGCTCATGTGCTGTTGAATGATGTGGTTTTCAAGTAGGGAGATTACTTGTTTGGACACTGTAACAGCTGAAACACAGCCTCATTAACAGAGCACTCCACAGCCCAGGTACTGCTACATCATCCTTACTTGTCCAGTTGGTTTCTTGAATAATGCCATGAGGATGACATACACTGGGTAATGGTGGTAATTGTGGATCCGGCGCTATTTCCAGCCTAGGAAGCCTGCGGTGCTGCCCAGTGTTGTGGAAAGTGTTCATAGCTGCATTTTGCTCCTTGTCTGCGTTCTCCTTTCCCTGGCTGTTGAAGGGGATCGGTAACAATGTCCTGGCTCTGCCTCCACATGCACTTCCCGAGATGTAGCACAAATAGAGCTGCTTCTCGGCAGATGTAGCCCATCCTTTTGAAGTGCTCTCTGCATCTCTGCCAGAAGCTATAGCTGACTGATAGCTGTGATCTCCATTGAGGGAGGCGTGTGCTGGTGTGTATGAGAAAGCATGCAGTGTGTGTGTGTGTGTGTGTGTGTGTAGGTGGGTGGGTAGGTGTGTGTGTGTGTGTGCATGGGTGTGTGTGTTCACATTCACAGTGGTGCGGGGGAGGTTGCTCAGCAGATAAAAATAGTGGCTGAAGATTAGAAATTCAGTGCTGATTATAAGCCGTTTCCCCCTTTCTGCCACGCTCGGCGAGGTAGGTAGCAGGTGGTCAGGACAGGTGTCTGACGGAAGCTCTGCCGAAGGACATTGAAATGGCAAACAAATTGGAGGAAGCGTGTTGTGGGGTGGCGGGGCTTCCGGTGATTGGTGTCAGGGTTGATGGATGTTACTACCCCAGGAAGCAGAGCGCAGGCTGACTGGCCAGCAGATCCCAGGTGCCGAGGAAGCGGACAGGGGAAGTGACGAGGAAAGCAAGCAGGCCGAGAGAACGACCGCTCGTGAAACTGTTTGGAACCGCAGGAGGAAAACTGCCTGGCAACCATAATGCAGCCTTGTGGCACCCCACAGCCGCGCAGAGAGAGACAGAACGTGAACCTATTCGGAAGCGAGAGTCAGACAGCAGAGAAGTCTGTGTTCTCCACGTTAGGGTGACCTTTACTGGCTGGATGTCTTGCGGTGTGCATGGTGCGTGTCAGGCCCAGATAAAAAGATGTGACATTAGAGAAGATGATCTCTGCTCTTCGCACTGATTTGTGGAAAGATGTTTTTTTCCCTTCCCCCTAGTTCCCCATCGTGTATTGAAAGGGAAGGCAGCCATGGAGAGTGAGAGGAAGAGAAATGAGGAGAAATGACACTTCAGAAGTGGGTTAGGTACACAATCCCCAGCGTTGTCAAACAGTGACACCTCATCAGTCCCCTGGAGCTTCCAGCTCCACATCCCCTGTGCCTGGCATGCCTCCGGATCACATGGCTTGGCCATGGGCCCACAACCCAGAGAAAAAATCCATATGGCTTACGCCGGCGTTTGTGGAAATCCCACGCGAGCCCTCAGACCGGTATCGCCGTTCAGCTCCCCAAGTTCTTGTGCCGCCACCGCACCACCAAAACAGCGTTTCCAATCGCACGGCCACTCGCTTTTTATCACACCTTCTAATCTTAATACCTTTGTAAGTTGAGCCTTAAACTCCAAAGCTGTTTGTTTAATATTGACTTTGCCCAGTAATCCATTTCTAAATGATAGCAGGTCTCTTTTCAATTGAGACATCGCTGAGCCTGTATTTATCCCCCAACCATTTCCTGTTTCCCGCTCACCTTGCGGCTACCTCCCCTTCCCCAGGTTACTATTCCCTTCCCTCTGTTTATTTTTTGTTTCTTTGTTTTCTTTGTTTTACTTTTTTTTGTTGTTGTTGTTGTTGTTGTTTTTTGGGGGGTAGGGTTTTGGCTGGCATAAATATGACAGACCATGGAAATAGGATTGAGTGGTAAATTGAATTATGGACGGGAGTAATGTGCCAGTCTGGCAGGTGCACACAGTCATGTCTGTGCGGACACCATTGATTGGTGGCAGCTGTGAATGCTGATTCGGTCCCCGTGACAACATCTAAATAGAGTAGCATCCGTCCATGACATTTTGTTGTGAATAAGGACCTTATGGTGTCCAAAATGGGGAACAGACCACTGCTCGTGTTATTGCATTTGACAACACGGATAAGCCATCCTGGTTTGTTGAGACAAGTAAACAAACCGTCCACTCTCAATATCACTTTGCCTGGCTGTGTCAGCCATCAACATTGGCAATCGCACGTGCCAGCACTTTAAACGTGAACTGTAGGGTTTTTTTCTGTAGAACAAAGGCACGTGTGATAGCTTCCTCCAGTGGTGCACAGCAGTCTGCCCATTCTCTGCAAGCACACCAGGCTAGCACCGGAATGGAACGGTTAGTGCGGCCTAAATGTCCTACAGCGCTAGCTCAGTAATCCACATCACAAATCTATTCCAAATGGCTTTTATGGATCAGCCAGTCCACAGAACCATTTCTCCATGTCCACTACCAGCCGCTCCCTTCCTCCCGCGAGCGCTGTGCCGCTTTTGAAACGAACGAGCTCTTTTTCGCCTTAGTTCCCATGTAGAAATGGAGTGTTTATGAGAGTTCAATTTTCCGAGCGCCGCACTGAGCCTGCTGCTTATTCTAGAAGAATCTGCGCTCCATAATAGCAGTGAAGCAGCACTTCAGATGGAACTGCCGAGCACATACAATCAGTCCTCCGTCTGAAATGAGGTGGTGTGAAGTGGTGCCACTGTTTGTTCACACGACTGGTTGAGTCTTGAGAGTGAAATATTCGCTCTGTATTCCTGCCCGCTTTTCCAGTGTAGCTTTAAATGGGAATAACAGCCTCCAGAAGCCTGGAGCGTGACGGGGGTGGAATTCCTTCCCAATTCCTCCTTTTTTGGCTGAATATCAATAGATGATCTGAAAACGTGTTTGAAAGGACAGTGGGCGACGAATACATGCCTCCTCACCTGCTTTGGCTCGTGTCGCTGGGATAGTGGCATTCATCAGGAGAGCTCGCGTAGAGCTCGCGGAGATCTCGGTTTGCCCCCACAGTTCCGGGCCTGCGCTGTGCTGCCCCTTGCCTTCTTTCCCCCCTCCCTCCCACTCTCTCTGTCACTCACTGTCACGCTCACTTACTTCCTCACCCTTCTACTTTCTCTTCTTTCCCCCTCTCTTCTGGTTCCCTGTCTTTTTGTCTCTCTCTCCCTCGCTCCCCAAACCCCACCCCCCAGCTCGGCCCTGGCCTGGAGCAGTCCTCTGAGGTAAATGTGTTTTAGTCCTGAGTGCAGCAGGGAGAGATGAAGACAGCCTGGGCCAGTGATGGATGACGACTGCTGTAAGAGCAGCTGCCCCATTTCCAGCCAAACACTGCGACACACACACACACACACACACACTCACACACACATACTCACTCCCAGCACATACACTCCTACTCGCACAGAGCATTCTCTCCCTATTCCCCAAGTTCTATGGGAAAAGAACTCAAAGCCTCCTGGAGGACTGTATATAGCCCCGTAAGGTGTCTTCAAGGACAGAAGTGATGCATGTTTAAATCCCTCAGGGTTCCTTCAAAGGACCTTTTCATGGCAGACTTGCAAGTGGAAGCAACATTATCTGGGGTTACGTGACATCACACAAAGGACCCTTTCAACAGGCGAGTTTAAAGAGGGGATCCTCCGCGGGTCCCGTGGTCAGAGCCTGGGAGGTTTGACCTCCCATGCATATATGCCCAGTCCCGCTGCACGCTAAGCTCGTTGGGGTTCCCCTTTTGCACGGCCCCTGATGCCCCTGATGCCACCGCGGAGAGCAGTCAGAAAGCAGGACGCCGGCCCATCCACGACTGCTGCCGCAGGGCCGATGCCTCCGCTGCCCGACACTAACGAGCTGCCTTTATTTCCCAATTAAAGCCAGGACCGTGAAAACGTGCTCACCTTTGTTTTCCGATCGCTCAGGACAGACGGCATCTCTCAGGTCGGGAATGGGCCGCGGCACTCCTGGAAAAAAAAATGGGGGAATTATGTGAGGTCATTATTGCTTTCTGGCTAGTGGAGTTTCCAGGAGGCTATTCGGGGACTCCGGGCTGCAATATGTGTAAAAATATTCCTCGTTGTGGAAAATGAGTGTACCTTTCCTTTGTCGGGGTGCGATGGGAAAATAACTCTGTGTGTGTGTGTGTGTGTGTGTGTGTGTGTGTGTGTGTGTGTGTGTGTGTGTGTGTGTGTGTGTGTGTCTTTTGCCTTGTCAGATGCAGTGCAAACTTACTCTCCCTCTTCTGTTTCATGCTGCCTCTTTATGCCAGCATACAGCAGTGCACACATTCTGGCTGACTGCATCACTTGTTCCTGCTCATGCAATCTCTGCAGATTTAATTACATGCTTTTCTGGATTCACATAAAAAAAAGTGTGGGAGAGAAAGAAAGAGAGAGCTAGAGAGAGAGACAGAGAGAGACGTGAAGGCCAAGCATATCCCTGGAGTCGTGTATTTATGTTGGTGGGGAAATCTGCTCAGTGGAGTGTTTCTGTAATGGTACCCTACTGTATAATGATCTGCAATGACCTCGCAAACGTGGGGATTAAGGCAGGGCTGTGCAGAGCAGACATAATGGGCCCCCGGCCCAGCAGGGCCCTGCGCACGCATGTCCACCTGAGCGCACCCTAACGGCCCGCACTGAGGAGCTCCAGCCGTGGGGTCGCACCCGGCCACCTCGCCTGCCCCCTCACTTGCTTTCATCCGTCGATCCAGCCAGCCTCTCCGGGAACCACCGCTGCCCATTAGGGTGTTCCACCCCCGGCAACCGCATCATGGCAACAGAAGCAGGGTGAGAGAGTGAGATAGGGAGAGAGAGAAGGAGAGAGAGACATGGATGGCACTATCTGGCATGGTGCCAGCGCAATGCAGTTGTGCAGGAGCGGAGCAGGCGTGTGGGTGGTGGTGTGAGTCTGGGCCTGAGCTGCCTCGCGCTCCCAGTGGTAGCTCCTGTCACCGCGGAGCTCATTGTACAGACTGAGCAGCGCTGACGCTGCATCAAAGCCGTACGAAAGTCCGGGTGCAGCTGCGCCGTCGATGAAGCCTGCTGTCACATCCCCCAACGACAGATAAAGCGAAGCCGCCCCCAGCCCGGGGGTTTTAGCAGGAGTCTGATGCCGTCCTGCCTCCTGTACGAATCGGGGGCTTCGTTTGGAAGTCCCAGTCTCGGCGGCTGGAGCCGAGGCGTCGCTCGTTCCGCCGCACTGGAACAGAGGTGGTGGTGGTCGTAGTGGAGGTGCAGGTGGAGGTGGAGGTGGAGGGAGGGGGTGTCGAATTTCCCGACACGAGGCTCGTCATTATCTGTCAGCAGCCCGAACGCGGGCTGGAAGCCGGAGCCGCTATCTTAGGAGCAAATATGTAGCTAATGGCAGAACGGCAGGCACTCGCCGTTTTGTGTGGGCTGTTCCCGGGGATTAAAGCACCCGTCTCTCTGCCCTGTCCTCTGTAATGGCATTAGGAGAATGGATATGTTTTAGTATTCCATCAAAGAACATCTGATACCAGGGGCAGGCTGATTTAATTAAGTAGAAAGCAAGGCCTGAGAGCGAGAGGAGAGTGGGTGGGGGAGGGGTGGGAGGGCCGCATTGTGCAGACTTTCCACAACCGAGCGTGGCCGTTTCTCTCCTGAATTTCGCGAGAATGTTTGGACCAAATTAATCTTGTCCAAGTCCCTGGATAATACATCGATGAATAGACATTGGACAGTAAATCCTGGCAGCTGCCTCTGGAAGAGACCAGGGGCTTCAAATTCTTTTCTTGCGTGGGGGAGTTTGAAAGATGTTCAAAATGACCCTCGCTGGTTCTTGCTCGTCAACAAAATATGTCAGTCTCTCCCGCTCCCGGCACCCTCCGAAAGCGGATTTTTATTCTCACAAAGCCGAACAAGCTTTTTATTCTCGTCTGCCCAAACAACCTTGTCCTCTCCCAGTTTTTTTTAAAACCAAAAACAGTGAAGTGGCTTTTGTTTGTTTATATGTTTGTTATGATTGTAACCCCTCCAGAACAAGGACTATTTCATTCGCTATAACGGCCAAAATGATTTCATTGAGTCAAAGCGTACGAGAGAGGACTCTTCACGGCCCATGCTGAGTCTGTTGTTCAGGGCACAGTACTGACTTTACCCTGAGTAGAATGTGTTTTTATCCCAGCTGAAGGACACTCGTTTAAAAAAGGGTCTGACCTTTCGCTTAAAATCCGCCCCCCCCCACCGCACCCTGTTCTACCTCAGTGACTGTGTGAGTTCTTACTTTTAGAAAGCACTCGGTGGTTTAAGCGGGTCTTTAATGTTTAGCTTGCTAATTATAAAAGTTCAATTTCCCGTTCGAGTAGACGAGAAGCTTTTTTTTTTCCGGGAGTAAGTCACCTTTTGATGAAAAATGTTCAACGCGCCACAAACCAGTTGGCACTGAGCTCCAATCCAGTTTTAGTGAGGATGAAGCTAAATGCTGTGAAAAGGGGTGGAGGACCGAGCAGGTAAGGCTGAGCTGACCCTGCTGCAGTGTCCTCTCTACACCCACTCGCCGGCAGGTGACGTGGCCGGCCGGATTCCACCCTGCGCGCATCCGGAGTCACATCCAGAGTGAGTGGCATGCGAGCGCAACTGCCCCAGCCGTGGTAGGACAGTCCTCAGCTGCCCTCGTTCCCCCCCCCAAGCCGCTGACGGCTCACGCGCCAAGCCAGTTTTCTCGCACTGACGGCGACGTTCCACTCCCTCCTTTTCGACATCGGAAAGGCGTTTCATGGAATTTCCACCTTATCTCTCGTTTCTGACATGCCTCTGCTGAGGGCGTGACCGAGGCCAACGCGAATGGAAATGTCACCTCGTCGCAGAGATTGTTAGTCAGATTCAGATCCCAGATCAGGGTTTTGGCTGAGCGCGCTCCTCTCACGCTCCTCTCGCGGACGCTGAGTGCTGTAGAGCTTCAGAAAAGCACGCCGACTGTAGCTGCGCGGGGGCCGCGCTGGGCCTGCTGCCTTTCCTACACAGTTTAGAGGTGGCGATCAGATCACACCCTGCTCTAACCTCAGTTGCGCAGCTACCTAGCATGTCTCATTTGTGTGTGTGTGTTGCTGAGAGGTGGGGATTTGGGGTGTGTGGGTGAGTGAGTGTGTGTGTTTTGTGTGTGTGTGTGTGTGTGTGTGTGTGTGGAGTAGTGCCATAGTGTCTGAACACATCATTGCATGTGCACTCCCATCACTCATCAGGGGAAGACCTTTAGTGTTCCGGGTGGGTCTGACAAGGCTAGCAGCCACGCTATTGGCTAGCTCTCCATGGATTCACATGGAATGGCACATAGCAGTGCCAGGCTTTCACAATGGGAGAAAATTAATCCCCAAGATTATTCTGGATGGTGAGAGGAGACCACCGCTGCACGTCCAATTTGAAAGCTGCTGGATTACGGGCTCAGTTTAGCGTGCTGAGACGCTGGGGCATCTCTGAAAGAGTGCACGCAAAGTTCAGAAACCTCAAAAGTCACTTCAAAGTCAGACACTTATGGAGGTTGCGGAAGCCAAAGGAGGTGACCCCTCTCGCTTTCGTCTCTCTCTCTCTCTCTCTCTCCCCCTCTCCCTCTCCTCTCCCTCTTGTGAGGTGGCTCAAGGACACCGGGCTGAATATTCCATCAATGTGGAGCTTATCGGAGTGGCAGCAACAGTGTCTAATCACAGGCCAGCAGATGGTCCATAAATCCCTCCCCCTGCTCGGGTCAGGTGCCCTCACTCCGCCCCTCTCTGTGAGGCTGCTGGAGTAGGAGGAGCTTTTATGGGCGTGGCCGCTTGGCCACCGCTTCGTTTCCCCTCGACTACCGAAGCGGAGACCCGGTGGAGGTAACGGGTGCAGGGCTCTCGCGTGCCCCCGGCGCCACTCCCCGCGTCTTCCGCCGGGGGAACACTTTTGTTTTGCCCCTTTTGTCTCGTCCTCCGATGGCAGAGGCTCAGAGAGCAGCCTGTGAACGCTATTGATAATTGTTTTAATGGCGCTCGCTTATCATGTCTAATTGAACGCCCCATGGGCAGGGATTTGTGATCCACGCAGCGCCGGCAGAGCTGGGGAACGGGCTCGCCCTCGGAGGGCAGGCACCGTGTCGCGAGCGCGTGCAGGGCCTGCCCCTCCTCCTCCATGTGAGGGCCTGCAGCGAGGACCTGCTAATCCTGATGAGGGGTCCCGGTGCAAGACGTCCTGTCACCTACAGGGGCCAGTGGCAGGGAGTGTTTATATGAGGGCTGACGTGGTCACACCAAGTTGCCTTATGTATTTTTAACAGTAATTGTGTTAACGATGTCCACACCCCTCCACCCCCCCACACACACACACACACCTTCTCCGGTTCTCCCTCCCATCCCTGTCTGTTCTTTGTCAATACCCCGGTCTTTGGAGGCAGTGCTCAGGCTGTGTGTGATCTCGGTTTAAGGAAAGGCCCAGGCCCTTCATTAATTCAGCTCATGCGTGCTGACGGCCAGCTTAATGCTGCCATCATTTTGGAGGCGCGAGCTGCTGTCGGGCGGGCCGCCTCATGTTTAATGCATTCCTCTGGTCGGAGCGGTTAACCTTACCTCGGGCAGGAGCGTGGCACGGCGACACAGGCGCGTGGCCCCTGAAAGGACCGGCCAAGCCCTGGCAGGGCCCCGGGGTTGAGAAGCCAGCACGATATTATTCTTATGACGTTTGGCATTTACTTAACATGAGCGGAACGGCTTGTGCGGCGGTCTCTCCCCGGCTCTGATTTCCAGGGCGGCCCCCTCTCTCCCCAGCGGCCCTGAGCCAGTTAGCTCGGCCCTGTTCCATGAATCCCGAAGCAGACCCCCCCCCCCCCCAGCTGCCGCCCACATGTATACCACACACACGGACTGGCTGCAGCAGAGGAGCAGACAGAGTGTTCGGAGACATGCGAGGATGTCGCTACCTCCACTTGACATGAAAACTAGCCCAAAGCAATGCTGGATGGAGGACAGTTTTTACATGCCTCGTGTGGTAAATGTATTCTTGTGGCCTGGGATTCACACCAGAGTGTATGGGAACATGCCTGAAGAGCATCTTCTGTGGTCGTCTCAGCGGTCAGCCAGGCTTATGACGTTGTCTGTGCCTCCAGTGGTGTTTACCGGAGGCTACTGTGGTTACGTGGGCCAGCTTTGGCTCACTCGGATGACTTTATGTGGGAGAAATGGTTGGAGGTGCTCTGACACGGAGCTGGAGTATGAAATGGTAGAGGTGCTCTGACAGAGCTGGAGTATAAAATGGTAGAGGTATGCTGACAGAGCTGGAGTATGAAATTGTAGAGCTGCTCTGATAGAGCTGGAGTATGAAATGGTAGAGGTGCTCTGATAGAGCTGGAGTATGAAATGGTAGAGGTGCTCTGGCAGAACTGGAGTATGAAATGGTAGAGGTGCTCTGGCAGAACTGGAGTATGAAATTGTAGAACTGCTCTGACAGAGCTGGAGTATGAAATTGTAGAGCTGGAGTATGAAGGCTGCTTCACTGTGGCCTCTCAGTCCCTGGATGTTAAAGGGGAGATAATAATTAGTGCACCGCCATGATGGAAATTTGGCAGGAATACTCATGGGGAAATTGGATTTCTAATCAGAATCTGACTCAGTGCACAATTCATCCATGGTTTTTGGCTATAAGTGCTTTTCAAAGTAACGGCGGCCATTGCGGGACTGGTGCATTAGGCCAGGAGGTGATGGGGGACTGCAGCAGGCTGAGCCCAGGTGCTGCCCACGCTCCCTAATTAATGAAGTTCCAGGGCACAGCATGCCGGGAGTAGGCGCGTTTAGGTAATGTTTCGCGGGACGCCTCCCTCACGAGCCTCTGCCGCCTCCTCCCTTCCCCGGTTTAAAAACCATGATTCCTGCTGTTTCACCTGCACATGAAGATTTGCCATGAAATTGTTATCGAGCCGGGCTTTTTGCACAGAATGGCACCAACCTCCCTCCCACCCTCCGCCTGGGTAACCCCGGGTAACCGGCGTTCCGCTCGCTTAAGGACGACTGTAACGGATGAGTGCCCTTCTCACACCTTTTGCTGTGCTGCGTCCTGCCTGTCCGGCGTGGCGCGGGGCTCTCAAATGGGAATCTTGATCTGCTAACACCGCTCTCTGTCTCTCTTCTCTCCTTCCCCTGCAGGACTGGCGCAGTACCCAGGTATGGCTCTCATTTTCCTCCGCATGTGTCCCTGTGTGCCATGATCCCACCCCCATCCCAGGTCTTCACGACCGGCCATGCATCAGAAACGTAGCCATCTCCCCCTCTGAGCATCCTGCTTCACTCCTCCATCCTTCTTTCTCTCTCCTTTCGCCGCCGTTCCTGTTGCTCACTCCAGAGACCGTTACCAGTTTCCTGACGCCATCCTTCAGCCCTGCACGCCCTCTGCTCTGGCTCTCCCACGCTCTCACCTCACGGGTCACCCGCATGGCCAGCGCCATCATCCGTCCTTCATTCGTGCAGCACCGGGTTTACAGTTTATTCGTTTCTGATACCAGCACTGACGTGGGCCTGGAGCTCTCACTCTCTACACTCACCCGCTGAACACTCAGCATAGCTGTTAAAATCTGTTCTCAAAATGTCCTTTAAAGTAGTACTGTGTAAGTGTCTTAAAGTGTCTCTCCGCTGATTCTCGCGCTAAGAATCCCACGACGGCGGGAGCGTGAATGGCGTTGTGAAAGGAGCAAGCGTTTCTTCTTCACTCGTGTGCTGAACGTACGAGAATGCGCAGCCGAAAAGGAAACTCCACAAGTGCTCTTGCTGCCGTCTCGCTAATGCGGACAAGCCTGGAGAACAAAAGGAAACCAAAACATCAGCCACAAGTTAATATTCTGAAAGAAGCTATTAGTCATGATCCAGCAAGTCAGTATAACCATCACTTATTAAAAATGTACATGCCTACCCTACAAAAAAGGACACGTGAAAGACTCTAAATGCCTAACGGATTGGTTCTACATTATACGCTGGATGGTTGGAGATCCTGGTCTTGCTGATGCAGCCCTTTTGAATGTCAAGAGCGTGTAGAATTTCTTAGTCCAGGTAGCCCCGTGTGTATCCAGGTGAGTGGGTCTAATGGTTGTACAGGGGACTGGTGTCCGCGTCGTGTAGTGGCGGTTCCATGGGTACGAACTCCTTGACTGTGACTCCGGGGGTCACGGGGTCAGTCCCGGCCTTGCCGGTATGACCTTGAGGAAGGTGTTTCATCCTAAAATGACCCTGCAGTTGGTTAATGTGCGCCACTTTGAGCTTAAGTGTCTGGTAAATATAGACGTTCAGTGGGCCGTACTCGCCCAGAAGGCGTTATTTCTAACAGAAGTGTTTAATGGATTCTCATTCTACGTTAAGTGCTGTATCATGGGCTTTCAAGGCAGTATGTTGTATAGCTAATTGTCGTCACTAGCGCCATCTCCCACGATGTTTTTTTTTGGGTGGGTGGCTTTGTGTGTGTGTGATTGTGTGTGTAGGCTGTGACATTTGTCTTGCACACATTGGCTAAACGAATGCTGGAATGCCTCGCTGCAGTCCTCAAGGTTACGCCTATGTCTGCATGCAATCCACCACCGAGGCTATTATTTATCCATGTCCCACCGTCCCTCGTCGGGAGCCAGGGAGGGCCAGCGAACACACACTAACACACACTAACACGCGCTAACAAACCGGCGCAGGCAGCAACGGGCGCTAGGAGCCGTAGCAGAGGGGGAGCCGTGATTCAAGCGGCCAGCCTTTCAGCCCGTGACACTGCCCACACTGCACCAGTCCTGCACCATTAATGCCCCATCCCACCCCCCACCCACCCCGCGCAGAGTCAATCAGCACAAAGCATTCTGCGGCAGTGCAGGAACACACACATACAGCCGGCACTTGGCAGAGCTCCTGTTGTTGTTTTTGTTTTGTTTTGTTTTGTTTTGGGGGGGGGGGGGGTTCTGTGCCTTTCTATCCAGTTATTAATTGTAGCCAAGTTATGTATACATTTATAAATTAGAATTGAACTCGGGGGGGTTTGGATGGGACCCAGCCCTTGTTAAGGACCCTAGTGCTTAGCAGCCTTCTGCCTGGTTTTATCTCTCTGGCCCCTCCTCGCCTCTCTCGCTCTGTCTCTCTCTGTCTCTGTCTCTTTCTGCGACCCCATCCTCTGTACTTGTAAACAGAACACTCTCCTGCCAAAGACATACACTGGCTATTAATATTGAATAGAGTAATAGTGCTGACAGGGCTGCTGTTATGGTTTTACCACCGCCTCCTGCCATATTACAGTGAAAGGCTCTCGGGGACGGAGCGATAGCGAAGCACGTTAGCAGCAGGTGCAACGGAGGAACGGCCCCCCATGCGCGATGCACCCGTTGGAAGATTTTTTGCTCCCAAGCGTATTAAAAAAGGGGTGCTTTCGATTTACTAGACGAGAGGGTCGTTAGAGAAGTGAGGAAAGCTAATCGTCCGCCCGCTTCCCACTGACCTGAAGGACACGCGTCTGTCTCTGTCAGGAGAGTGCCCCCCACCCCCTGCCTGTGATGTCATGCGCGAGCACGTGTGCGCGCAAGCGTGGAGGATCGATAGACGGGGACGTGAGGGGACGGATGGGGGGGGGTTGTTGGGGGCGCGTAGCTGGGGACACGCTGGCTAGCCTGGGCCCAAGCCCTGCGTCCATAATGGACGTTTATTCAGAGAGTAGGTGGGAGAGAGGCGCGGAGGAGCGGAATCTGGCCTGGGGAGGAGGACAGCTGCTGGAGGTCGTCAGCCTGCCCTCTCAGACTGTGGAAGGAGACTACGGCAGGAGAGAGGGCAGCCCAGGTCTCTCTCTCTCTCTCCATGCGTGATGGCGTTTCACTGTTACTCCAGCCCTCTCCCCCTTGTTCCCTTCTTCACTCTGGTCTCCCACTCTAGCCCTGATGTTTCTCACTCCCTTCCTCAGTCTCTAGCTTCCTCTCCGTCTTTTCCTTGGCCCAGAATGTGCTCTCGTGGCTTTTTTGTTTATTCACTGTAGTCTAGATTAGCCTACAGAAGCAGTACCTCCTCTCTCTCTCTCTCTCTCTCTCTCTCTCTCTTCTCTGCTTCTCTGCTTCTCTTCCCCCCCCTGCCCCTGCTGAACCAGATTTCTAAGTGAATGAGCAGACTTGTGCGGACCCTGGTGCCGTGCCCAGGCCCGACCGATTCTGTGACGCATTAATCACCAGGCTGCCATCCATCCTAGCCACCACGTCCCACTGACTCCAGTACGCTCACCACCATTTTCCCCTTCATTAGCACCGCGCCATCACTGTTTACTTACGTGTGTGTTCGTGCAAACGCACGAGAGGGTGGGGCTAAAGAGCTGGTCTCCTATAGCTCCAAAGAGCCATGTCAGTTATGAGTCTCACAATCTGTGTCGCATGACGTGACTGATTCTAATTGCACACAATCGGACACATTGGACACAATAAAAATTGGACACAACCCAGCTCAATTCACGCTAAGAGTGTTTACCGTTCTGTCCCTGTGCTAATGTACTTAGCCCTGGATACTACATCACACATGGTGATTTTTAAAGCTTTTTTAACAGTATGTATCTAGCTATGTTGCACACACAGAATTTTAAAAATATATATAAAGGTGAAAAATAGATATATAGGCTTCTTTGGCAAGCAAGGCTGTTAATAACATTTATTAATACATTTTTTAGTTTTAGTTCAGTTTCATTAAGCAAAGACTTTGTATTCTCCTTTTTGCCCTCGTGTTAATAGAATGGTTGACCTTTTCTTTGAACATTACCAATGATGGGAATGAAATAATTACAAGTTAATTCTGTTTAGCTTTTTTTTTTTGGGGGGGGGGGACTTGGCCAAATTTAAAAGACTGTATTTTAATCGACTCGATATCAAATTCTGCTTGGAGTGAAGCATGTATGTTCTACACGACTAGCTTCTCAGGAGAGGTCAGTCTTCTGTGGGTGTGCCTACTGGGGCAAGGCTGGCGTGCAACTATGTCCAGAGGTCGCCTCTCGCAGATGGACGAGGACGGTGACATTAGCGCTCACGCTCTGCTGGCCATGATTCCGCCTGCTCTTCACCAACACCATTGGGGCTTTCGCGTCTCAGCACAAGAGAAATACGACACACGCACTGTACCACACACCGCCAGGGCTGCAAAAGTGCGTTCCCGTGTTCTGCCAGGCTCGGAGTTGCGGTATATTGATTCTGTGACGTGACCCGTGTGCGGCGATAAATACTAACTTCCATGTATGCATCAAGCAGAACTTCTGCTGCTGTAAACAGTCCTTACTGGCTCCATTTTAATGAAATGGCTGGTTCAAAAGGGCAGAGTGTGGAGTCAGACCCTTCAATCCACCAATCACGCCTCCCCTGCAAGCCTGGCGTCATCGGCTGGCCTTTAATGGGAGGCAGACAGAGGGCTGTGGACACAGGATAGTAATGGTGATCCACACACACACACACACACACACACACACACACACGCACACATACGCGCGCGCATCAATTTCCAGTAGTGTGTGTGTGTGTGTATGTGTGTGTCTCTCTCCTATAATCTTCCCTCATTCATATTCTGATTTGAGACTGTGGCTCTTTTCTGTCCTGGTCGGTAGAAAAGGGAGCCGGACTGGTTACAGAGGAGAACGCCAGAGTGCTTTGACCTTCTCAACACAGCGGTTCACTGTGACATCAGCACACTGTGTGTGAGATATGTGCGTGCGCACACACACACACGCACGCACTCTCTCTCTCACACACACACCCACACTGGGAGTTTTGCTCCTGGTTGACGTGTAAGGGAAGAGGGGCCATGGCGTTGCTGGGCTCGCAGTAATAGAAATGGCGCGTCTAGCTGACAGGAAGCCGTGCGGCCCGCTCTGACAGCTTTAATCTAGGCTAAAATGATCAGTGTTCTGTGCTACTGCTTTTGAATGCCGGTAATTAAATACAAAGATAATGTCACAGATCTGTTTGAACAAGTTATGCAAATACGTGGCACGCACACTTCTTCGCCACTGCCGCTATGCCTTGTTGGTTGTTGATGCATGCGCGGAAAGCTAATTTTTGCAGGAACTCCTTTTGATGGTCCTTGCCTAGGCAATAAGGGTAATGAAGGCTTAGACTGAATTGGAATTAATCACCAGTTCATCTATTTCAGCGGCAGTGACACAAACAATTATCTTAATTAAGCCAAGTTGCGTGCCAATGATCAATAATCTCAAGACTAATCAAGTTTAATCCCTTCTTTAATTTGGTGTGATCCATGCACAAGATTTACTTAACATATTGTGTATCAAGGGCAATTTCCTAATAGTTGCCTTCGTATCTGCGCGTTAACATACTATAGCACGTAGCGTCTTCTTATAGCCATTAAAAAAAGAAAGAAAAATCTAGAGTATCTCCCGCAGTGTGCTTATAGAGTGAGGATGCATGTATGCATGTATGCATGTGTACACACACACGCGCGCGCGCGCACACACACACACACACATATGCCCTTCCCGAGCTGTTGGAGAAACAGTGCACATGCCGGAGGGTCATTAAAATGTTTACCCCTGTCTCTCATTGAGTCTGGCTCGCCGCCCATACCCTGGAGGTTCACGCATGTGCTTCCAGTGCATTATATGTTGGCCCCGCGTTTTTTCCTTGCGCTGTCAGTGCGGCGTCTGCTGCAGAGCATGAATAGTTAAAGTGCATCTCCCCGAGACTTGTGGGAGAAGTTGGCCCGCGCTGGCTGAGGGACGGGAAGTCTCGGCGGAGCCCTCGTCTCCGTGTGCCGTTCCTCCGCCCGTGCAAGGCACGCTCCCGGGCAGGAAACAGACCTGCCTAATCAATTTTTAATTGTGTCCTCAGTTATCTGCATCCTAAGGTGACTGTTTGAGCCCCCTGAGCCGAGGGGTCTATTTTCGTTCAGCCCTCTCCCTGAAAACCTGCAGCCATCCTCAGCGTCGTGCTATGAAGTGTAACTGCAGTTATTTCGGGGTGTTTTTATTTGTTATTTGTGTGTTTATCAGTCTCGAGTGAAGTCTGGGTTGCCTTAATAGTCTCCCGTTTATTTTTGCGGTACGTGTGGGGTGGGCTGGACTGTGGCACTAACTGGGACAGACAGAGGCAGACTAGGGGCTGCGGCTCAGGCCCCACCGCTTGGCCTCATTTAACTAGCACCCTTGCATAATACACTTCCATACAGGCCTGTACAGCCTAAGTGTGTTTACAGTATACTACTTCTTCTGTCACTTAGTGTGACAACCACCCACGAGCCAAGCCGTCACCAGGTGGCCCCCATTTAACACCGTCTCCGTGACAACCGCAGTAGCCCACTGCATGCTTAACCTTCATCCGCAGCCTCTCAGATAAACAGGCTAGATTTGCATTTCTGATATACCCCCCCGGCCCCGCACACACACCTCCACACTCCTCAGTCTCCATTTCCCTTTGACAAGTCATAAGAATCACACACACACGCTCGCTCTCTCTTTCTTTGTCTCATTTCCTCACTCTCTCTCTCTCTCTCTCTCTCTCTCTCTCTCTCTCTATCATTCTCTCGCTCATTCGCTCTCTCGCTCCCATGAGGTTCATTTGTTTGGTCTGTTTTCACTTTCCACTTCTGGCAGCCGATTGAAATCAGTTTTGTTAAACTGTCTCTGCTTATCGGGTTCCATCAGAGGATCTGATTGCTTTCTTCTCCAGCACTTAAAGTGACGGGGCTGTTTAGAGCATCCCGACATCTGAAGCATGCAAATCAGGACACACCCCCTCCCCCCTTTATTAGCTCCATATTTATCTATCTGTGCCACTTGCCCATTTATGTTTTCCCACTGACACCTGGGGAAATGGCGCTAATACAGAATTTCCCTCTGATACCTGGCCTCTCCGCGGGCTGCTCTGTAATGATGTGAGCCCTTCAGTGTCCCAGCAGAAGGACACTGAAAGAGATGCGCTAAAGAGCCTATTTTCATTAAAGCGCGGCCGGGTCGAGGACCCTCGACCTGTGCATCTTTGCCCGAAGCACCTATAGGTGACAGGCAGGCAGGCTCTGTGGTGCGGTAGTGTAGCCCAGGCACGTGGGACATAGACAAGCTCGTGAAGCTCTTGCCATGGCAGAGAGGAGCGGACGAGGGGGGAAAAAACCCACTTTCACACTCTGCTGGGTATTCACACCCTCTCCAGGTGCATTTTGCCATCCACTCCTCATTGTGCACTCATGTAAGTGTTAGATTGTGGGTTTTAGCCACTGCTGGGTTTTATCTCTGTGTGAAAGAAATGGCTTTAACATGAACAGTGCTTCTCTCTCTCTCTCTCTCTCTCTCTCTCTCTCTCTCTCTCTCTGTTTCTCTCCCCAACCCCCCCAGTTCAAAGCCAGAACCTCGTGACGGATAATGTCTCAGTGGTGGAGGGGGAGACGGCCACCATCAGCTGTCGAGTCAAAAATAACGACGACTCTGTCATCCAGCTCCTCAACCCCAACAGACAGACCATCTACTTCAAAGATGTGAGACGTAAGTGCACCTGCGTCCGTGGGCTTAGGGCCGAGGCCGCGCCGATCGGCCCGGGGTTTTCCCAGCTGCTGGCCAAGGACACCCTGCCCGGACCTGGAGGGGCGCGGGCCGGCGGGGAGCGCTCTGCCCGACTGTGCTGGCTTCACCAGCGGTCTTGGGAGCAGCTGCTTCAAACCTCCGCTACACCCATGCCCCCCCCCCCCAGTGCCAGCTCTGATTCACTCGCACCTTCTCAGGAAACTGAAATAAGGGAAACGATAAAGTAGCACAAACTCCACTCAAGTTCACTCCACGGCTGCTCAGGGACGGATGATGTTTCTCTCCCCTTCTCCCCAGCATGGGCAAATGCTTCCAGTCCTGTATGCACGGGGTGTCTTCCTCCTTCTGTCTCCTCCTCTCTACTCTAAGCGCACGTCTGAAGCACTCGCTAGCCTCGCCGGGGTGCTGGACCGAGTCCTTACGTTTCCCTCTCTCCAGCTGGGCGTGAACCAGGAGCAGCGGGCCTTGATCTCGTGCCCCGCCCTGTGGGGGGCGGAGCACTCGCCCTTTCCTTCGTTCGGCTTGCGGGCCTCGCTCAGCTGCCGTTCCAACTCCGAGCTTTGGATCATTAGGAGAGCTGAGACTCCGTGCTGCACGGCCCTGCCAAGCCCCTAATTATTGCTCGTCTCCTTAATAAAAGTTTGATGGGCTCCTCTCGAAGTCGCCGTGACCGGTAATCAAAATTGATTGCTGCCATTTAGGGGGAGCGGCATGTCTCCCCGAGGCTTCTGGGATTAAACCTGAGAAAACAATACAAATGAGATGCGGAAGGAGAGCAGGCTGAAGGAAATGAGAGAAATAGAGAGAGAAAGAGAGAGAGAGAGAGAGGTGGGTGGGGAGACGGGGAAAGAGTGAGAGAACATGGGAGAGATTGAAAGAGAGAGAAATGGGAGAGAAGGAGAGAGAGTGAGAGAAAGAACAGAAGAGGGGCATAAGAGATCATATGGGCAGCCAGCAGTTCCTCTCCTACAAAGGCTGTTTCTTTTTCTCCTTCTCTGCGAGCGCTATTGTTCCCTTCTAGCTTCATTCCAGTTGCAGCCTTTTCCTTTAGATGGACTGCAAAGGAATTCATGAATTTTCTTTTTCTTTCTTTCTTCCTTTTTCCTTCTTCTTTATTTTCATCCCCATTTTCAACCTCCTCCCACAATGCTTTGCTTTCTGATAACACAAAACAATCTATGTGTATTCATTCATATCTTAAGGCTACTGAAATTTTATGAATTGAAATCAGTCCAGAATAAATACATTCAAATTGACCATGACAAATTAAGAAGAAAGCATTACCCTCAAAAGTCACTTTTGGTTTGAAATTCAAATTGAGATTGTTTGGGCCCGCCTGCCTTGTTTAAGGAATGACTGCAGGCATTTTTATTTTTTAAGCAGAAGCGTGCCCAGAAAAAACTACTATTTTGAAACTCATTTCTGATGGACTCTTCTTGTCCATCCTGTGGGTTGCCACTCAGACTGAAAGACATTTAGAGTGTAACATTTAAAGACACTAAAAGACATTTACAGTATATTCAGTCCCTTGCTGTGTCATGCTGAAAGTCTCTACTCTGTGTGGCTCTTTGCTTAAGTGACTCACATATCTATTTTACATCAGCTAGTCCGAATTGGGACTGTGTGTGTGTGTGTGTGTGTGTGTGTATGTGTGTATGTGTGTATGTGTGTGTGTGTGTGTGTGTGTGTGTGTGTGTGTGTGTACATGGGGGTCCAGTGTGGGCGGTTGAGTGTGCATGCTCGAGGATGTTCATAGCTAGGGCTGGGTGATATTGCAAAAATATGATCACTATTTTCCCATATTTTCCCATATCCAATATTTTTCCCATATTGATCAATATCCATATTTATCACAATATATCATTTGATAACGCTGCCAGTGTGAAGAGCACCCTGATAATGACTGAAACCAAAGAAACCAGAGGGTTCGTGATTTAAACTTCAGAATATAGTTTATTTGCAAAAATAGAATAATGTAACATTTAACTGTGCAAACGTGCTTTATCTGCATTAACAAACTTTATTTTAAGATACAGTAATATTAATTATGTACAGGTTTTACAGGTCTCAAATGAAAAATCTCACATACAAATCTGTATAAAAAATACAAAATGTGAACACTGTAAACCATTATGCTACATCTGAGCTTGTAATATCCTTTCTACCTTTCTAATCGCTCTTCATATGGAGCACGATTGATTGTTCTGGCACAGCCCCACTAGTGGTGCTAAAACATGGATGGACCAACATGGGCCGCATTTTCCCGATGTGGGTGTGGTCGCCGTGGTCACTGGGACCGCACCTTTTCAAGTGATGAAGAAAGTTTGTTGTTTTCCATCTTGGTTTGCACCGGCCAGTGCGGAGGAGGGGTCAGCGGCCTTCTCTTGCAACCCAATAAGGTGGATGCCTCAAAAACGTGCTTTATACTTCTAGAACTGTTTAAAAAAAAACAACCTCGTAATAAGCAAGCAAATCACTAAGCCAAGGTGAGTGGTAGGCTCGGTGAGTGCAGTGTTTTTTGGAGCTGAGCTTTGCATGCTGGGATGCCCTAGCTGTAGACAAGGCCGTTTCACATGGGCAGTTTGTCCTTGCTTGTGCCGTCCCGTCCACCCTCTGTGCGTGTAATCTTTAAACGTGCTGCCCACCATGCATGGAGCCAGCCTAAGCCAGCCCTGCGTGCTCGCTCCCTCCATCTCTCTCTCTTTCTCTCTCTCTTATTCTTTCCGTCTCCCTCTTTTTCCTCTCTCTCTCTCTCTCTCTCTCTCTTCTTCTCTCCTTCATCTTAATCACAACCAAAGGCTCCGCAGACAGTCCACCCTTGCGGCCGGCCAGTTGAGGGTCAGCCCGTCCTGTCCAATTCTCCCAGCCTCTCATCCGTGCAAGGCTCAAAGTGCACTCCGTGACAGGGAGGCTTGTTCCAAAACAAAACACCGCCCAGCGCACAAAGATGCCACACGCACACGGACCAGCCTGGAGAGTGGCGGGGAGGGGAGGGGGTGCGTGTCTGGGGGTCTGGTGAGGTCATCTAGGGCAGCAGCTCCCTTCGGGTGGCTGGGCCATCACCAGTGCCACCACAGCAACCCCCAGCTGGATGCTGGATGGCACCGCCTGACATCATGGGGGCGGCGGCGGGGGGGGTTTGGGGTGGACCAGCCAGGACATCCTGGGACACGGCGACACAGGCCACGTCCTCGGCCAGAGATGTTGTTTGGGTCAAGGCACTTCTGTTTGTTTATTTGTTTATTTATTTATTTCACTCCTGCTGCAGCCTCACCAGCATGGGAAAAAAAACCTAAACAAAAAAGTAAAAATGTAGCCAGCCATGTAAATGATGCTTACGTGATCCAACAGGACGTCGTTATCGTTTACGAGCTGTTTGAACCCTTCCGACGCTCATCTAACATCCCGAACGCTGACCGTGAAATGCACCCTGCACCTGTCTCCCAGCGCGTTCGTGCAGCGCTCGGCCTCTGAATCTTTCATTAGTTTACCTGTTGCCGGCGTTTGAAGTGTCCTTTTCGTGTTTGTTTTCTGCTTTGCCCGTGTTCTCCTGCTGAGGTGGGTTCATCTGTAGCCGTCCCCGGCAACTCCTCACCCAGCTGCCCCGCGCTGAGCCTGTCCACCCCCCCACCCCCACCCCTGGCCTCCCCGGGGCCCTGCGTCTCCTCCCATTGCCTCCTCCGAGCCGGGCGTCTCCTCCCCATTAGAGCTGACACTGCAGTTATTCATGTTTCCATAGTGCTGTAATTATTGCTGTCTCTCCACCTGACACTCAGTCACAATAGATTACAAACTGCACTGGTCGTCTGCCCCTTATCAGTTTGTTTTAATCCCTGCACATTCCCCCAATCAATAAATTGAATTAAATCATTAGCGCTACCCTGGCCTCCCTCCGACAGCCAGATCCACGCTTTCAAGCTGGCCGCTCTAATTAGTCCCACATTATTCTAATGACACATAAAAGAGGCACTGTGCAGTGCAGGGGGGAGGGGCGAGGCAGGGGCGGGGCTGTGGGACCGGTCCTGGTGCAGTGCAGCGGGGCGGGGGCGGGGCTGTGGGACCGGTCCTGGTGCAGTGCAGGGGGGGGGGGCTGTGCGGGGGGATGGGCGGCCCAGCGGGGCAGCCCAGCTCTGCCTTCCCCTCAGGACCTTTAGGAACCTATCACATTAGCATTCACCTGGCAGTGCAGACACATGCGCATACACACACACACACGCAGACTCGCATGTGCGCTTTTTTAGAATATAGATGTATCGGGGCTACGCTCTCGTGATGTTTTATGTATTTGTGTTTCTCGCCTGAACGTTACACTGAACGTGATCAAAGGTGAGAAATGCATTGCCTTGGCAGCAGGTCGCTCTGGCGCATGCTCGACATGCAGAGGGCTGCACACCACAGGACACAAGCAGGACTGAGAACCACACAGAGAGAGAGAGAGAGAGAGAGAGAGAGAGAGAGAGAGAGAGAGAGAGGGAGAGAGAGAGAGAGGGGGGGGGGGGGCTTCGCCCAGCTTCATGTGGCTTCACACCTGCTGGGAGAGTGTGCGGGAGGGGCCACGGCTGCATGGTGACGGGGGGGTGGGTGTCTCTGGGCCGAGAGGAAGCGTATAAGTGCTCTTCCTTTCAGCGCCTGCACACATCTCCACCTCCTTGTGCCTTTGCTGGGACCAGCCTCACCCGCCCCCACACCCCCCTTTCTGCTTCCTCGTTTTTGGCATAAACGTTAAAGAGCATGGCTAAGCAGCTGGAACCCAGAACAATCAAAACGGCACGCCATCAGGCCCTGCTCTCAGGAGCCCAGCATCTCACAAAACCATAATGATGACTGATTATTTCTTTATTTATTTCTACTTTTATTTATTTATTTATTTATTTCTGCCCCCACCCCACCACCCCCCACCCCAGCGTCTTTGAACTTGGTCATTGCAGGCAAGAACAAACAAAACTCTCAGTGTCTTAAATGGTCTGTGTCGATCATGCTGGAATTTATTCGGCAGTGGGGGGCAGGCTTTCATCTCTCGCTCTCTCTCTTTCTCTCTCCTTCTCTTGCTCTTTGTCACTCTCTCTCTTTGCCGTTTGCTTTGCTCCGTCATGTTCAGTGGCAAGGCAAGCCTAATGGACTCCTCATTATCCTTGAGGTAAAGGAGTGTGCAGAAGAGTGTGTTTTTGACTGCTTCCTCTGGCTAATTAGAAGAGGGACCCTGAACTTGGTTCAAAACCGCAAAGTTGGGATCAACATGTGCCTTTCACTACAGTTTCCTCTGTGAGAGAGAGATAAGGATTTGGTTAAATTGCCTGAGCAAAGAAGTGTCTAATATATATGACACTGAGAGGAACATAGACACATAAAGACACACACGCACGCGAGCACGCGCACACACACGCGAGCGCGCGTGCACGTGTGTAGAATTATGTTTTTTGATCTATAACCTTCTCTCTTCTCTCAGCCCTGAAGGATTCTCGCTTTCAGCTGGTCAACTTCTCAGACAATGAGCTGCGTGTGGCTCTGTCCAACGTGTCTCTCTCGGATGAGGGCCGCTACGTCTGCCAGCTCTACACAGACCCTCCACAGGAGGCCTATGCCGACATCACTGTGCTGAGTACGACTGCGCTCGCGCACACACACATACACGCACGCACGCACACAAACACATAAACACACACGCAAACACACAGTCCTCATTGCCTTCCAACCAGCTGGAGACCTAAGCAACACCCGACTACCTGAATATGTTCTTGTCTTGTTCTTTCTAACAGACAGGGCTTCAGCGATATTCAATAATTCAGGGACTACACACACTGCTCAGCTTCACTGTTTCATCAGAGGTGCTTTTATTGCCAATCACTAAAGAGGTGCATGTTTTATGAGGAGCGTAGCAGAGAAAGATCAACACATAACTCTTCCTCTTAACAGGAGGCCTGTGATGAAGCCAGCCTTCAGCTCAGTACTGCTGCGTCATTCATATTACAGCTCGGCGCAGCCCCCCCCCCCACACACACACACACACACACACACACACACACACACACTCACCCACTACTCTTTGGAGGGGCTGCTGAAAGCCCTTTAAAATATCCACAAAGGACTCAACTGTGAGGCATGGTGGAACCCTTCAAAGTAATTACCTCATGACCGTGTGTGTGGGCCCGTGTCCCTGTCGGTGTGTGTTTAGGGAGTTTTGGTATTTGGCTTTTATTTTTCCTCTTTTTTTTTTGTGAAACGGCATTTGCAAAACCCCCCAGGTCCTTAAAGGTAATAATTGGTTGTGGGGTCTGAGCAGCAGAGAGCAGGGCTGTGTGGAGGCCCCCAGCCGCCCGCCTGCACACCGTCCTCCTGCTCTGCTGGAGACTCTTATTGAATCTTTTTCATAAGATGATAGTTAGCTGTAGGATGTACATTCATGTGAGGCAAATGAGACTTGTGCAACACTGTTCTCCATATTACACTCAGGTGGTGTAGTGGTAGAACTGTAGGAGGTTCCTTTCTGTGTCCGTCGTGCACGCCCTCATATATGACTCGGTAGCCATGGCGGATTGTTGGCCCCACCCCTCAAGCCTGCTCTCTCTCTTTGGCCCTCCCAGTCCCACCCGGCAACCCAATCATCGAGTCCCGCGAGGACATTGTGAGGGAGGGCAACGAGACGGAGATGACCTGCACCGCTATAGGCAGCAAGCCCGCTTCCACCATCAGATGGATGAAGGGAGACAAAGAGCTGCAAGGTGGGTCCTGACCACGCGCGTCCTACCCGTGAAGCCTGCGACCTCTGCCCCCATTTTTTTTTGGGGGGGGGGGGTTCCTATCCCTGTTTTATTGCTGTTTTAAAGCACTTTTTTCTCATGTCTCATATCAACGGTTTGTGTCACTTTTTCCTTCCCTATTTACTCAGCGGTCACATAGTCTTTGCCTGTAGTATCTGTTCCTAACACTTTTTTAAACACCTGTACTCTTCTGTGACCTGTACTGTTCAACAGCTCCTCACATTAAACATTGACACAGTGGCACAGCTCTGTGCAGTCCAGTGAGAGAGAGAGAGAGAAAGAGAGAGAGAGAGAGACTGGATCTGAGACGCAGCTGTCTAGACGAGAGCACGCTAGCTGCTACAGCTCAGGGGACATGTCGAACAGCAGCAACCAGGACCAGGCAGCGAGGAATTTCCAGCATCCCTGACCAGCGAGGGGCGAAATCTGCTGTTTCCTGACGTCTAACACAGGAACGGCTCTAGCAAGCTTGAATCTCCTACACAACGCTGCTCTAATCATGTGCCCCTCCCTCCTGTTTTGGGTGGTTTTAAAGCATGGTGGGGTGGTCTGACTGATGTCACGTGGGATACACATGTTCGCTTTAGCAGCAGAAGCAGACCCAACGCAACTTGCCGTTAGTTTTTAGTCATGCGTGAGTCTGCAGAGCAACCACAGTGGTCAGTCCAGAAGAATGCACAAGATTCCAGCCACACTTCACACTTAAGGGAGGCAGTAGGTTGCGTGGCACTCATCAAGTTAAGACTCATCGATCTCTGTTGACTTTGACGTATGATGGAGTGAGAGACGCAGGGCTAAAGTCCAGGTGCCTGATTGTTTAAAAGCAGTTTAACCTTCGGTAACTGCAAAATCTCTCAGAACATAACCCTGCTGTAGGCCTTTGACGTGCTGCTGCAATGCACTAGCAAAGAAAAGAAATGATTTGTTTTCATTGTTTTTCATTCTGAACCTTTTAGTTTACTGAAATCCCACTCAAAATTCAAGATCTGACGAACCGCATGTTCGTGCACTTTGATACACGTGCAGTTCATTTCAACTACACAGTCTTTCAAGCTGTTGTAATCTGTAAGAGCAATTAGCCAACTCCTGGGTAATTGATATTTGAAGGCACATGCAGCAGTTTGGCAGTCTTGTGCAATCAGTAATGCTTTCACAACTGTTGAAAAAGGATTCGAATCAGTATACATGGACCATAAATTCACTAGCACATATATTTTTTTCCTACTGATAATACTGGGGAGCTGAAGGACTCCAAACAGGCATGAACTGAAGAAGGCTACAGTACAGTAACAGAGCATGACATGGAAGCCTTCCAGCATCATGTGTGATATTGGTCCGTCACTAGCTGTAACCTCCTGTCACACCTCCCCATGCAGGCGGAGTGCGTCACAGATCTCAACGTGTTCTTACACCTAGGGAGAATGCACATAAAATATGCAACCACTTGTATGGCATGTGTTCACTTTGGACCACTAAATAAAACGTATGTTGCCTGTAAAATGTTCAGGAAGGGCCTATCATGGCTCTATTCAAGAAATGTCTAAATAATAGCCTTTATTTGAGCATGGTATGGGATGTATAGAAAATGACATATAAATGATTTAAGGTGTGAACACAGACAGCATGAACAGCATGAGTTCTGAAGTTATTTCAGACCTTTGGGCTAACTGGGGTGAATCTTCATTCTGAGTTCTTCTCAGGCATGGGTTAAGCTTGATCTTGAACTAAATTGTAGTTCCAATGGTGAATAGCCTTTGCAAGTAGTCTCTGTGCTTAGCCTTACTCTGGGGATTGGTCTTCAGCCCAGTGGCCATCTCCTGCTGTGCGGAACAGCATTAGTTTGTAAGTTTGCAGCTAACAAACAACATTAAGACCTAAGAAACAACATAGTCTCTACTCCACCAAGAGCCTGAACATTCCTTTTTGATGCATCTGTAGCCCGACCTCAATTCATGTCAAAACACAGTTTATTTGGGTTATAAATTATGTGTACTTAGGCAGAAACCTTCTAAACTTTGACACCCCAGGTCATGATAGATTACAGCTATGGGTAAAAGTTGCCAAGTATTAGTAAGTTTGGGCTTCTATTTTTTGAAAGTTATCTATAAGTACATAGAGTTGTAGGTTTGTTGTTTAGAGACTTGGAAATTGTAACCTTATCCTTTTATTTGGACTTTCTGTTAAAAATATTGTTATTGGAAAGGTTGGCTTTTATACCATAGGCGGATCATGTTAAATTCAACCCCTACCAGGGGTGAAAATCCCTGTCACAGCAATTGGATTCAGTTATTTTTTAAGTAAATGATTCCATGCATCATACAATCTTCAATTTCACCACATTTCGTTTCAATGGTTCTGGTAGAATTCAAAATAATTTTAAATTGTGACGCTGCCAGATGCTGAATCCCTCAGCACAGGCATGGCTAGCGTACTTCTTACATCTGCTCAAATCTTCTACACTGCTGTCAATAAGTCACCTTTGGAGACTGGGATTCTGGATTTGTTGGATTACTGGAAATAGTCAGAAAATTGTACTTTGGCCACAAAATAAGCATATTCTTTATCAGTTCATATTATAATTAATTATATTCAAATGTCCAAAACCACTGTAGTAGATTCACAACCTAGAGATCAATGTGTTTTTACACCCCTATCTTGTACTGTGAATTCCAGGCCTTTTTTAAGTACATATATAGGTGTCTCCATTGCTGCTGCTGTGGTGTGACTAATCCTTGGCTGAATACTGAGGAGTTGGTCATCTCTTTAACTCTCTCTGCTCAGACATTCATGATCCTGTTGCAACTGTTAAATTGTAAGTTTAAATTTCAATCCAGGCTTTAATGATGCTGTTAGAGTTTGTAAGTGAGACTGTGCAAGGGCCAAGTGGAGATAAAAGACACATAGGTTGCAAGTATACTGGGATAATCTAAAAACCCATTTATTCCGACATCGGGAGGCTGCTCCTGGAAAGAAAGGAATACTTTTCAAATACCATCTGAAAATGAGCCAGAGATCCAATTCAGTATGATTAACGCTGTGTTTTGTGCTTCTGGTGCTCCTGGCCTGGGACTTCAATGGAAAGGTATGGGGACTTTTTCAAGTTTCCAACATTTTAAATCCAAAGTTAAATTCTCAGGTTCTAATCATGGTCAACTTGCATGGTAGCTTACAATCACATTTACCATTTTTATTCAACATAGTAATTCACACCAGGCCTACAACGTCTCCCGTACTGCTCATCCAGGGCTCTTCAGAAAGGCATTCGAGGTGTTCATCACAAGTGTTTTACACATCATCATTTACAATTTACATATTTAGCAGATGCTCTTATCCAGAGAAACTTACAGTTTTCAATCATGGTACTGAGGTAGGCGAGTGTGTTAAGAGTCTTGCCCAAGAACTCTTATTGGTATAGCATAGAGCACTCACCCAGACAGGGATTGAGCCCCAGTCAATGACAGGAGAGGCACTGATGTTACCACCCATCATAGTATTTTAAATGTCATTCTTTTATACATCACCATAATGTTTTACATGTCATGACTGCATGCTTAGCCACTGGTACTGTCCTCAAATGTCTTAAATGTGCAGGTTGAGCCGTACAACCTGGATTCTGAACTTGGCAACCTTTGGCTAATCTCGAAATCATTACTTAGGAAAACTGAAGTCTTAGAAACGGTTCTAGTGGTTATGTTTTAGAAGTATTTATGACCTTCTCATAGTGAGTCACGTAACTGAGCCTGTGCTCCTAAACATGGCTAATGACTCGCAGCTTGCTGCTAATGTAGTGATGGTGCCGTTCTGGCTTTGCTTGATCTTGGCAATGCTTTTGACACGGCACCACCACACACTTACCCAACACATGGAGCCTCATGCCAGAGTCAAAAGAAAAGCTCTTGATTATTTTCTCTCTTTTCTTAGAGACAGAACCATCTCAGTGGATACCAGGGGCTCATATTACATCGGGTGTGTGTGCCCAAATCTTTCCTGGGCTCCACTGTGTTCTTTATTTATATGCTACCATTAACATTTTGTATTGTTACAGTGCCAAGGACATACACTTGTACCTTTCCTTCATCTGAGATGAATGTTCTGTACTGAAGAAACTTGATCTCTCAGGTATCGAAGACTGGTTGATTAATCAATTTTTGGAACTTGGTGAAAGCAAGTCAGTGAAACCAAGGTTATGTTATTAGACTCCCTCAACTGAGTTTAGCCAGGAAAGTTGGGCCACTTGTCATTCTGTGTTAAACCTCATACAAAAAAAAGAAAGGGTGATCTTCGACTCAGATCTCAAATGTAAGAAATCTCAGAAGTGGTCAAAGCTTTTTTCATTTTTATAAATATTTGTAACATTAAACCATTTTTTCTTTCAATGAATTGGAAGAGAGTCATGTCTTATACCATCTGAGTAAGACTTTTGTTCTCCACTATAGTTTGGAGTCAGCCAATTGTCATTAGCTCATTTAAAATGCTACTGATGTTCAGCATGCTTAAAATGTCTAATGGGTTGCTGAATTTTTAATTGTTGATATAATATAGGATTCATATTTGCCACAGCAGACATTTAACAGTTATGTTTAATCGTGTAATGCACATTGTATTGTTTTGACTGAACAGATTCACCTGTGCAATAAACAGCACCAAATATTTAGTCCTTACAACAGAAATTTAATTGTGTGTTATCAAGTTAATCTCTTTACAAATTGCAGTATACCCTCAGTGACAATAAAGTTAGATCTACCCTATATGAATGAAAGAATTAGGACACCTACACATTACACCTATAGGAGCTTTTGTCATCCCATTCTAAGTCCATAGGCATTAGTATGGAATTAGTGTCCACGTTTCAGTTATAACAACTTCTGCTCTTGTGAGAAGGCTTTCTACATGATTTTGGAGTGTGTCTGTGGGAAATTTTGTCCATTCATCCAGAAGTGAGGTCAGGGGCTGATGTTGGACAAGTGGGCCCGGCTCGCATTCTCTATTCTAGGTTATCCCAAAGGTGTTTGATAGGGTTCTTCCACAACAAACTCACCCAACCATGCCTTTATGGACCTTGCTTTCTGCACTGGGGCACAATCATGCTGGAACAAAAAAGGACCTTCCTCCAAACTCCAAACACAAAGTGGGAAGCATACACTTGTCCAAAATGTCTCGGTATGCTGAAGCATTAAGATTCACTGGAACTAAGGAGGCTAGGCCATCCCCTGAAAAACAACCCCATAGTATTATCCCTCCTCCACCAAACTTTACAGCTGGCACAATGTAGTCAGGCAGGTAATGTTCTCCTGGCATTCGCCAAAACCAGACACGTCCATCAGACTGCCTAATAGAGAAGCGTGATTCGTCACTCCACAGAACATGTTTGCGCTGCTCCAGAGTCCAGTGGTGGCGTGCTTTACACTACTGCATCCAATGTTTGCTACCATCTTGGTGATGTAAGGCTTGCATGCGGTTGCTTGGCCATGCAAACCCATACCATGAAGCTCCCAGCGCACAGTTTGTGAGCTGACGTTAATGCCAGTGGAGGTTTGGAACTCCATACTTACTGAGTCAGTAGAACGTTGGTAACTTTTACACACTATGCACCTCAGCACTCGGCAACCCAACTCTGGAACTTTATGTGGTGTGCCACTTCATGGCTGAGTTGCTGTGGTTTCTAAACACCTTTGGATAATACCACTCACTGCTGATTGTGGAATATCTAGGAGGGAAGAAATTTTACAAACTGACTTGTTGCAAAGGTGGCTTCCTATTACAGTACCACGCTTGAATTCAGTGAGGTCTTTAGAATGACTAATTTTTTCACAAATGTTTGTAAAGACTGTGTGGCTTGATGTTTGATTTTGTACATTAGTGGTAGTGGAACTGAATGAAACACCTGAATTCAATGATTAAGAGGTGTGACCCCATACCTTTGTCCATAATAGTGTATCATAGGCCTCAGTATCAGTTAATGTTAAACTTTAAAGATGTTTGCAGGCATGGCCTGAACATCTGTTTCTCCATAGAAAAAAAATCCAAAAGTTCTTCTCCCTGTGTTGTGGGAATGTACGCAAGCAGCAACCCAGTAAGAATGCAGAGAGGCAACTTCTCTCCTACATCGCTGCTGCGTCTCCGGCATCAGCTGGGCGGGGTTCTGCTTTCCCCTCTCTCCGAACTAGCTGAACCATTCCATGGACTGGAAAGCTGCAGTCAAAGGCTGTGGGTTTTCCCTTGCCTAATTTCTTCCTTATTTAAAAAACAAAACAAAACAGTAGTTCTCTTATCAAGGGATATTGAGAACATTTAACAGTTTTGAAAACCATCCCTACACATTTAAAGCATTTCTTTTCCGGTCAGTTGTTTATTTGCTTGTTACTGTTGGTACACACACACACACACACACACACACACACACACACACACACAGAGAAGAGGGGAACGTCGTGGGGTGGGGAGGGAGAGAGTGGGAATGAGAGACCACTGCCAGGGCTAAGACAGATCGGTAACCAAGTGAGAAAATGAACAGTTATTCTTGACAAGAAAACTATGATGCAACAGGAAGCTTGCAAGAAGTAGTCTGATAAGTATACTAAAATACCCTCTTTTGCTCATGTTGATTCTAGTACCCTCCAGAATGATTTATCCGTGTTTTTATATACCTGTCACTCACCTCCTAAAGAGATGTCATCCCAGAACAGTGAAGCGTGGGGAGGGAAGCATGAAGTTAAAAACAAGTTCATTCCAGTGTCAGTCCAGTAATGATGCAAGGGTGCATTCGCATCATTACTATAATACAGTAGCAACTAATATAGAGACACTGTTACAAGTGTACCACATACAGGAGCAGTATTGCCGACAATGCAATGCATTCCAAATAACCTTCCTTAATCTGCTCTGCATTCCTGCACTATATTGTCAGTGGTGTTGATTTTAAATTTTCATTTTATTTTGTTAGTGAAAGCTGTTTTGATTCACAATCTTGACAAATCCCTTTAAACTTTTTCTTTGTTACATTTGGACAGTCGGTGCTCTTTCTCTGCCAGTCTCGGAGCAATCGCACATGCAGTGGTCTCGGTGAACGTAACAGTGATTAATTGAAATCCTAGAGGGCCTCCTTCAACGTCAGTTTACACTGGGAACTGCAATTCAAACTCGTGATTTTCAGATTGCTAGCGAGCTAGCATTCGATATTTCCTAATGGAACGAGACATGCTGTACCCACGCAACAGTGAAACTTTTTTTCAGTGTGACAGTGCCCTTTTGGTTTTAGCAGTTACTTAAAATGTTCACATCTCACATTCGTAGTGGGGGTGAGCCCAAGGCGCAGCATGGCCCCGAGTTCAGGGTGTCTAGGGAATCCGTGTTCGTTGAGGGGAATGAATGAACAGTGATGGGAAAAGAGTGAGTGAAATAACAGAGACACAAGCAGGCAAGTTCTGGCACTCGCCGGCTGGAAATTGCTTTTGGCCCCGGCGCCTTGCGGATTTATTTTTAATTAAATGTCCTCATCATTCAGTCTAATTACTTTTAGGATAATCAGGCTTTTTTAAATATCATTTAAAGGTTACACCCATCCAGCTCTGGAGTGTAAACTCAGCTGCCCCACCACGCAAAGCCTCGGACTCGCTCTCTCTGCAGTCCGCCACACGCACACACCCTGTACGTATGGACTATCCGCCAGCCTTATGTTCCGGGTTTCTTATTTCACAATGCACTCCTGCTCTGATAGTGGCTCTAATAAGATGAGTTAAATCAGAGTCAAGGAACAATGGAGTTAAAAGAGGCTGAGTTATTAATCTCCCCGTGGCAGATGAGAGGCGGATGTAGGTGGTGGTAGTGGTAGATGGGGGGGGGGGGGGGGCTTGCAATGGCCGGCGGGGGCTACACCATCATTAGCCTACTGTCTACACCCAAAAATATAACCTAAGATTTCAATTAGCCCGCCCAGCTCTGCTAAAATGCCCTAAATTGGTGAGAAATATATTTTTAGAAGATGTGTGGTATTAAAACGAAGTTTCCTCAGTGCCCTGAGTTCAACCCCTAAGTCTTCATTTCGTTCCCATTAATGAGGTAAATTACAATGGAATGTCATGTCTGACGAAGGATGATGGGAACGTGAGAGAGGTGCATCCAAGACAGAGAAGTGCAGGAGTCAGTGGGGGTGGGATTTCCTTTGATGTTCATCCTGCTGTAGTGGCACGTGCCATCAGGCCTAATCAGAGCGTGCGTTTGCATTTCAAAACCTGCCACGTTATGGAGATGAAGAAACCTGTGAATGACAGTGATTGACCTGTGATTATCTCTTTATCGGCCATGATTGGGGAATTGTGGGAGGTTGATGTCGCAATGAGCAAAACACCGGCTCTGATAGAGCCCTCCTGAAGTACACGGAGTAATCACAGTCTGGAGCTTTGTAGGGGGCGTTTTGGTACTGTGTTTACTTATCTGCATCCGGCTTACCTATAACCAACGATGGAAAGAAATGTGGGCAAATGTTTAGCCCATTTAAAAGAAATGTAAAAATAAATTTATCTGACTCCAAATTCTAAATAAAAATATGTTAGAAGGTGCAAATTCAGTTGCATAGCACAGCATAAGAATATGCAGAACCAACTCCAAAAAGTTCCTTTATTTGCTTTAACCTAGTATCCACAGCAAATAAAAATGGATACTGAGGAACTGGTGTCAGCAACATACAGAACTATAGCTGGTTCTTCACTCTAGTTAGTGAGTACTTTAGCATTTACATTGTGTAATGCTATCTGAAGAGCTTTGCTTCACATAAGTTCAAGGTAACAGGATTTATTAGCGTAATACAAGCCAATTAGTTATACATCACAATTCACTATACATTGCAATGAGGCAATACACATTATACTGTAGATAATAGATAAGACTACCTGAGAGAGCGAGATTTCACTTCCAGCTCTGCTCCCTCCCCTCCACTCTTCTCCCTCAGGCCCAGACTTCCTTCCGTCTTATCTTGATCAAGAACAGAGTTTGCCACCACTGACCAATCAACAGTAACCACATACTGGTATCAGCCCCACCAACCCACCCCCAAAAGGACAACAATCAGGAATCAGAGCCACACAAACTCCCAGCTGGTAGGACAGAGATTTACATTCCTGAATTGAGGGTTTGTGGTGTGGCAGGGCCAAAGGGGCCATAGTGATACCACCACTATTATCTATGTGAGACCAAAGATGTGCATAGCAGTGGACATAGATGTAAACAAGACTTCATAGACCAGAGTTCAGCCTACAGTTTCACACACACACACACACTGATTATCTTTTTGGTTTGTAGAAATGCTACATGTACTCAGACTGAGCAAGAATACTTGGCCCAGGAATGAGGAGAACGGTCCATATCGCTGTAGTATGTCACTGTGCTGCCTGCAATCATTTGCTAATACCAAGTGAAAGGTTGATAATTAAAACTTTATTGATATGGATTATTGGTCAGCATGTTAGCAGTGGTGCACCTGTGCAGTTGGCCCCATCTCTCTGCCTGCCAGCTGTCAGGCTCAGCTTGGGGGGGCATACCCTCTGCCACTTAGTGAACCAGTAACGTTGGCATCTCTGCAACTTTTGGCGCTTTTCTCTTACTTTGTTTCTTTTTTATCCTTACCTTTTTTATCTCTTGCTCTTCCCTCCCATTTTTGCAACTCTGCCAGTTTTGCTCCGACTTTGTGATGATTGCATGTCAAAAGAAATCGAAGTCACAACGCCCTGCGTTATTTCCGACGCTGCCGTGTGTCAGGACTGCGTGTCAGAGCTCCTGCACCGCCTGTACACCAACCACCAGAGAAGCGCTCCAAGCCTGACGTAGCCGAGGGGAGCAGCCGATTCAGGGTGGATCCAGCCCAGCCCTGCCACTGTGCGGGACGGCCTTACCGTAGTCAATCCCAAGGCTGCGCTTTTGCATCCCACCGTACCGGGCGATTAATTCTACACATGTTGTTGATATGCTGAGTTATTGGGCATCACCTATTCTTGAGGGACACATTCAGTGTCTGTGCAAATAGGCCATTTGCATTCTTTATGCTGCTGTTAACCCGGCTCAATGAACCCAAAGAGGGGGAATTGCAGCAACAGCCATCTCTCAGTCGCTGGCCCCTCCGAACGCAGGCAAGCGGAGGGATGGTGGAGTCAGGGGCCAGGACTCTTTCCTCTGGGCTTTAACGCCTCTTTCCTCTCACTCTCTCTCTCTCAGGGAAGTCCAAGGTGGAGGTGACGTATGACAGGATGTACACTGTGACCAGCTGGGTAAGACTCACCGTTACTAAGGAGGACGACGGGGTTCCTGTGGTCTGTGTCGTGGACCATCCAGCAGTCAAGGATTTCCAGGCTCAGAAATACCTGGAAGTACAGTGTAAGTAGTAGGCGGCAGTTCTGGTGTGGAAGGGAGATTTCAAATGGCAAAAAATTCGCTGCTGTTCAATGCCGTTTTTGAATCACTGTCATGCTTAATCTAAACCAGGGCTTCAAGATACCTTTATTGAAGCTCAACCTTTCAGTCAGAATTACATTACTAGCATTACGGTTCTTATGATTGTAGAGAGA
Organism: Electrophorus electricus; assembly: GCF_041902795.1. NCBI lineage: Eukaryota > Metazoa > Chordata > Actinopteri > Gymnotiformes > Gymnotidae > Electrophorus > Electrophorus electricus. Next base: position 8,189,393 of record NC_137504.1, read on the forward strand.
GAGCAGGGCCTCTATGGATTCCTACCAGCGAAAGTGCCTCATCAGGAAAGGAAACATCCTATTTTAAAGATGTGTGTGCTGCATTTTTTTTCTTCTGAGTACACACGGATCAGATGTAGTGCTGAGCTGGTGCTGAAAGCTTAAGCATGCCTCCACGCTTGAGTACGGCGGCACCGACACCATGTCTCACACAGCCTGGTCTGCCCTGCTCACCCTGCCAGTGGGGGCCTGGCCGGCAGGACCCTGGGCTGTAGGCTCCTGGGTGGCAGGCTACTGGGCAGCAGGATCTTGGGTGGTGAGGTACTGGGCAGCGGGGTAGTGGGCAGCGGGACCCTGGGTGGTACTGGGCAGTGGTGCTCACATATATTCTTTTTTTTCTCTTCATGTTTGTGTCTGCGTCGCATTCCCAGTTTTGACCGCTACATCACCCGTGGAGCATGGACTGAAAAACCATGTTTTCATCTGACCTTTCCCTCGCACCGACAGCCCGGATCCGCTCATCATGTCACCACCCGCCCTTTGGCTTTGGCTTGACCGGGGTAAAAGCAGAAAAAATTCTGCTCGTTCCAGCCACGGTGTTTAAGTGCGCTCGGGGGGCCTGGTGCTGGAACTACTGTCTCTCTCTCTCACGCGTTCTCTTTTCTCTGTTTCTTTCTCTCTCTTTTCTCTGTTGTTTTCTCTCACTCTCTTTCACCTAAAATTCACCCAGCGCAGCAAACAATCAGTGGGAAAAAAAAATCCTTTTGGAACGACACTGTTAATGGAGTTCATCCGAAGAATAGAAAAACATGTGCGCACATACTAAATAAGCCCAGAAACGTCGGAGGCTGTGCGCGTGCGAGGTTCCACTGTGCCTGTGAGTGGTTCCTCCGCCACCCCCGGCCCTACCCCAGGGTCAAGGGCTTATGAGAAACAAAGCACTCCGAGGCTGCTGTGCTGGAGAGCGCGTGGCCATGCTGCTGAATCGAGGGCAACTTTCCAGCCCTCCGGCGGAACCCTCGGTGGCTCGGCGCGCCCGAGTGCCCAGGAGAGGAGGCTTCTGAGAGAGAGTGAGATGCAGGCATCTTCAAAGCGGGAAGGATGCCGCCTTTCAAGAGCAGAGCTTGAACATAAGAGCTCCAGGACGCCGCCTGAGACAAACAGGTGGAGCTCTCCACTTTAGCTGTGTCCTCGGAGCAGACGGCTGTCTGCAACCGTCCGTCACGGTGAGGGCAGCTCCACCATGCCACACGTGATTTGAACAGACGGACAGGCAGTAACTGACCACTTTTGTGTCGACCAGACAGATCAAACAGCAGAACGTTGGGTAGGTAGGAGAACTGTTGTATTTAGTGAGAGGGCAGGAAAATCCATTTAAATGTTGAACCTGTGCCGTTCAGAGTTCCTCCCAGCACATGCCAGGCCAGCAGCATGCTGGTCCATGGGCCTGGTGGAAGTAACGGTGAAAGAGCGTTATCCCCGCTGGTGTTGGACACAACGCGGCTGATCAGTCCAACTGCTGTTTTTGCCTGAGCTGTTAAGGTCTCCAGATTTCAGAGTATGCGGATTTGGAGCTAAACCCCATCGCTTTGAGTTTCGCTTGCTTAAACAACAAGGCACCATGCCTTTATGCTAATTCATGATGCCCACTGAGAAATCGGCACATATCACATTATTAACCCGCTGTTACAAATATCCGTGGTTTTCCGAGGAACGCACTGCTTAGCGCGTGCGAAACGCCTCGTAATTGTGCCGACATCATTGAAGTTTCACAGTGGCTGATCTGTAATCTCGCCCCCTGCCTCCGCACGGGCAGCCCGGCGCAGGCGGTGCGGCAGCCCCGGCATCTGCGGCACGCCACTTCAACTTCCATTATGGGGGGAATATTAGATTTGGAGCCCTCGGAGAAACTGCAGGTCTGGATGCTGGCCAAGTTCTGGGCCACAGCACAGATCCGCCATTACAGCCGAACACGCGCAGGGAGATCAGACTGGGTCCTGGCGTGTGGGCTGTCACCTGTACAAGCTCATACCAACACTGGGATCCATTGTGGGGGAGCAGTAGTGCAGCACAGAAGCAGAAGATCAAAAGATGTCTTAGTGACGTTGGGGATGCTTTTCGTTTTCTTTCTTCTTTTCTATTTATTTTATTTTATTTTATTTTTTTTGTTGCTGTGAACCTTGTACAGCACTGTTGGCACAGATATGCTTATTATTCTTCTCTTGGAGCCCAGTGCTCAGCTGGGAAGCTTTTCCTCTGTGCCTGGCTAACTGCTGTTCCCTGGGTCTTTGGCTGCTTAATGAAAGGCCAGGAATGCTTTCTTGTCTCTCACTCTTTCCTTGTGTTCTCCCTCTCCCTGCTCTCATTAGCACTCCATGTAACACGGATGTTGCGTTCTCTTTTGTCGCCCCCCCCCCCCCCCCCACCGCCCCGTGTCCTCCACACGGAAGCTGAAATGGACCAGTGGGGGGCTTATTAGTGTTTGCCTACCATGAAACGCCTTTAACAGGCAGTAGCACTACTCTCCTGCACTCTGCCAAAGGCTGCAATTTGCCTTTATTAGCATTGTTACATAAGTTTTCTGCCATTATGCATTTGAGTTTCAGTTCCTCCCTATTGGCAGATGGAATAGACAGACTGAAATGCTCTTTCTGACACCCAGTCCGGCCCGATTGGAGTGGGGGGGGAGGGGGGGTTGCAGGGTGGGTTGTTTGGGTGGAGGGAAGAGTGGAGGGCAGGGTGTCGGGGTGGGAGGGTGGGGGTATCATTCGCCACCCTGAGCAAATCGGTCGTCCCACATAACCATATCATCAGGCCCTATTCATGCCCTCGTATCCATAATGTGATTGTTGGCGAGCTGTGTGGGGTGGGCCGCGTGTGAGCCTGTCAGTGCGTGTCAGCCGTCATTGTGAATGTCAGCGCCCCTGTAGCTCGCTGCGTATGTGCCGGGGAGCCTGGTCCCTGCTGAACCAGAGAGGAGCGTGCCCTGCCAGCAGGAGCTGCGCAGATCATGCCGAATGTAGCAACCGTGACGGGGCGTGGGAGGTGGCAAGGGTGGGCGGTGTGGGGGCGGTGGGCTGTGTAGGGCGGCTGATGCAAGGCTGATGCAAGTCCCGGCCCATGCTGCTTGCTGTCAACTACACCAGTCTCAGGCTACGTGCTGCCAGCTCTGGCTATGTGCTGCCAGAACTGCTACATGCTGCCAGCCCACGCTACGTGCTGCCATCCTCAATATGTGCTGCCAGCCCCCGCTACGTGCTACCAGTCCCAACTATGTGCTGCCAGCTCTGGCTACGTACTGCCAGCCCCTGCTACGTGCTGCCAGTCCCCACGACGTTCTGCCAGTCCTCGCTACACACTGCCAGTCCTCGCTACGTGCTGCCAGTCCTCGCTACGTGCTGCCAGCCCCCGCTACGTGCTGCCAGTCCCCACGACGTACTGCCAGTCCCTGCCACATTCTGCCAGTCCTCGCTACACGCTGCCAGTCCTCGCTACGTGCTGCCAGACCCCACGACGTTCTGCCAGTCCCTGCCACATTCTGCCAGTCCTCGCTACACGCTGCCAGTCCTCGCTACGTGCTGCCAGCCCCACAGTGCTCAGAGGTTTAAGTGGATGACCTGGAGGACTACAGTGGAGGGGGGGAAAGGTCAGCTGTGAGCCTGTAGGGGTGGCAGGCTGCTGACAAGCGCAGAGGCAAATAAGTGCAGGCCAGGGGTGGCGAGTCTAGCAGGAGGGAGTCTAGCAGGTGTCGAAGCATGCCAGGCCTGGTAAAAATGTCATGCAGCCAGCAGGGCGGCAGCATTGATGCTTTCTGCTTCTCTCCTCAGATAAACCGGAGGTGAAGATCGTAGTGGAGTTTCCGCAGGGCCTGACCAGAGAGGGCGAGAACCTGGAGTTGACGTGCATGGCCAGAGGCAAACCACCGTGAGGAACCTTCCCATTCGCCTTCCTTCCCCGCAGGGCTGAGCGATGCAGACAGGGTCCCTCCGCACAGATCTAAGAGCGCTCTTGTGATCGCTCTTCTTGTGGCAAACACTGAGCAAATATATTATAATGGGGAAGATCTGCTTAGGGTGGGCTAGTGCCGAGTCAGTGTCAAAAAGGTATCAATGGCGTAATCAAATAAGAATACACTCTCCAGATATATTTACACAATTCCTTGACTGTGGAAGACGGGAAAACAGGGCAAAGTAATCTACACCTGTTTTGATTGGTGTCTGGTTATTGTATGGTAATCAGTCCTTGGGAGAGAAACTCCAAGCCTCGATTTGCATGTGCATTCCGACGAGGCAAGTGCATGCCAAATGATGTCATCCATCACAGGCTGTGCTCGCCGGTCCGGGTGCCCGCGTGGCATCCAGCACTGCTATCAGACAGTTCCTCACGCGCAGCGCCGACCATAGGCACTAATTGAAAAAACTGTGCATGAAATGTCAATGTGGGCGAAATGTGTGCAAACACAATGAGAGGCAATTCTCATGCAACTCCCCCCGCTCCGCCCCCTCCGTCCTTAAAAGTCACATTCCACAGGGAGTCAGGGCTCCTCCCGAATTCATTTAATAAAGATGAAAATACAATCAATACAGTGCGCCGAAAATTGGAAGTCATTTTCATTAAAGGCGGGAGAGGGGCTGCAGTCATTACTGTCATATAGTGTTCGGCTTGGCACTCTGGTGCCATTTGTATTCCGTGTCTCACCCCAGCTTCCCTACAGCCCCTCTGCTCTGGACCTTCCCCCCGTTCCCCTTCACTACAGCCCCTCTGCACTGGGTCTACCCCGTTCCCCTTCACTACAGCCCCTCTGCACTGGGTCTACCCCGTTCCCCTTCACTACAGCCCCTCTGCACTGGGTTTACCCCGTTCCCCTTCCCTACAGCCCCTGTGCACTGGGTCTACCCCGTTCCCCTTCCCTACAGCCCCTCTGCACTGGGTCTACCCCGTTCCCCTTCACTACAGCCCCTCTGCACTGGGTCTACCCCGTTCCCCTTCACTACAGCCCCTCTGCACTGGGTTTACCCCGTTCCCCTTCCCTACAGCCCCTGTGCACTGGGTCTACCCTGTTCCCCTTCCCTACAGCCCCTCTGCACTGGGTCTACCCCGTTCCCCTTCCCTACAGCCCCTCTGCACTGGGTCTACCCCGTTCCCCTTCACTACAGCCCCTCTGCACTGGGTCTACCCCGTTCCCCTTCACTACAGCCCCTCTGCACTGGGTTTACCCCTGTTCCCCTTCCCTACAGCCCCTGTGCACTGGGTCTACCCTGTTCCCCTTCCCTACAGCCCCTCTGCACTGGGTCTACCCCGTTCCCCTTCACTACAGCCCCTCTGCACTGGGTCTACCCCGTTCCCCTTCACTACAGCCCCTCTGCACTGGGTTTACCCCATTCCCCTTCCCTACAGCCCCTCTGCACTGGGTCTACCCCGTTCCCCTTCCCTACAGCCCCTCTGCACTGGGTCTACCCCGTTCCCCTTCCCTACAGCCCCTCTGCACTGGGTCTACCCCGTTCCCCTTCACTACAGCCCCTCTGCACTGGGTCTACCCCGTTCCCCTTCACTACAGCCCCTCTGCACTGGGTTTACCCCGTTCCCCTTCCCTACAGCCCCCCTGCACTGAGTCTACCCCGTTCCCCTTCACTACAGCCCCTCTGCACTGGGTCTACCCCGTTCCCCTTCACTACAGCCCCTCTGCACTGGGTTTACCCCGTTCCCCTTCCCTACAGCCCCTCTGCACTGGGTCTACCCCGTTCCCCTTCCCTACAGCCCCTCTGCACTGGGGCTACCCCCTTCCCCTTCACTACAGCCCCTCTGCACTGGGTCTACCCGTTCCCCTTCACTACAGCCCCTCTGCACTGGGGCTACCCCCTTCCCCTTCACTACAGCCCCTCTGCACTGGGGCTACCCCCTTCCCCTTCACTACAACCCCTCTGCACTGGGTCTACCCCCGTTCCCCTTCACTACAGCCCCTCTGCACTGGGTCTACCCCGTTCCCCTTCCCTACAGCCCCTCTGCACTGGGGCTACCCCCTTCCCCTTCACTACAGCCCCTCTGCACTGGGGCTACCCCCTTCCCCTTCACTACAGCCCCTCTGCACTGGGGCTACCCCCTTCCCCTTCACTACAACCCCTCTGCACTGGGTCTACCCCCGTTCCCCTTCACTACAGCCCCTCTGCACTGGGTCTACCCCCGTTCCCCTTCACTACAGCCCCTCTGCACTGGGTCTACCCCCGTTCCCCTTCACTACAGCCCCTCTGCACTGGGTCTACCCCTGTTCCCCTTCCTCTCAGTAAATCACTTTTTCTAGGTCACTTCTCCTCCTCCATCACCTGCATCTTTCTACCACACATGTATATTTAACCTCTGATTCACGCTCTTGCACATTCCTATTCTCCATGTGAAATCCTCTCACCGTCTGCCGTCACGTGTTGTTTTCTCCCACAGATGCTGGAGATCAACTGCTATCGAGCACAAAGCAATCTTTTTGTTTGAAACCGTGAGTGCATCCCCCCCCCCACCCCCCCACCCCCCAACCCCAATCATCGCTTCTCAGGGATTTCACATGGATGGAAACCAGTGAAACACCAACCCAGAAAAAATAAAAATCCCAGAACAACAAGGGGAACCCTTCCCAGAACCCTTCCCAGAAGCTGCTTTGAAAGAACTCGGCAGCCACGCCGCCGTTGAACCCTGCAGAGGAGAGCAGAGGGGAGTTTATAGGCTCCTTTGTGTTTTCTTTGTGTTTGGCTTGGTCCGCCCGTCACTGTGGAAATCAAACGGACTATCCCGGCCCTGTTTACAGTAGGTGCCAGGAGAACAAAGACTGGGGCTCTTAGCAGCACTTAATGACACTAGACAAGAGGAAGGTGTCTGTACCTTTTTTTGTCAGCTCTGAGCCATAGAAATTGCTTGAAAAGCTATAACCAGCACAACTTGTTCGAGTACATATTTTATTGTGGTTTTTCCCCGCTTGTGGTTTGACCTCGAGGCTATGTGAAGTCTGTTTGGCCTCATGGCTCTCTGAAGTAAGTTTTGGCCTCACAGCTATTTGAAGTCAGTTTGGACCTGTAGCTATGCAAAGTCAGTTTGACCTTGTAGCTGTGCAAAGCCGGTTTGGCCCTGTAGCTGTGCGAATCCGGTTTGACCCTGTAGCTGTGTGAAGCCGGTTTGGCTCTGTAGCTGTGTGAAGCTGGTTTGGCCCTGTAGCTGTGTGAAGCTGGTTTGGCCCTGTAGCTGTGTGAAGCTGGGTTGGCCCTGTAGCTGTGTCAAGCTGGTTTGGCCCTGTGCGAAGCCTAGACTCTGTCCTTCTTCCTCCAGGCCTCAGCAGGTGAACTGGGTGAAAGTGGACGATGATGTGCCCTCACATGCTGTCATCACTGGCGCAGATCTCCTCATTGAGAATCTTAACAAGTCCTACAATGGTACCTACCGCTGCGTGGCGTCTAACTTGGTTGGTGAATCCTATGATGACTACATCCTGTATGTGTACGGTAAGTTCCCAAAGCTCAGACAGTGCCTCCTCTCTCTCTCTCTCTCTCTCTCTCTCTCTCTCTCTCTCTCTCTCTCTCTTTCACTCGCTCTCTCCTCTCATGGCTCCATCTGAACACAGGTCAATAGCATTGATCTCAATGACATTTCCTTTTCTTTAGGACATCACACTCTAATCTGCCCATTTTCCTCCCCAAACTTACTTCTGATATTTATTCTTAGAACACAATAATCGACAAGGAGCTGCTTTTAAAAAGATTTATGACTTGCTGAGGGTCTGTAAGTGGTGAGCTGTAGTAATATTTACAGTGCACAGCTGTGCTGTCAGCAAAAGAAAGAGGCACACATATGAGAAACCATCTGCAGTCCTGCGTTCTGCCTTCATTCACATCCCTGCCATTTCTTCTACAATAAAGCCATTATAGCAACTAGTGTAATAAAGAGACCAGGTGAGTGAGAGTTACTGAATGCTGTACACAGTGAGCAGTAAACTAGTGGACCTGGTTCCAGTTCCAGCTGGTGTGTTCCAAAGACCTGCCCTCAGATGAGGTGTAAATGTGGCAGTTACTTCGGCGCGCGTTTCCCACTTCTCCCCGACGAGAGTTGGCAGGCGCTGCAGGAGCACGCTTTCATGGCTCCCCGCCTGTGGAACAGTGGGCAGGGAGGGCAGCGGGCATAGGCTGGCACAGGCAGGCACAGACTGGCACAGGCTGGCACAGGCAGGCACAGGTGCATCCTGATGTGCGAAGAGCAGACAGGGCCCTATCGGAGCACTGCCTGGCCGCTCGATGGCTTTGATGGCGCCGCGTCTAACGTCTTCTGTAATTCAGCCACGACGCTCGGCCCGGCATTAGAATTGCTAATGCAGGACGCCGGAATCCGGCATGGACCTGTCAGCACTTAATCTTGCGTCATGTTCCCCTGACATCCCCACCCACCCTCCCACCTGAACGCAGTGTGTTAACACAGTGCAGTGACAGCCTTCACTATTCTACAACCAGCACGAGCGCGCTCATAAAGACAGGCAGCTATGGCATCTGCGTGCTTCATAGTCTTATAATTATTCTCCGCTTTTAATGGGGTGACATCTGCTTATTACAAACGGTGGCCCTGCCACATTCTGAACTTCAGTTGCGCGGCCTGACAAGTCCCCTCAAATGTCTGAAAAATGATCAAATTTGGTTAAAGAATTGCACAATTATGGACCACGCTTGGAGGAAGACAGAGGGACAGTGACAAAATGGCTCTTTAGCAAGCTGTCAAGCTGGCTACACATTTTCACACATCCAGAATATGTATTAAATAGCATTGTAGAACAGTAATTGTTAAGCCATCGATGCATGACCTTATAGAAACCACTGTGAGAGTGTTTTAATATACATTTCAAGTATTTCTCATAGAAAAGTAAACACTTTAAATATTCCATTACAACTGTGCATATCTGCCTGCTCTTTGTCAGGGAATGAGAGCGCAGAGATTTGTTTTTCTCTCTCTCTCTCTCTCTTTCTCTCTCTCTCTCTCTCTCCCCTCATCTCAACAAGTTCACGCCATTCCACAGTGAGCGTGGCCAAGAATAACTCTGCGCTCTTATAATTGGAAGTCTGCGAAGTGTAACGTTTCAACTTATGAATGACTTTTTGTCGAAAGAGGCGCATAAAATCGGGCGCCTCATCAGGGGTGCGCGGTCCGCGGGCCCCGGGCACATGCCGGAGAGCTCCCAGCTTCCCTTTCCACACACAGGCACAACAGATGTAGTGCAGCAGCCATTTCCCCCTAATGCGTTTGTTCCCCAACTATTGTGAAGCTAAGTGATGAAGAACACTCAGAGGGGGGCTAGCACTAAAGCTGTTACAGGGGGAAAACCACATTCCCTGAGACACATTTCCAAAGCCCCAGTCGTGGCCCAGCTCTGCAGGCCCAATGGGAGGCAGCCCGCGGAGCTGTAACCAGTTTACCGAGTGCCTCTAACCTAATAGAGACTGCCTTTTGCCTTGGCAACCCCAGCCTCTTTTTATTGCGACCCTCCCCCCCACACCTCCACCCCGACTTGTCACCCTCGCTCTCGTTTCATCTCCGTAACACTTCCTCTAGTGCTTAGAGCGCTCCGCTCTGCCATCTTGCCACCGCCAGCGAGCAATCGATCACGGCAACGCGCTCCTTCACCCGAGCCCAGCGCACGAGCACCTCCTCCTCACGAGCACCCTAGCCTGGAGTGTGCTAGCCGCAGCCCAGCTCCGGGAGGAACTGCGAGTGACCCAGCAGCCCCGGCGCCCAGGGATCGCGCCGTGACTGATAAAGGGCCTCAGACTGCTTAAGGAAGCTAATTGTCCCGCATGTTTGTGACACGTCTGATTGGTGGCGGAGGAAAACAGCGCTCCTCCCGGCAGCACACGCTGCCTGCAAACAGCCAGCACCAATCGACAACAACATCTGCAGGGGAACAAAACAACATAAAAACATTCACACACACACACACACACACACACACACACATACGGCAGTCCTGCCACAGTGGGCCAAAGCCCATCACTGTGTCATTATAAGGAAAGCGTGCATTCCCCTGCTCCACACTCCACACCCCCCTCTCCCCACCGATCCAAAGGCCCCGCTTCCATTACATTTGAGCCGGCGGTATTTCCCTCGCAATTTGTTGCAGCCACGACGCCCACATTTAAAAGTCAGATTTGGGCGATGCATTTTGGCTGCTGTCAAACGCGGCTTCAGTAGTTTTGCCTCTCAAGAAGTCGCCCAGCTGGAAATGCAAATGCGAGGTATCAGACTGGGTAATGTAGAGCACTCCTGGGAGTCTTTGGCTGACAAATGACAATGCACAGTAAATTGCGCACATGTCAACGTATTTGAACCTGCGCACCAGCAGTGTTCATAGCTACTAGCCCAGGCTGCATCGCCTAATCAGCATTCATTGGATGATTTCCCACACCCCTGAATAGGGCTTCATAACGTTTCCATTACGCTGAATGACACGTGTAGCTATGTCCTACATGCGTGGGATTGGGGACTCGTCCAGCCGTTGTTCCACAGCGCCGTCGTCGAGGTGATCGTGTGACGAGCCCTTGTTGACAGGCTGGAAAGGGGCATCTGCACCTTGCCAGGTTCTAATGTGGACTGTTACTCTCCAGTAAGCACCATCTCATTTGTCGAGATAAAGCCCCTGCGTCCTGGCAGAAACCCAAGCGCAGCGATGACTACAGATCACTCGGTTGCAGTGCCCACTCACAGCAGCGCTCGCGCGATTGCCGCGCTCGCTCTCGGTGGCGCTCGCTCACGGCAGCGCTCGCCTGGTTACCGTGCACGCTCACAGCAGTGCTCGCTCGGTTGCCACGCTCGCTCGGGTGCTGCGCCCACTGATGCAACCCACCTGTAAATCCCCTCGTTAGTGTGTAAACTCGGCTCGCGCTTGTTCTGAAATGAGCCGGGTGCCGCGCGTTCTTCTTTCATCATTAGCGTTGTCATGGCGTCGTCTCCTAATAGGCCAGAGGGGACCCATCAATCTCCTGTCGTCGTGTGGGCAGGCGGCAGATTGGGAGGCGGCTGGTTTTGTGCAACAGCCCCCTCCCCAAAAAAAAAAACAAAAAAAAAACAGTCTTGCAGCGCCGCATCCATCTCACTCTGGCTGCCATTAACAGGGGCGGGCTCCCCAGCCATCCTTTCATTAGCCTTTAATTGGAGTCAATCACTCCAGGGGTCCTGGCAGCACTGGACTTGACTGTACTTAGTGTTATTTTACGCCGTTTACTCACCTCCCTCTTCCATTGATTCCAAAAGGCAAAAGCAATGCATGTAGCTAATTGAATTTGCTGTCTATACCACGGCGAAATGTGTCTGGTCCTGGCACGTATTGATGCGATGTCGCTGTATTTTCCCAAAAACAGATGGGATGAATTTGTGTGCATATGCCTCTATCTGTCTCTGCCACTGAAAAGAACGCTGATCCAAATAGGTTGGGTTTTTTTGTTTTTGTTTTCTTGTTTTGGGGTTGTTGTTTTTTTCCCTTTCCTGAGCTGTGTGTGTGCTAGTGAGAGGAGGCTGGGGACGCGAAGGCTTCCTCTGTGCTCATCCCCCTAGAGCACCAGAACCACGGCAGTATTTGTGGGGATTAGCTCCCCTCCCGCGTCCCTCCCTGGTCTTGCTAGAGCGAGCAGGAGCCCTCCTTGAGCAAACAAGCAAAGCTGGCTAACAACAGAAGGTGGCTGGTGGGCAAATCAACAGCTCTGAGCTGCCTCCACTAATCACTCTCGCACTCGCGCGCGCACTTCCTCGTCTTTCCTCTGCGTTCCTGAATGGCTTTGGGCTGTTGCAGCCCCACCCTCCCCATACACGCTGTCCGTAAGCCGGCGATCGCCCCTCGCTCTCGACGGCCGGGCCACATCTCCCTCCTCCCTCTCCTGTGCGCTTCGAACGGCATGGCAGGTTGAAGACGCGCCCTTTCACCAAGTGGCCCGCTGGGAAGGAGGAGAGAGAGAGAGAGAGAGGAAGAGAGCAAGGGAGAGAGAGAGAGAGAGCAAGGGGGCGAGGGAGACAGCGCGGAGGCATTAGAAGCTATCCTCCCGTTGCCAGCCGCCACGCGGATGTCTGGGGAATTGGCTTAACTGGCGGCGCTTTGTGGTGGCCTCGGCCCTGCATGATGATTCATAATGCACCCACCACAAACCCACAGCCAGCGCGTCGCCACAGGGCCGCACCCGTGTCCGAACGGCAAAAAGCCGCCAACTTCCGATTCGCTGCAGTATCGCTTTGTTTGCGGGGACACACGCGGCTAAACATTTACATAGGCAGCCCTGTTAAGGAACACGGCGAACTATAGATTCCTCTGGAGCTGAGTGGTTTTAATGAGCTATTGACACCATTGATCCCAAACATCTGCTGGGCATCCTTGGTTCGTAACGGGATGCAGCCAATTAAGTTGGCCCACCACCGAGCCTGATACTGGTCTTAAGAATGCAGAGAACCACACCGCATGCACGCTTAGCCATTCAGTCCATTCTCCATGCTCCTGTCACTCAGCCTTTCTCTGGGCTTTATTTGCTTATTTATTTATTTATTTGGTTGTCTGTCTGTGGCAAAGTTCAGGCAGTATGATGGAGTCTTGCTTTGCCGGGTCGCCTATTATTTAAAAGCATTGACACAAAGGCCCCGAGAAATTGGCAGAGCTCTCGAACCGCAGTTCATGTGCTCGGCACGCTGGCTCTTCAGGTCTTTAGTGCGATAATCCCACTGGGTTCTTGGCCATGCTGGAGATCAGCACTCGCTTGTTGCTGGGGTTTACAGGCAGAACAGTGAAGAGGAAGATTAGGGTGTCTCATGGGCATTTTAGCACCTACCCCCCTGTAGTCTGGAGAAGTGTACATTGTAAAACGGATATCAAAATCTACAAAGTAGCCTCTTGGAAGAAACAGCTGCCATGTGATCTGCAAAAAATTAGACATATGTGCTTATATTCAATATTCAGTACATGTGACATATTCAGTATATCAAGATTTGAAAACACGTTAAATAACCGAAACTGAGAACCATATACTGTCATTTTCTACAAGAGACAAAACTTGGTACATTTCCTGATAACAAAGAAAAAGGGTTTTTTGTCAAAATTACCATTACAGCTCTGTCAACACTGACCTAACCACGCCCCATTTTCTCTCTCTCTCTCTCAGCAACTCTCACCTTTTCTTGTACGTTTGAACCCAGCATAGTGATTTTTCCATATTGATATTTTAAAAATATTGAAACTGTCGATAAAGTTACAGGTGTTATATTAAAAATACCACTCCACTTTAAAAAAAAACAAAAAATTATTTTGCTAAATGTTCTAAACATAAAAACCTTTCTCAGCTGCAAGTGTTTCATGGAACAGTGAAGTTCCATGAACAGAGAAAGAGAACACTTCTCCTCTGGTGACCAGTGATGTAGAAAAGCATTTTATTGGCATGTCAGCAGCCAAGAACTGGAAGCACCTCTGTCAGAAGGTGCTGGAACAAAAGATGTCCCATGTCCCTCCAGTTGCTTTCACTGGTCATTGTAGTGCAGGGGGAGTGCGAGATGACTACATAGCCTTCTTTCTACTTTATCATGAGAGAACAAGCAGGCTGTCAATATTGTTGCTTTTCAGATCATTGTTTCTAATTTGTTGATTAAATCTACTGATTAATTTATGAGCATTCAAATGAAAAATCAGTAAATAACCAATTGAATTATTCTCCCACTGCTTCATTGTGCATTTTCTATACAGTTCATTTTCTGTAGTATTCATACTGATGCAGAGCCACCAAAATTGCCTGCACATCAACTCGTTTCACACAGATCCCCTTTGTTCGTGTTTCATTCTTATATGTCCAGCTGCTCTAGAGTAGGCACTGTGTGGTCTAGAGTAGGCTCTGTCTGGCCTAGAGTAGGTTCTGACTGGTGTAGAGTAGGTTCTGTCTGGCCTGAAGTAGGTTCTGACTGGTCTGGAGTAGCTTCTGACTGGTATAGAGTAGCTTCTGACTGGTGTAGAGTAGGTTCTGTCTGGTCTGAAGTAGGTTCTGACTGGTGTAGAGTAGGTTCTGGTGTAGAGTAGGTTCTGACTGGTATAGAGTAGGTTCTGTTTGCTGTAGAGTAGGTTCTGTCTGGTGTAGAGTAGGTTCTGTCTGAGGCTGAAAGGCAGGCGGCTGCTGCTATTTGCTGAGCATTTACACCACGCCAAGGTAGAGGCGGCTCTACAACAGTCCCCTTCTCTCTCTCTCTCTCTCTCTCTCTCTCTCTCTCTCTCTCTCTCTCTCTCTCTCTCTCACTCTCTCTCTGCATTTCTCACCATCTCTGGCTACATTCCCTCTTCCTGGATATTTTGTCATTAGCAAGGGGAAGTGTTCCTGAGCTCCCACCGAGCTCTTTTGATGGAGCGCAGACGACAGAGCTAGGAGGGGAGACAGCCGGCCAATTTCCCTCACCACAGATGTTAACACAGTGGTACCTGTCTGGATGTGCTGGGCAAACAGTGGCACTGTCCGCGTCACTTTTCACGCCTGTTATCTCAGCGGCAAACAACGTCCATCCCCCATCCGAGCTCATCCGCAGACAAACACCCAACACGCCCACACCTCCCATTCCATTTTGCTCATTTCATTAACGTTCAGCCTGTTTGTCTCTGTGGTAAACCCAGATCAGGCCGTACGCAGCTGGCGGTGTTGGGCTGAGCCCCACACACGGGGCTGCATGCTAAACTGTCACGGCTAGCGTTGTCTCTGCTGGCGCAGCCGCTGCTAGCCCCACAGCTCGTCAAAACCATTCCCTCGCCACCGTGCGTGTCACCTACTAGCAGGATGGCCGGGTCCTAATGCAGTGTGGACATGCACAGGAGCAGTGGGTGCACCACATAGCTGTCTGTCATAAGTGCCTTCATGGCATGGGCATCCATTTCCTCTTTCTTTTTTCTTTCTCTTGTTATTAATTTTCATGTTTTCTATTTGGATTTTGTTGACAGCATTTCTCATCCTCTTTTCATGTCATTGTTTTCTTTTTTATTCCTTTTTTCTTTTCATTAAAGAAGCATATTTCAGTACAATAGGCCACATCAACTCTTTAAAGTTTATTTAAATGTAGATTTTGATTAAATACACAATAGGTAAATTGCTTGCTGAGTGACAGTATACATGTTACATTTCAACTCAGACAAACGTTTACCCTCACTAAATCAGTCATTCACTTCTACCCTACAATACTCAACACTCCACACATACCGTTTCTTATATATGGAACAGCAGGTCCACAATATACACTGTTATATGCCACGATTGTGTTGATTTTTGATTTTGTTTGGTTTTCTTTTGTTATTTCCCCGTATGTCATGTTTATGTGTTGTGTTTTCTCATCCAGATGCCCTCACCACTACCCCTATACCCACAACAGCCACTACCACCATGTACACCACCACCTTCCTCCCAGGCATCACCCAAGGTATAGTATGACCTCACAAGCTTGTCCGCCAAGCTGTGTGTGTGTGAATGAGAGAGAGAGCGAGAGAGAGAGAGAGAGAGAGCGAGCGAGAGAGAGAGGGGGGGGGGGGTGAGGTCTCGGGGTAGCTAGTCAGTCCTGATAAGATTCTTGTGCTGATAACGAGTGGCTGCTGCTCCCATATGTGGCCCGGCCCGTGCTGCTGCGCTGGCGGGAGCCCTGGCTCCCTCACTCCCCACCTCGCAGCCAGCAGCCACGCGCTCACTCCTCTAGCCGCCTAATCTTATCAGGATCTGGAGCTGTACCCTAGCCTGTCTGCTGCCAGGATTACAGACCCCCTTTGTGTTTCCTCAGGGGTGACAGGGAGGGCTCCGTCTGGTGGGGGTCAGCCACTAGCAGCCTCAGGTTCCCCTTTTCTTTCAGAGTATGGTTTTTGTGCTGGCCCGCCTAGCTGCACTGATCACAGTTACAGGGTTGCCTGTTTGGATCGGGGCCGAGCTGTTCATATTCAGGCATTGATTTTCAAGTGAAGTACTTAATGATGGAAGTCTTGTCCTGGTCTGGGTCAGGAAAACGGATTTGGCTTTTTCTTTTTCAGAGCTCACATTAGAGCTGCACTGATTACACCCAGTTAGAGAGCTTCGCTTGTGCACAAGCAGCATGTCATTCATATCCATCCACCCTTTTGTACTAAATGCTTTTTCTATGTTTATATTGTTAGATCAATTTTAAAAAATTAGCAAAAAAAAAACAAAACACAAAATGATGTTATTGCTGCAAACGTAGTGTATAGCAGACATGATTTACACTCAGTATAACAGGGTCAGGCCCCAGAGTGAAACTAACCCTCCAAACCCTGCCTTGGCAGTTCTAGTTTTGGCCATTAGCTGAGCTCTTTCGGGGCTCGACTTACGCTCTGATGGAGTCCCGTGTTCTGGAGTCTCTGTCAGCCTCCTCGCGTCCCACTGGACAAGTCACTGAACCCCCCCCCTTCCAAATGTCCCACGTCACTGGCAAAGAACACAGCAAGCTAATAAAGCCTTGGATAATAGAAAGCGAATTCAGTGTTGCTGCTGGCTTCAGACTCTAAAATAGCCACTGATGTGATTTGCCCGGCTATAACAATTATGGCTCTGAAGCAAGCGAGTGAGATCATTTCGCTCGTCGCGTTCAGTGTTCCTCGGGGCGATTCTTTATATTACATAGCGCGCATCTCAGTGCAGCGGACGCGCCTCTCGCTTTTCTCGCGTGCGTACTTTTGAGCCTGCGCCGCCAGCTAGAGGCGCGAGCGTAGTCGGCGTCTCGCGCACGCGGGCGATTTGGGCGAGTCTGTAAAAGGCAGCAAGAAAGGAAAAAAAAAAAAAGAATCAGGCTTGATTAGGCTGCATGATTGCGTCTAATGAAGGCACTGGTGACGCATGCTGATTAGACACGCCCCCCAGCTCTGCATTAACAATCTGGCTCACATCAGTTCCTGCGCCACGCGTTCCCAAAGCACAGCTAGCAATCGTCGTCTGGGTGAGCGCAACCCAACAGGTGACGTGTTTCTCAACGACTTCCGCAAAATATAGGCGAACATGTGCCGGCCAAGCCACTGACCGTAGCAAAGTTTCTGTAGACCTGACGGGACAGATCTATAAGTCTTCTATACGAGGTTTCTTTCAGGCTTTTTAGCTTTAAGTGCATCCTGTTGGACTTGTGTATTTCACTATGGGAAGCCGGTCTCTGCCCAGCCATAAAGCTCTCTAGTGGCTGGTTTCATTTGTCCATTCGAGGGATATGTATAGATCAGGAACAGCAAATGAATTTATCGGTCCAGGAGGGTGGAGGCCACTTAGAAATTTAATACATTTTTGATAAACTGGCTATGAAAGAAATGGAATGGGCTATACTGCACTTTTAAAAAATCTATTAAAGCTCTAACACAAGGCTAAAGTGCTTTGCAGTTTCAGCAGGTGACATTTAGAGACGACTAAATTGCCATTTACACTGAAAAATAAATGGCTAAATGGAGGGGCTTTGCTGGGTGCCATATGTAACGGGGACTGACGTTGTTCATTGCTATTTGTGTTGCTTATTTTTCCACTGCTAAACACAGCTCACCAAAGGATGTTTATTGATTTTTGTGAGTGCCTTTTTTTTTCTTTTTTTTCTTTTTTTTTTAATAAACCCCCCAAAAGCTTTTGCAAATGTGATCAAAGATGGCGGCTTTCTTTCATTGCAGCTCTGGCTTTCTCCTTCCTTTGTATCTTATGCATACTGTCCCCTTGTTTCTCTCGCTGTCGTTTCTCTTTCTCTGCCCTTCTCTTGCTTTCTTTGCTTCTGCCTCCTTTTCATTTGTGCGCTCTCTCTCTCTCTCTCTCTCTCTCCCCCTTTCACTTGCTCATTGCCTCTCTGTTCTGTGTTCGATCTGTCATACCCCTCCTTCCCCAGACTCTCTCTCTACTCTTTCTCCATCTGTCAGTTATTTGGCTTTGAGCTGCACTGAAAAAGGGGTTTGACTTCAAACTCAGACTCAGAGTTCGTTTCGTTCACAGATGTCCCTGTTTCCCCCCCCCCCCCAAACTCCGGCCATTGTGTTGTCTCTGTACTGCAGGCCACTTTCTTATTACTGCCCATAATTTTTAGTTCAGAGCCACAATAGAGAGCAGAATAAGGGTGAAATGCACTGACACAGAGGTGCTCATTCATTCTTGTTCAGCTCCAGCTCTGTTTCTCCCTCCTTCTCTTTCAAATACGGGGGCTGACTGATGACCTTGGCTATTGCGCTGTCAAAAAAGATGACAAGTGTATTCCTAAACCGACTCCTTAAAAAGAGCAATTTGCTGGATGACTAGAGTAGGTTGGGCAGCACCAAAACAGTGGCGGCCACCCAAACAATGGCCGGCCCCAAATGCACAGCATGTTTATTAATGAAATGCTGTCCTCCACTAATAAAACACAGCTGAATTAAAATTCTCCATGCCACTGTTTTAATTGATGAAAGACCATAATCGGAGTTGACAATAAATTCATTTCAGCCGTCAAAAAAACTGGGGGGTAGAAGGATGTGGTGAGGAGTGGGGGTTGCTGCCTTCGACAGGATTTAAATGGCATGAACACCATCTGGTAAACTGATTTTGGAATTAAACAAATGAATTGCCCCACACAAGAACTTGCGAGCAAGATAGGAGTGCATTCCTCTGGCGGTCCCAGACAGGCAGCTGGGCAGCGTGAGGCCAGGAAAGGATGGCGCGCTGGCAGAGAAAGTGCTAATTCACTAAAGGTCAATTACATTACCGCTGGGAAAACAGCGACTGCAGGGCTGTGATACGCAACACACGGAGACCATCCCCTGGACTTTATTGCACTTAGCATCATGCGAACGTAGAAATTCTTGCACTAAGTCTTTTTTATATGGCGCTTTATTGTTCTGGAAGCCATGATCGCGTGCCATGATGGCTAAGCAGAGATGGGTGTCATAAAGACTGCTGGTGGTAATCAGCAAACCTAGCCAGAACCAGCAAGCTTGCACAGCTACACACACACACACACACACACACACACACACACACACACACACAGAGGGACGCCCACTTCATAGAGAAGTGCATCAACCTCCGCTCCTCGTGTCTAGGAAGGGTCCCGGTTTGCCGTCCCCCGATCGGCGGGCCATCACCACACTGCTGTCAGCGTGCGGAATTACTCACCTGTGTAGCTGCTCGTTTGTTGCAGTCTGCAGCTTATTAACAGTAGTGGGCAGGGTCGAGGCCGAATGATGGATGCTTCATACCTCTGGGCAGTCACTGCCAATGAAGCACAGAGCAGATATGGGCATATGGGAGTGTCCACGACTATTTGAGTATCGGCTGATTTAAGCCAAAATGCCTTAGCTTCTCCCTCGTTCACTGCCAGAATCAATATCACAGGACCATTTGTCAGGGAAGCCACGTTATATTAGGTTAGTGAAGAAACCTTTTAATGAAGTTGTCTTGGCAAACCACCTTTCAGTAATTCTACTGTTATTATGTCATACATGAGCTCTTTCCTGGTCCAGCCCTGGCTACAACCTTCAAGCATAATGGGAAGAGGCATCAGTCTGTTCGAACTTTTCTCCAACTCATGTGTACCAGCCTCCTAAACTTGGCTTGCTCTTCCTACCTGTGTTTCTTAACTGTTTATATTTTGCCAACCTGTTCCTGTTCTGTAACGTCAAAGTCAAAACCCCAAACTCTGTCTGAAGCTTCACAGCACCAGCTCGCAATTTGTTGTAGTTTTTTGGTCTGACAGTCTCCTCCTATCCCATGTTTTTCCACCCTCATTTCTGACCCTGTTGTCCACCTTTCAATTTTTAAACTTTTTTATTTCTGCCAGCTTCACCAAACTTGGTGTAAAGTTGAACTCCTAACTGAGGAGCTGTGTGCTTGTTTCTATGACTCCACTGGTACTCTGCTCCATAGATCTGGGTTCACTTTGCAGCTGCCACAGTCTTCATACGAGCGCTGTGAAATCTGATCTGTGGCTCTAGGCTATGTTTTCTTAAGTACGCGCTTCTGTCCGTCTACTTTCTCACTTGTATTTACCTTTTTATTTTACCCTCATCCTTTCTTTATTTAGCCGGCTTTGTAAAGTTCACCACTTAATTTGTGTGGTTTAGTCTCATGAGGATTACCTACACTCTGCTTCCTTACAGCTCTGGTATTGCTGCGTAAGGTGTTTTTTTTTCTCCCTCTTGTTTAGTCCTAATTCAGTCATCACTGTATTGTTGGGGCATATCCGTGTGTGTGAGTGTGTGTGTGAGTGTGTGTGAGTGTGTATGTGTGTGTGTGTGTGTGTGTGTGTGTGATTTCAGCCCCTCTGTGCCGCTGCTGAGCTCCAGCAGTCATGTCCTTCCCCTGGGCACCAGGCACGTGTTCTGCCGCGCCCGCCTCCGGCATGCAAAGCTGTTGCAATTAGCCACTGCACCGCATGCCTACTGTCATGTCTGCTGATGTCAGCTGCTGATGTCGACAAGGACAGCGCCTCCGGTGACCCGTGCACTTGGATAAAGGGGGTGAGCGTCTCCTCGTGGCACGCCACCGCCCCACACCCCCACACCCACACACACCCACATCCCCCACCTTTGCTGCCTTCATCAGTAATGGGGTTAGCATTAACTGACTGAAGGTTGGAAGACAAGTGGGTTGTAATACCTACTTTGGAGTGGATCTTCCATATTTCTCCTGTCCCGGGCTGTGCAGTAAATAACCTGGCCAGCTACCTCACGCCTCTCCCCCACTCTCCCTCCTCACACACCTCTGCTTGGTGTATCAGCTCTCCGATGACAATCTCAGCAAGCGTAAAGTGGCTGGCATCTTGTTCTTTCCTCTTTCCTCTTAATGTCAAGTCATAACCTAAAGATATTATTCCTCATTTTGAACAACCACCCCCCAGCCCCTTTCACCTGTGCGTGCTTCTCTCCAAGCCCGTATCCTCGACCGGCTTGCCTGCCGTGTTTCCAAATATATACGTTCAAAGGCTCCAGCTATTCGTCTCTGTTTTTGCACATAGCAAAGGTAATCTCCACACGGTAGTGCTGGGGTTCACACCAAGACAAAGAACAGCAACAGCAGGAGAGGCACCGCCGTCTGTTTCCCTTGTTGGATTGGAGGCAGTTTGCAAGGCCTTACCCTGGCTCCGAACCATAGTGGTATACCAGTGGGTTCCTCAAGTGATTAAGCTCCGAGGTGTCTGTTGAACAGAGGGGAAGATTTTAATTGTGAACCCTAAGAGGATGTATTGATCCGGGTCTCCTGCCATCGATCCGGGGTTCGGGGAGCAGGGCTGTAGGAGAAGCAAGGGCTCCAAGCTCTGCAGTGGCACAGATTTAGCACAGACCTTCCAAGAACTCTGAGAGAGGAAGCGGGACCAGACCTGGCTCCTGCACCGCGCCCCTCACGGCTGCGTACCGTGTCCTCATGCTCAGCACCACTCTCTGCTCCGGGCAGCCGCCTTTGATACGGCATGGGGAGCCATGTCACCTGACGGGCCGCTTTGGTAGAGAGAGAGAGAGAGAGAGAGGAAAGAAAAAAAACGAAAACGTGCCCTCCACGAGTGGCAGGATGCGCTCGCCGGGTTTCATCTCGCTGGCTGCGGCGGGCACACGCTGCCCTTGTCTCCCATGGGGAGGTGTGCTCCGGATTCTAACTATCCAGCACGCCTCCGCTCCGTGAGCGGTTCACGCCAACCTGCCGGGGGGGCGGCATGGTCCTTGCGCACCTGCACCATCAAAGCCGGGCGCGGGGCTTATGAGCAGATCGGGGGTTAATCCCACAGGCGGGGGGGTGCAGGGCACACGGTGCTCGCCTGATGCACCACGCCGCCGCCGACGCCAATGACAGCTGACACGTCTCGTGTTTCTCTACCTCCATAACAAGCACCTCCGCATTGCAGAGAAGCTCTCCTGGTGTGTTTGAAGTGTTCTGTGCCCTCAGGTAATGCATGGCGAGGTGGGCTCCTGCACTTTACGCCTCTACATTTCAGAGGAGGTCATTAAAAGGGGTGGGGGGGGGTTGCTGACAGGGAGAGTTCTGAGACTAATGCATAAAAATGATGAAAAGCAAGTGTAAATAACCAATATGTAAAATGTCTGCGGCCTCACATTTGATTTAAATATGATTAATAACATCAAGTAATACCGCATATTAAAAACCTGAGAATTTCTGAAATTGTTAATAAAAAAAATCATTAATTAAAATTTTTTATAAAAATGGATTTTTATTTGCTGTGCAAAAATATGCCTCATGAAGGGGAAGGTATCTGAAGAAGCTCTATGGTCTGTCAGCGTTGCCTTTATGCACGGATAGGTCCATAGGCACAACATATCGCTGCTGCAATTGCGGGAGACGATCAGTAGTTTGCAGTTCATAGCACACCATCATTCTAAAGTGTGTCCATTTCAGCCTTTCAGTGTGCAAGACTCCAGAACTACTCAGTTGTGTTTGCCTAGGAAAGATCATGCTGGCTCCTGGCTGTGCCGACTGCGCTATGTTGACACTCTATTTAGTCTAATGTACGATGAGTTTTGTTTGTATTCCTGTCGGTTAATGTGTGTGTGTGTGGGTGTGTGTGTGTGTGTGCTCTCTCTCTCTGCTTTACTTATTTATTTTTCTTGTGGGCTTGTTGCAAGGTCTTAGCTGAGTGTAATTGCCTCTAAATGCTTTGCTTATTGTTTCGGTTTTGTCCTCCTCCCGTCCCCCATTTCTCCCCCTTTTTGTTTTGTGTTGCATGCCGTACTCCTGTTCACCTCCTCCCACTGCCACTCCTGCGCCCGCCTCACCTCTTCGCGTGTGCTCAGATGCTACGCCCAGCACTGAATCCGCAGCTCACGGTTGGTACCTCTCCCTCCTATCTCTCTCTGTGCTAGCCCAGCATGCCTGGCGCCGCACGCCAGCGGATCTCAGCGCGCCGCTCGGCGGAACGTCCACCCCTTCGCCCCCTGGCCGCTGACGCCTGAGTTGCACGTGGCGGGGGTCGAAATTATTTTTTTTAAATGTTAAAAACACACGACTGTCCGTTCACTTCGTCCATCTGTCCGTCTGTCCGTCCTGTCGACGTGTCCTCCCTTGTGTTACGCGCGCTCCCATCCCTCGTCTGTCCCGCTGACTCCATCTAGGAGCGCTAATGAGAGCGGTCACCTGGTAATTCCAGGCCCAATCACATATCCATCCTCCTGCATGAGTCTCGTCAAATCCTTGTTGACAGGTCACCTCATGAGTCACCACGCTGCTCCCATCACATGGCCTTCATCTGCCTGTGCTCATTGTTCATGAATTTAGATGATGTCCAAATGGGTGTTTTTTGCCAAGAAAATGAAGAAAGCCCCATCGTCGCTACCAAACACAGATGGCATCGCACTCTACCGCACTCTACCGCACTCAGTATGCTGCCACTGCTCACAAATCAATTCCATTTGCTAACAGGCTTTGTAATATTTTACAATACTGGTAGAATATTTCCTATTTCATCATGACTCTATTTATCTTGCCTCACAGCAGTAAATGCTTGTGTAAATGTGTAAGATTTAGTACAAAGGGATTCAATAATAGTCTGCAATCATGTCGTCTTTCTGCTTGATGACACGCCTCAGGTAATTTAATTAACACAGTCGTATTTCATGTGGCACTTTTCTTTGCACTCCACGCGCACACAGATGTTGTTTCTGATTTTGAAGCAGGAGCCTAAGCCTGTTCTATATGGGGATTTGTGTTTCTTTGATTCATCTGAGGGGGATGGTGGTGGTGGGATTAAGGCCTATGCAAGAGGTGTGCCTAAAGGCAAGAGCCATTATTGTACACGCATAATAGAGAAGTGATGTGTGTGAAGGGTAAACATGAGTAGGCCTCATTTTGGACGTGGCTCTTGGATGGAGGCTCTAATTGTTCCATGGGAAGAGTTCACCGCCTCTCCAAATGCCATGTCACGAGTGCAGCCTTCGCATCGCCCAGCTAGAAGTGCCCGCCACTGATGTATCATGCGGAATTACTGGAAGCCGCAGAATAATCTGGAGCAATTTCCAGGCTACAGAAAGGGCTTTTAGACTTGAAAGAACACAAGGTGAAATTAGATTTTTATCACAGAGTGGAAAGTGGTTTTAAATGTACTGTTTCATATCTCTGTGTAACTGAGGCACGGCTTTGTAGAGTTTGTATAAGTCTGTGCCAGAAGATGGGGGTGGGGGGTTTAGTCATAGGGACAGTCCCCCCACCCTTCCATCCTTATTACCGCAATGGACATGAAATGTCTTGTTTGTAAAATGTCAGCTCTGCTTTTCTATTCTTTAATGTGTCTGTGGAATTGATGTCCTGACCTGCCGCAAACATGCATTTCTGGTAATGTTAAGAGTCTCGTTGGTGTTGGAAATACCATTTCACACTTCTGATTCAGCAGGAGTGTCGTATTGATCTGGCGCTAAAGCACACACAAAAGGGAACGTTCGCAGTGCAGCCAGCGAGCTTATGATATCATGGCTGTCGAGAACTAAGCCTCATTGTTTACAGAGCCAAGCCTCACGCCCAGGGGAAGGGGGCATGTGCGCAGTGGAAGCCGCACGCCTGCCCCTCTCCCAACAATCTTCCATTTGCATCTCGTCACCCAGTGTCCGTTTCATGTGCTCCTGTTTTGTAGCTCAAGCACATACCCCTGTTTACCATCTTATTTTCTTGGGTGTACTACTTTCAATGTTTGGGGAGATTTCCTCTCTTCTCTGATAACAGTCTTTTTTTTACTCTCTCTGGTGTAGCCTAGCAACAAGCTGTTCGAGGAATAAGTGAGGTTTTCAGCCGATGTCGGGCGGGGTGGGGGAGTGGGGGTGGTATTGGGGAGGAGGGGGCGGGGGGGGCACAGTGGGCAAGATTCCTCAGTGGAACAGAAAGCGACGAAGAGCAGCCAGTGCATTACCACAGAAATCAACCCCATTTGAGCGTTGCTGGGGTATTGCCAGGACAGAGACAGGGATGGAAACCCCGGCCGGAACAGCGTCGGGGCAGGGCTTGGCGCGAGGTGCCCGCTCACTGCAGCTGCGGCAGGAATATGAATCACGCGGCTGGTGAGGAGAAACATGGCTCCACGGGTCAGATAGATCAAATCCTTATCAGCATGTCAGAGTCCCTGTCATCCACTAGCTGTACAGGCTGGCACTCGCGCGCCACCATTAATCGCTCCTCTCGCTCACCTCAAGCAGCATGTGCAGTATTTACTACACCCAAAGGCTCTCTGCATCCCTGCCTGATTGGACAAGATCTTGTCACAGTGTTTTCAAAACTGTAAATGGCCGAGACTGTGCAATCCTTCCGTTAAAATGGTGGGAACCCAGATGAGTCCTGGTGGCAAGAGCTTGCTCATATGTTTTGGAAAATCTCTCCCCTTCTCTCTCTCTCTCTCTCTCTCTCTCTCTCTCTCTCTCTCTCTCTCTCTCTCTCTCTCCCTCTTTCCCTCCCTCCCTCACATATCATTCTGTCTCTTTGCTCTCTTCATTTCCAAACAGCTTGACTGAACACACTTCATGACTTCTTGGTATTTCATCATCCTTTGTTCAGCACAGGGGAGTGAGCTAAAAGCTCTGTAAACACGGGGGCCAGTGCATCTCAGCCTGTTGCAGGGATCTGTGTCTTAAGTACCCAGACAGCAAGTGCACCAGTAAGAAGTCGGGCATGAAGACGCTGCTGTGGGCGCTGCCAGAGATCCTGTTGGATAGGAAATGACTACGTGCCAGCTGACTGCCTTGCAAGGCTGTTCAACTTTACAATTATAAGGCGCAAAACTTTCCTTTTCTGTTTCTCAATTCATTTCAGTTAGGTTGATAGTTCCTTTTCATACAGGATGAAAAAATTGATTTTCATTTTCCATGTAGCTTAACCAAATGTCTGCTTCAACTTTGATAATACCAATTCATGAATTATGTCTAAAATTTTGTCTTTTCAATGCTAAAGAGACAGTCCTCTCTAATGAAACAAAGCTTATAAAATGAATAGCAGGCTTTTGAAACGTATGAATAGAAGGCTGCAAAGCCAAAATTAGGCAGAAGCTTATGGAAAGATTTTCGTTCTCTCTCTCTCTCTCTCTCTCTTTCTCCCTCTTTTTCTCCCCCCCCTCTCCTTCTCTCCTTTCTCACCCATAAATCTAAGCCCCTGTTTGACATGAACTTAGCCGGCACTGATGCGGAGCTGTTTTACATGCTGCCAGTGCCAGTGTTAACTGCTTCTCCCTCATCCTCTCAAAACTGTCGCCATGACGATGCTCCTGTCCTGCCCATATTGGAATGTTGTGCTTTCAGAGCCTTGAGTTCCGCTGGTTGACAGTGAAATTTAGACATGATGTTTGATGCACAGAGGTCATATATACTTGGGGGTGGGGATATTATTGATGGCAGGGTGTGCAATTGCTTTGTTTGTACATTAATAATGGGTAGAACACTTAAAAATGTTGTAGAGATCTCCTGAATGCGTATTTGCTACATTTTCTCAAGTACATGAAAGCAGTCAGTCTCGTCTCCCCGATGGGAGGGCCTTGGTGTGAAGGCCAAGAGGCCAAGAACAGGCTGCTTGGGGCCACAACGTCCTCTTTAACTACTGTTCTCCTGCTCCGTCTCGCGAGACCACCGTCTGGTCCCGCATCCCGCCTCTATACACTGGCCCAGGAAAGGGCAGGCCTCCTCCAGCCCCGGAGCGGCGGCGCGGGTCGAACCCCGGCCCACGTGCTAATCCACTATGCAGAGAAGCGAGACGCGTCGAAAAGGACACACCTGCCAACGCGCCTGCCAGGCCAAGCGCGCTTGCCGAGGAGATAATTGAGCAGACTCGGAGCCGCGGGGAGTGCTTCGGCAGAATGCGGCGGGATAATGACCACTTTGCTCTCAGCTGGACGGCGGCAGGTGAAGCGGAAGAGTTTTGCGCCTTTAATATCCACAGATCGCCTCACGCGGACGCCTCCGCGGTCGGGGCTTTCATCAGCCGACGGCAGCCGTGGCACCGTGGGTGGCGGGCGCAAGGCCTGCCCTCCGAGGTGGCCACCCTGTGCTCTCTTTCAGCCTGGGATTTCTTCCCTTCCTCAGCCCCCTTTCACAAGCGCAGGCGTGTGCTTTCACAGGTTGATGAGTGGCTGTGTGGGGCGGCGGGGGGCGGCGCCATCAGCCATGCTGCGTGTGCCGGGGTGTGAGCGGGAGGCGGAGACGCCGTAGTGGGAGGTGCCTTCAGGAATGCCTGCAAGCACCTCACAGGTGATGCACATATGCTGTAGTAATTAGACTGAGAGGATAAACCGAGAGAGCTTGCACACGTGCACACACACAAACACACACACACGCACACTCAAACACGCCGCCCCACTACGTGCTGTTTGGGCCAGTACATTCAGGGCCGATGTGGTGAGCTCAGCCTGGATCAGGATTGTGAGCCTTGGCCAGAGACTGAGCTGATTCCCCAGCAGGCTCGGTCCTACCCAGAGCTCCTCTCTAATCGGGAATCGAAAGCAGCCTGCACAAGCACCGTGCCGAGCTGCAGGGCCCACTGCAGACAGCCTCAGCCTGCGCAAGCCGTTCCCCTCATTACTGCTGCCCTTCTCTCCACTTCCTCACACGGATATGTCCTTCTCAAGCCTTTACCGCTTACCAGGCGTAATGTGGATGCTAAGTGCAGTTTTTGTTTTACTTCTCTAATTTTCTCTATCTGGAAATTATATGTCCCTTATTATCAGTTAAGACTCCCTGGTTGAAAGTCAGATGGGTGATAAAAAAGGTTTGAATACCCAGAGACTCTTCCCTGCTGTCACGGTAGCTATAAAAAAAGCCCCATGTTGAGAGCAAGGAAACTTTTTTCTTTCTGTAGCCCGCACTGTGGCGTGGAGAGCCGACTTGCCTTTGATGTGAAGACTGTAATAGAGACGCACCTGCTCAGGCTTCCACCCACTCACCGGCCAAAGGTTTCCATTTGCACCACCAGGGGCCAGCTTACCCACTGGGAGAGGGCTACACCACTCCCCCCTGCTCCTCAAAGCAGCCTGAATTTTGAGAAAAAAGCCACACGTGACCTGACACCTCACTCGCGGCATTCTCTCCCCAGGCACCTACCCACACTTTACTCTGTCCATTCCAGCTGCAGCTGCAAGGCTGGCTGTGGACTTCCTGGAGGGGTTTACACCGCCATGGTGGGGAGGGCATTGAGGGCGGCCTTCTACCACGAACCCCCACACCAGCCACGGCTGCACCGAGCGTTCGCCCGCACTGAGCTGCTCCGCTGGTTTCCAGGAGACCGGGAAGGAGAATTAGAACTGATCCTGCAGCTCAGGGGAAACGATGGCTAGGTCTGAGGAATAGGCCCAGCCTGCTCCTGGCTCGGTACGGCTCCCTGGAAGGGACATCTTATCCTAGATTAGCTCCGACAAACCTCACTTCCCCTGCTTCTTTGTCGACCAGGGCGACCACGGTCCCCTGTGTTTGACGTGTTGTTCCCAGATTTGCATAATGCAGGATTGTTGTGGATGCAAGTCGCTCCACAAAGCGACTTTGGCAATCCAAGGGTTTTCTTACATTTGAAGGGCAAACAAGAGAGAAAGCAAAGGAGCAGACCTTGGACTAGATTTGCATTCCATTTATTTAGGAGATTTTTCCGAACTCGGGAACGAGAAGGAAAAGGGGTAGGAAGCCTGGTGAATGTGGCCCTTGTTTGGGTACTTCAGGAAGTCCTCAGGCACACCTGTCAAGCTGAAAGCCCGTGGAGTCCGAGCAGCTTGTAAGGCTTGTCCTCATTCTGCTCCCCTGCCTCCTGTCACCCCTCCTGGCCTGCTTCTGTCCGCCCCTGTGTACTGTAAATACGACTCTGTGGGGGCTGCCATGGCTGGCAATAATGACAAAGCTCCAGGCTGCGGCTAACGGGGAGGAGCGGTCAGCGTGGAGGGGATGATGAACAGACACAGAGGAGGGAAAAGGGCAACTCAAAAGCTAAGTCAGTTATGGCTTCACTGTTTCTCCTCCGCTTCTCGGCAGGACCATATTACTGAGACATAAAGGATAGGGCCTGGCCCCTTTGAAACTGCTCAGAAACGATGCACATCGGTAATGGGTTCCTCCCCATAATGCTGTTGTGTGACTACGAGTCTGCTGTTGCTATGGTTTCATGCCTAAATTGTCAAATGAAGGAGGAGCTGTGCTTTTGAAAATCGGAGGAAGGTGACTTCTGTTGTTGTAGTATTTTTGTTTTTAAAAGAGCCCTCATCAGATTTCCTTATTGCTGAGGTAATTAGATTTTTAATATTTTTAACCAACAACCTTTCAGAATGACTCCAGAGATTTTTGGCAGAGGAAATTGAGTGGAAATTAAATTGAATCTAACCAGTATTTGTCATCTACAATGGGCCATGCTTTAGTGTAATCACTAATTATGATTGCAATTTGTTTGAACAAAAAGGGGGTTGAGGATAGGGCCACTTACTCTTAAAGTAGCTGTCTCAAGGGAGCCTTATTGTTATTTCCATTTGTGTTCAGATCTCATGCCGCTTTTATTTTCAGAAATGCATGCCATCTTGGGACAGATTTTTTCTTTCACACATCGCAGATGTACAGTGCTGTGAGGGATACCTACTACAGACATTCTGGATTGTTTTTTTCAAGATTTAATGTTGCTTGCCTGCCACATTGATTGCCTTATGTTATAGCCTTGGCTGAATGATGGTCAGTTGCTCAGAGTGCTGCAGGCTGGAATAGCTAGAGTAGCCTGCTTAAAGAGTGACATACTGCTAACACTCATTTTCTCCAACTACACACAAGTTCCCATTTCAGTTAAAAACCTCAATGAAAGTACAGTCAAGTCCAGATTGACACAGTGGAACCCATAAAGACCGATTACCTTTAAGTGGGTACAGTGGAATCAAACCTTATACACAAGTTTCCCATTGAAGTGACAGGAAAAGACTGGGTCAATGAGATTTTTAATTACATTCCCACAAAGGCATAGGACTGCTTCTGGGCTGAAGGGACACAGGTAAATGCAGACAGGCTTTGTAATAACACATCTGTCATCCATCTGCCCACAGGCCCAAGAGCAGCACTCTTTCATTACAGTCTGCTCACACTCTGCTCACAACGGCAATCACTGTTGCTTAATTAGAAGATTAGAGGATCCAATTAGAAGATCTCCTGTCTCGGAGATCAACACATCCTTTGAAATGAGACACTTTTGTTGCCCTAAGGGTCGACATTTCCTTCTTGTCGATTTGATTGTTCCTGAGTGAGTGTGATGGGCTCTGCTAGCCTGTGGGCACACATGCATGGCCATCCTTTCAGCAGAAGCTTGACGTTTTCGGTAGAAATCACAATTTACCCACCCAGCCCTAGAGAGCCATTTACTAGGAAGTACAGTATCAGTCCTCCGCATACGCCTTTTAGCCCCTCTCTTCCTTTTTTAAAAATATACTGTTCCTTTCACAGACTTCGTTAATGTTACTCATTGCTTAGCCTAATAACAGTGGACTTTAAGCCAAGGGATAAGTAATGTGCAGTGGAGTAGTCCCTCTCTGCACACGGAGTCACTATTTCCTTCCATCATGGAAATGGTATCCAGAGAGAACAATTAAGGAAATTGCCCAAGCCGTTCAGTTGTCTTTGAAAGTCCAAACACGCCTGCTAGAGTAAAGCGGCCTTTTTACGGTGCCTCCGTGTGATCCGTCGGAATGATTGAAATCTTCCATTTTTGCTGGTCTTTTCAGCGGAAGCTTATCTAGCACCTTAGTATTACATCAGCTTTTGTGCTTTTGTGTGTCCAGCAAAGGAGCATTTTGATGTAGAATCTGTGTTTAAATGATGCTGTATTTAATGAGAGATCTGATTAGGGGGTTTTACTGCAGTGTGAAAAAAAACAATGTTGTCTTGTAAGGACAGTGTGAGGAAGCATATCTGCATTGTTATCAGGAAGAAGTCCAAGTGTTGTAAGTAAAAGTAAAATTTGTGATTGCTCATCATGTAGTTCTTATGCATGTTTAGAATTTGAAGGAGCACTGAAGCACCAGATCTTTATTCAGTTTCATATCTTGCCATGCTTCCCCAGAGGAAATACCTCCGTATAATTAGGGGCAGATCATGTGATGTAACCAATGAAAATGACTTTTTCCAGAATTATTTTATTAACTAGAACTCTTTAAAGCACATTTTTTTTTAAACAAGCAGTGTGATTCTCGCTTTTCTAAAGACCACCTGGTAGTGCAAGGTGCTGGCAACACCAAGGTTGTGGGTTTGATTCCCAGGAAGCACACATACTGCAAACTGCTAATTATATAAGTCGGTCTGGTTAAAAGTGCCTGCCTAATGATGTAAATGTGATTAATGTGCTGTTTTAAATGGCCTGCTTTAGGCAGAATCCATTAGCAGTGGCAGGTGCATTTAAATAACAAAAATAAATAAAAGCTAGAAAGAAACAAGTAGTTATGACATTAGGGCACCAACAGCAAGCTATGATGCTTTAACAAAGTCCATGTCGATTGTTCACTGGAGGATGGTATCTATTGCTCCTTGAGCTTCATTTGCAAAAGTTATTAGAACTGGGCAATGACTGCCTGAATCCAGAGTGATAAAACAACAGCTGTCTTATCCAGAGGAAGTGTAATAATTATGTGTGAGAACAAGATCAAGTGTAGCCACAGGCTTAGCTTAGTGAGGACAAGCACGCATATCAGTGCCATGTTTCTCCCAGCCTGCACTGCAACCAGTGGTCAAGCTCCTCATCAGCTCGGAGCACCTCTTCGTGTTCATGCCTTTTGAAAACACAGAGGCAGCAGTGTAATCCTGTGTGATGGTCAGTAAGATCCAGGCATGTAGTCTGCTCTTTTGTTGAATTGTCATTTTGTCCCTTATCTTGAACCATGTTTGTGTAGTTTTGAAAAGGCAAAGACATTCAGAACTTGAAGTCAAGACAAAGGTGTTACGTTTTTGAGGGCACGTCTTATGATCCAAAATACTCCGAAATGTCAGTCCTGATAAAAGACAAGAATAGAAGGATCAATACGCGATGGTTCCACATTCTCTATCTCAGCGTCCACCTGCAGAGCACAGTGATGGTGTGACTGCAACCACAGATGAGGTCAAGCCTTTTGTTTCCTCAGAGAGCCCGAGGATGTGCTCTGTGAAAGCACTGCCGCATTTATTTGATGACCTTCTCAAGCCAGTCCCCCATCCACAATACAGCTTCATTGTCTCGGGTGAATGTCTCCTGGCCGATAGACATGAACTCCATCGTCAGAGAAACGGGACGGCAGTCCCAATGGTCTTTTCTTGAGACCCCCCGGAGAGCCAAGCCGGGCTCTTCGTTGGGGCCCGTGGATTTTTCCGCTGGTATTTCACTCGCTCCTCCAGGTCCCGGCTTCACGCCCATCTTTGTTTGCTCTTGTTCACCTCTCCCTCTGCCCGCTCTCTTCATATGGACTTTGAACACCAGAATTAAATGTCAGCATCAGGTTTTCCTCTTCCCTTTGTTCTGGTGTCTGATGGGACTGGTGGAGGCTTGTGATGCTGTTAGTCTTGTCCATTACATCACGCGTCTTTCATATTTTACTCCCAATAGCATTAGTTTGAAACTTTGCAACTGATGTGATGCCATAGTACAGTTTTGCTATTCCCTTTGAATTTACACAGTATGTGAGCTAAAAGTGAGTCGGCTTACGAGGATGCCCCAAAGAGCCCAAAGCGATAGTAATCGTATTTTCCACTCAATCTAAAAGCTAATGCAGAGAACCAGATGAAGGCAAGTCTGAAAACCACACGGATGAGAGCAAAAAGGGTGTAAGGAGTTACAGAAAGACTGTTGTCAATGAATTGTACATTAGCAGTTTGGTTCTTTTGGGCTATCGTTGCGTTTTAGTCATATTAAAATGCCTATTGATGCTGCAGAGGTTTTTTTGTGTCCAGTAGAGTTTCTGCGTCTGGTAGTACAGAAACCCATCTGATTTTACACAGCCCCTTTCATCTAGCCTTAGCAGTCTCTTTCTTGTCCATGCACCAGTTCATGCCTGAACTGGGCTTGGCTTAAGATAACCCTTCTGACTGAGCTCAGAATGCACTGGGTCCTGACACTGTCTCATTTTCCTCGATGCTGTAGCCAGTTGCCTTAGGTATGGACCCCAGGAGTCCACAGCAATCCTATCTCACTACAGGATTTTAGAAACCGCCAACTGGATAGGGCTTTGTTGAGTCATTGTAATTTGCCCATGGTCACAACTTGAAAGCAACTTTTTATTTGGAACTGTTGTTGGGATGTAGTTGTACATTGACAAACATCATTTCAAAATATCTTGTGGAATTTCTGCTAAAACTATAACGGAAACTATCATCAAATATCTAATATGAAAGATAATATGCAAACCCTAAGTTCATAGATCTATCCCAGATCACCAGACTTTGGCCCTGCCTCAGGCAGGCATGCAAAGCAGTGCAAAACTGCACAGCTTACTGGGAACTTGTTCTTTAATGACTATATTCCTTACCTTAAGCATATGAATGGTGGCTTGACTGGTGCTCATGTAGCTCACCTGGTGGGACAGATATGGCAAGATCTTACCAACACCAAGGTCATGGGTTGATTCCCAGGTACTAAGTAACCATACAAATATATGTATGTTGAGCTGGATAAGAGCATCTGCCAAATGTTTAAAATGTTGTATAACCACGAAGCAGTTTAGATGTTTCCTGTGAAGACTCTGAGTAGAGCTACTTATTGGTTCTCACTGATTAATCTGAATAGTCATGCTTAATGATTATGCTCCTTTATTTATCTTCTTAATCCATTGCTGTTTCATTTGTTTCGACCAGAGAAGGATAGGTTTCCTGTCGGAGTCTTGATTCCTCTAAAGGTTTCTTCCTCTAGCTCTCAGGGAGATTTCCTTGTCTTTGGCTTATTCATTAGGGGCCTGGACCTGGACTGATTTCTGTAAAGCTGCTTTGTGACAACACCTGTTGTAAAAATCATCATACAAATACATTCTAAAATGAAGTTTTCATTGATTGCCTAATAGTACCGCGTTGTTGCTCCTGGGATGCAAAGCCCACAATCACTGTATGTCTGGATTTAAAGCTGTAGGAATCAGTCGAAGTGCTTGTTCTCCTCTTGTTCTCTCCTCTGATCCAGTCGGGATGAGTGACTGGTTGATGCAGTCTCTTACCTCGCAGCCATAAATGTTAAACAGGAGTACTGTTTGTGGTAATGATTCATCCATAAGCAGTATGCAATACATGTAATTAAATGACTCATTCTAGTCAATTGAGATGAGAGCAAATTTCAGGGGTTTCATTAAGATGCCAATTTTTCTGAATTATTGAATATTTTGCAGGCAGAATGGCTGGATGAGATTAGACGTGGTTGTTTGAGAATTACTCACTTCTAAACCATCTGCTTCTCAAATTACGCATTACCCAAACTGTTGGCTCAGTGGACCCTTATTGAATTATAATTCAGTCATTGTGTTAAGTGTGGCTCTGGATACCTGTGTAATGCGGCATGATCACGAGCTTCAATCTTCAGCCTCGTTGTTGTGGCTGTACTCCGCACACCCCTCCATTTATCTTCAGAGAGATGGGAAAGGAGGGCAACGAGGGAGCCAGAAGACCGAGAGAAGGAGAGAGAGTAGTGAAAACCCGGTGCTGGATGGGAACAGACAGTCCTCTCTCCCTGCATTCACTCCATTTGTTAAGTTATGTTAATTACTATTAAGTCCACTCGGTCAAAGAGACCGACCTGAACAGGCATTGCACCCGCCGGAGATTTAACAAAGCCCCCTGGTCAGGTTGGCAGGCCGGCGACGGATGAAGTGATTCAGGGGAGTGGGTCGAGAGAAGAGATCTGACATCTCCGTACTCTGTTTATCCCTTCGTCCCCCTCTGGACTGCTGCTGGAGCCCAGTCCACATTAACATCTTAATAGGAAAGTGTGTTAAACCACGTCTTTACCTCCTCGTTGACAAGAGTGAATTGGGTGTCAGGCGGATTCCCACTGACTTTAATTGAATCCGCTGTCTGCCTGGAGAAGGAGGAAAAAAGTAAATTCGAAGTCAAAAATAACCTATTAGGTTTATCAAGTAATGTTTGGTTGGCCTTGGCAGCCAGCACTACACCATTATTTCCCCGTGCTCCCATCCTCACACACCAGACGTTTATGAGGTCAGATTGGGTGGGATGTTGTACAAGCACACCACCATGTGTTGCCATGTTTTTTTTTTGTTTGTTGTTGTTTTGTTTTGCTTTCCTCTAATAAGTTGTGGCCTGCCGTTTTTGTTTTTGAACTCCCCCAGGAATCCCCCCCCCCCACACCTCCCAGGCCCAGGCTAGAGATGAGTGTGGGAGATTGCAGTGAGTAAACAGGGAGCGCTGATCAACTCCTTGTGTTCCCGTGACTGGATTACCAAGTGTTGGATTACTCAGGCACACTGACATCACCCCCCCCCCCCCCCCCCCCAAAAAAAAAAACCTCACACACCTCTCCCTGTCACTGCTGTTCCTGTGTGTTAGTCCTTTATCTAGACTTGTGTGGGATTTTTTTATGTGCTAGTGGTGACAGAAGAGTATATATAGCTAGCTAGCTAGTATATATAGCTAGCTAGCTAAGTCTCTAGACTTTGAAATGCAGTAGAAGATGTGTCTGTCAGACAGGGTTTGATTCGTGTTTTTTCAGTCCTTTGATATCACCAATGAGAGCTTCAGCGGTGATATGACACAGTGATATGACACTGAGCTTGAACTGCCTTGCACTGGCTTGGATGTGTGTCTACCCAATGAAGATGATGTTAGAGGCCTTTACAGCACTGTCTCCTATCCATTTTCTCTCCCTATCTTCCACCAAACTCTTTAATTTCCGAACTGAGTGTGAGATATTGATGAAAAAATTTTGCTCCTCCTTTGCACCGTGAAGAACCAATCAAGTCCACAAACCGGCATTAACTTTGGGTTGTCATGGATCCCTACACTTGATCAATAAACTTCACATATCATTAAGGTGTGCCGCTTCAGAGGCCTGCCTTGTTCTTGGGCTGAAGTGGTATAAATCTTTCTTAAAAATAGCCAATGATTCACATTTTTATCCTTGAGGGTAAAGTGCATTTCAGATTCATTTAAGTAGTAGTACGGGGCTCTCATAGAAGTTTTAAGCCAAACATCATCTCCTTGGAAGTGAATTGTCACATGCTTAGCTGTTTATCATTGGGTCTCACAGATGCACTTAGGTCCAGTTCTGGAGGTATGTTCATATGGGACAGCTCAACTGGACCATGGATCAGGCTTGTTGGTCGACAAAGCTTAATCCATAAACATTCTTATAAACATTTCTAACACTTCCAGTGACTAATGATATGACTAACAGTATCACCTTTCAAAACTGACTAAGATGCTTCAAATATGCTTAACATGCTTCACAGTTTTTGTTCATTGTACAGCATGTGATTGTGAAGTGTCGCCTGCAGTAAAGGTAACTGAAAAGCTAAACTTATTATAACAGTTCATCTTCCAGCAAGGACTTCAGAGCTTGATTAGGCATTCTTGTTTCGGGACCGTAACACAGAGGTTTTTTAATAAACAACTGCACTGCAAAGCCACACCCATTACGATGAGCAGCTTGTGTCTTCATCTGCTGGTTGGGATTTTAACTTTCCTAAAAATAACAGAAAGAGCTTTTCCCAAAAAGATTATGTTCACTTTGTTTACGCAGATTCTAAATTGCTTATGACACATGTAAATTGCTTTCTGACACACCTTGAAGAGCATAGCCCTCTGAGAATCCTGCTACGTCCATGTTTTGTGTGTGTGTGTGTGTGTGTGTTATGTTATTTTTCTCACTTTTTTTTAAGGTATTACAGTGTGGAATTGTTTGTACTCTTGCCCCAGTAGACTCCAGAGCTGGAGCAGGAGCCCAACGAGCAGTGGACCACGCCGTTATCGGAGGGGTGGTGGCCGTCGTGGTCTTCGCTATGCTCTGTCTGCTTATCATTTTGGGACGGTACTTCGCAAGACACAAAGGTACTTAGACATCTTCCCCTCCCTTGCCCCAGCTCCCAGCCCCTCCATACCGATTGGGCACGCTTTCAAAGGCAAGGTCAAGAGACCTGCTAATTATTTTGAGAATTTTCTTTGCTTTGCAGCAGCTCTAAGGAGGAGCCCTGGGTGGCAGTGGAAGTGTTGTGGCTCTAGTGAGGCCTATGGCTTAGACCGCGCCCCTTCACTCCACACAGTTCTGGTTTTTATTATAAAGTGGGCCCACTTTTCATCAGGGCAACTGCCTTCATTATTAAGCAGTAGACTGTAGGGACAGGAATAATACCACTCGGAAATGAAGTTTGAAGTGGGTTGGTTATTCCCGCCACCTTGTTACACTTTCAAGGTTAATCCTGAAGCACCAGTCGAACCAAATGGAAACCTCCAGCATCTCTGATTTGGAGAGGTTTTCATGGAAATTGAGGAATAGATTTTCATGAATTAATGGTGACTTCAAGCCAAATGATCAACAGGCTTGTTCCTCAAACCATGTGCCTTGCCCGCTCTGCGCTGACTTCATGGTTTTAATGGCCCTCATTTGCTGCTGCAGATGAGAGCTGCAGAAATGTATTCTGTAATCAAACTGTCTCTCATGTTTTATCATTTGGAATTGGTTTGTGGTGCCTGCTACATTTGCACATAAAAAGCAGCACACATGCAGATACACACACACACACATACACACACACACACACGGAGTCTACAGAGTACTAAACACCTTTGCATTTTAAAATCTGTGGGATTGACCCTGGATCTGAATTAAAGAAGCTACTCCAGGCAGTCTTTAATCTTTTTTAAGATTCACCTGTTGCATCCATCAGCCAGAAAAAGAACTTTTATCAACAAGCATTTCTCTGGAACTTTCTACAGGCACCTACTTCACGCACGAAGCGAAAGGGGCAGATGACGCAGCAGACGCAGACACGGCTATCATCAATGCTGAGGGCGGGCACAACAATTCGGATGAGAAGAAGGAGTACTATATCTGAAAGTGCAAACCTCTGCTGGTGGTGGTGTGATTATTATTATTTGGTTTTATTACGGGTGGGAGGGGCGGAGCATGGAGGGGTTAAGACTAGGGATTGTTTTATTGGGTTTTTTTGGTTGTTGTTGTTTGTTTGTTTGTTTGTTTTCCTTCTTGGGAATTGAATGATGTAGAATGCTACCTGGACAACTGAGAACTCAGTAGGTATCTGTGTTTTGACTAAGGAGGGGTGGTGGGGATAACAGGAAGGGTGCTCAAGGGAGGGGAGGGCTGTGGTTGCCAGATGACGCAGATATCACTATAGAAAGATTCACCATTCAACACCTCCCAAATTGCTGGTATTACTTTTGTTCAGTTCCGACCATGTGCAGAAACTTCCGTGCCTTGTTCCGAATTTCTTTTCCTTGCTGTGCTTTTGTTTCGGAAACTCGACGAGACTATCATGTTTACTTCCCCATAAGCACGCCATTCCTCCCTTTGTTAACAGTGTCTGATTCCCTGCGCGGTTCAGTGTACACAGCGCCTCAAGACCCCCCTGCACTGTGTAGGCATCGAGCTCTTCTCCTGCAAACCAAAATCTCTCCAGCTCCTGTCCTTGATACTGTGAGCACGCCACATCCTGCCACGCCATTATTGAAGCCTTTTGGCAATTCCAGAACCTGCGCGTCCGACGTCCTAAACATTGTGCACTTAACAATTTGAACAAGGAAGGGCGAAAGCGTGGTCCATTCCCAACACTCGTCCCTAGACCCGCCCAGGCCGCTCCACATTAAGACTATAGAGAAAGTGTGCTGACCCTGAGCACCGCACCCGTCTCTACGGCGACAGGCCCGTCTGCGTTACTGGGGAATGCTTTTATTCCTTCCTCCCTTTTTTCCTCAATTCATTTTTCAAATTCCATGTGCCAGTACGTTTGCAGCATGGCCACTGTTGCAGTGGAGCGCAGGTGTAGGCCTGCACTGGCATACACGTGCTGTTTGGTTCTGCTCAGCTAGATGGAGCTGAAAGCCTTTGTGGGATTTATTCTTTCAGTATAATGATGTCTTAGGGTTTCTTTTTTTAGTCATTTTCATGCAGAGATTGTTTTTTGAAAGAAATCCATAATGACAAAAAAAGTTGTCATTACATAAAAAAATGTCAAAATGCTGTTTGTCTTTCAACTTAGATGCTTTAGCTTACCTGAGCTGGTGATGATGGTCCTGTAGCACATGCTTATCTGACTACCTAAATTTGTGTCAAAGCAAACTGTTGGTCTGTTAGTAGGCTTAGATTCTGGTTTCAGTATATATGACTTGACAGTGTAGGATACAACTGCAAATGCCATGTTTTGTTCTTTTTGTTTTTATTTTTCTCAGATGGATATTCTAAAATTCTTAATCAAATTTATAATTATACTACCTTAAGACACAACTTTAACAGCTAAAATATGTACTCTAATGTACATGTTGCAGTTACATGTTGATAAAGACTGATCTCAGATGTACATGAGCCCTGAATGTGACGTTTCATATGTATATGGCAGCTCTAGCTTCATTAGCAGGGCAGAAAATATCTGAAAGGTGACAATATCATCTTAAACAAACTGGGCGAACTCAGTCATCATGCTTTGAAGCAGGATTTATTGTAGCAGTTTCCACTGAACAAAGCAACTAACTACAGTCAACTCAATTGAACATAACCACATAATCCTCTGAGTGGCAGTCGTTACATATTCATACTTGATTTTAGGTGAATTTGCATTGAGAAAGTGAGATGTTTGCAAATGCTTTTCAGTTAAAGGAGCTACAAGTAAGGGTTTTACATTTAAGGTCCATAAGTGATTGTAAGAGCTTCATGAATTAGCTTTGGCTCTTAAGCCCAGTTTTCCAACATATCAGGAACACCATCGCTGTTCTTACAAGGTGCTGAACAAACAGAAGAGGTTGAGGCAGACGAATAGGAACCCTGCAAGCTTACAGGGAATGAGGCTTGCATCATAAACAATAATGAGATGCTTATTTAACCACATGTGCAGCTCCTTTAACACTGAAAACTAGATTTGAATAGATTTGATTAACTTTCCGAACTGGTTTGGCGCACATATATATATATATATATATATATATATATATATATATATATATATATATATATATATATATATATATATAAGGATAAGTGATCAGCTTCAGATATATATATATGCTTATCTCTGCTTTAACTAGGACTGTCTGACACCTTCTGCGTATAACACTCTATGGCTGAAGTTAACAGAAAAGACAAATATTGAACTTTTGCTGCCATTTTATAGTATCAGATAGATCAGACATGTCTGTGGACTCACCAGTGTTTTATGAAGTCTGACTGAAAATGAAAAAATTGGAAGAGGCAGGGTTTTTTTTGTTGTTTTGTTGTTGTTGTTTTTTTTGTTTGTTTTTTAACCAGTGCATATCAGCCTGTGGACAAAAAGCATCCTGCTGTGAAACA
This sequence comes from Electrophorus electricus, assembly GCF_041902795.1. Lineage (NCBI taxonomy): Eukaryota > Metazoa > Chordata > Actinopteri > Gymnotiformes > Gymnotidae > Electrophorus > Electrophorus electricus. Next base: position 8,229,763 of record NC_137504.1, read on the forward strand.
AACTTAAACCAATAATAGATTGGCCAATTCCACTTCTGATGGGCATTGTTTTCAGAAACATTCTACTGTAACATTTCATGTAAGCACAAGCAGATTGGTCTAAACCTGAGGGCAAAAGCTAATACCCTTTAAGGGGACTGAATGATCTTGTGGTGAGATGCCAAAAGCATTTCTCGTGAAGTTAAAAGTTATCCTTATCACATTGTGCAATTTAGTTTAGACTTCATCATTTGTGCCCTGCTGGTTGCTGTGTGTAAATACGACAAATGGGCTCAAGGAAGAGAACCACTGTCATATTGGCTTTATTTTGTTATTTAAAAACTAAGGAGTTTTGTTTTGTGTATTTTCCCATTATTTTTATAGCACAGTACAGAAAGAATGTCTTAAAGCTAAAAGGTTTGTGTTCAGATTTAAGGTTGTGTGATTTATTCTTAGCAAGCTTTGTTCAGCTTTGGTCAATGGTTTGGTGGTTTCCATTCACACAGGATCTCAGAGTCTATTCTCCACCTTTGCATATGTGAAAAACCATGATACCACTTCATTGATATGATGGTTAGTTTGGTTGGGCCTGTGTACAATTTGTTAAATGTGTTATGTTAGACTTATTTTAAGTGTGTCAGTTGTGTTTTTTGAGGACTTGAACAGTTCAACATAGGACTTTATGGAAACACAGCATTGTGCTAAATTGTTGTTTTAAGCACCTCTGTTTTTGTCTGTCACATGTACAGAGAATCCAAAAAAATGGTTCCGATGAAACAATGAAAAAAGTATAACTGCCTATGAAGAGGTGTGATTTTGGATTTGAGTGTTGTCTTTTCTACTGCTACATTTGTTGTTTCCACTGGTTTTAATGCCCCTTTGTTTAATTGTGAAAGTGTTAATTATGTATTTTTTATTGCTTTTAATCAAACTTGATTTCAGTTTGTTTTTACCCTGCCTCAGGTTCATGCACAAGAAATATTTGGTTTGCATCTCAGGTAGATTGCAAAGTTGAGGGCCCACACATTAATGAAGTATATGAGATTTAAAGATCTAAAAAATAAAAAAACAAACAGTAAATTTTACATTCGGACCATACTGACTTTACATAGTTCTTTAATATTTGGTGCACTGTACAAGATGTGTTAAGTATTATTTTTAGACCTAGTTCACAAAGGAAGAACTGTTGAAAGATGTATGAAAAGACTGAATCCCAAACGTTCAGAATCCAAACTCAACCTATTTTTCATTCTGGCTCCAGATGGGTTGGATGGCTTGAAGGTTTTGGTCTGTTTATCATCCATTGTTTTAGGTTGATTCTTTTTTGTCTTTCTGCTGTATTTGGGCAATGTTACTGTGTATTAATGAAGAAAAAATATCCACATACCCATACACATTTTGTATTGGTTCATATTAGACATTTTTACAAAAATGGAGAGTTCTTGTCTTAATAAAAAAGAAAAGATATTAATGTTCAAAGTAATAATTGCATTTGGTGGCATTTTTTCTTGTTGCTAAAATGGTTAACTATATTACTTCTTAGGAAGTATTTCTGTCATTCCGTCTAAAAATGAAATGGTGTGAAACGTGAAGTGATTCGTTTGCCATATGTTCATAGCAACAGTGCCTTTTCTCCTTCTTGTAAATTTAATTTAGTATAATTTAGGTTGTTTGACCTTTTTCAGTTTTAGCATGGACGTATGGCCTCTTCTCCCAAACCCCAGTGGCTCCAGCAAAGTGGACATCAGATTAAAAACCCAAACTTTTTTTTACAAGATAATTACATAGTGTGCAGTAATTTCAGAAAGGCTCCAGAATATATCTGTGCTATTCTGTGATTTCTCATTGAGAAGTTTATCAAGGTTGTGCTTTCCTTGTGTGAGATTATAGCCCTCCTGAAGGCTGTTAAATTTGAAAGCTCCCATAGACATAATTCAGCAGCATCAGTTAACGTTGATTCCAATACTCGTTAGAACAAACTGTGAACGCTTAAAGGACCATAAAGTTTGTCTTGCACTAATGAAAAGGCAAATCATACTTTCATGCACTCCTTTTTCTCTAGAAGCTCCACTATGGTCACACATCATGCTTTCCTTCAGCCCAATATTAAGTGGGCCAGTAGACACAACAAGCAACCGTCAGAGTGGCGCGTTGTCTGTGGCGGGTTACTCAAGCTGCCTCGTGCCGGCTCTCTGCCCTTGGTCCTCTGCAGATGCTGAGTTTTAGCCTCCTTTTGCTTCCCCATGGTTTGTATGATGCCTGGTTTTGATTGCCTGTGAACAGCACCAGGGCTGTCACACAGCCAAAGCTCAAAGTCACCTTGTGCCTGGATGGAATGATACTCAAGGTATTCCCAGAGACTTGCGCAGATGTCAGGCGGCATCATCTCCTGTCCAAAGAGAGATGGATCTGGAGGAAAAAAGGAAGCACCTCAAACCCTTTAGTATGGCCTGATTTTACAAAAAGTCAGGACCATAAGGCTCAAGTATGCACAACAATGCACATATCACCATGCAAATATGTGTGTGTGTGTGTGTGTGTGTGTGTGTGTGTGTGTGTGTGTGTGTACATACATATAAAGAGAGAGAGAGATACATAGATAGATTGTGGTGAAGTACAAAATTTTAGTGAAGTGCACAAGGTTTCCAGAGAAACAGGACATTGTAGACAGAGGTCCTCCATCAGTTGTATATCAGCTGAAGCAGTTTGCTTGCACGGCTGAAGGACCTCTGTCCGAAACTCCTGTTTCTCTGGCAACCTTGTGTACTTCATGACTCTCTCTCTCTCTCTCTCTCTCTCTCTCTCTCTCTCTCTCTATATATATATATATATATATATATATATATATATATATATATATATATATATATATATATATACAATGGCCATACAGCATATATCTACAGACCAATAACCTTCCTGTCCACAACATGGAAGCTCCTGTCAAGACCAATGGCCACCAAACTGAATGAGCATATGTGCATGTACATGAGCACTATTCAGGTCACTGGTAACATGACATACTGAAAGAGCTGTCCATGATGATAACAAGCTCAAAATCGACTAAAGAAAGCACACCAATCAATGTCACACCTGGATACATAAATGCCTAGTCCTGTATAAACTCAATAAGACCATAATGGCCTTCATTAAGAACTCTGGAATACCAGAAGACACTCTGGAACTCAGGAATTATGGAACACTGGACAACAATACTAGAAGCCTACTCAAAGACAATTTCCCACGTTACCTTAATGTGTGGTATATACCAAAGAGATGTACTGTATGCACTAATATTCTGCATAGACCTGAATCCTTTCAGCCAGATCATCAGTGAGAGTGGGTATGTTTACAGTTTCAATAACAAAACTACCATCAGCCACCTCCTGTACATGGATGACATCAAGCTGTGCACCAAAACAGAAAAGGACGCTGACTGGCTGATCTACCGGATCAGAATCTACAGCCAGGACATTGGAATATCATTGAAGCTGGAGAAGTGTGGTCGACTGATAGTCAAAAGAGGAAACATGATCAGGACAAGGGGAATTGAACTACCACAAGTCTGTATACAGGACAACTACAAATAGTAAGTAAGTTGACCAAGAGAAAAGCTGACATTAAACATACATGAATGCCTTCAAGTAATAGCTACCAGGAATGAACTGATGACTGAGGGTCTCAGACAGATGGGTGACATGGTCACCATGGAAGTAGAGGAGGTGTCATGACCGGAAAAGCTCCTCCATGGAATGTGCTACAGACAGAGTGCAGAGGTGACTGATGTAAAACAATCCTACCAATGGCTGGAAAAAGCAGGATTGAAGGACAGCACTGAGGCACAAATCATGACAGCACAAGCTCAAACACTAAGCACTAGGTCAATCGAAGCAGGGGTGTATCACACCAGAAAAGACTTGAAGAGAGTGGTGGAGAAGAACAAGGCTAAGATCTTGCAGGATTTCTAGAGCCAGACATAAGCAAGTTCTGGCAAACCAAACAGACATCATGATAGAATATAAGAAGTAGTGGTAATAAATGTGGAAGACTCAAGTTTAAAAAACAAACAAACATCCAAAGCAAGGAATGTGAAAAGCTGGAAAGGGGACTGAAATAAGAAATATAGAGAACATGGAAGGTTAATACCAAGGTCGTCCCAGCGGTGATGGGGGACTTGGGGCTGTGATCCCTAAGATGGAGGAGTAGCTCCAACAAATCCCAGGAATGACAACAGCAATCTCAGTCCCGGAGAGTTCAGTCCTAGAACAATGAAAATACTGCATCACAACCTCAAACTTGCAGGCCTCTGGTAGCAGGCCTGGGTATGAGGGGAAAAAAAGATATACAGTTTCTCATTCATTGTTTTGAAGTATTTAAACTATGATTTCACAATTTCTCTTCATTTCATATATTTGGTGAGACTGCAATGAAGTTAAATAATTGTGATAAAAATAAGAATAGTCTTGAGATGTTCTTTGTTGCCAGGAAAAGATAGTGGTTCTAGCTCAATCATTCAGTCACCATAAATTGCCATGTTATAACTGTATGAATTCCATTATACCCATGTATGGACACCAAACTACCCTTTACAGGATCTAAATGGCCTTACTGATGGGTGGTGAGATGAAAGGGGAATCATTCACTTCAACAATAGTGGATTTTAATGGCGTTGGCCCTCTACACAGTGCATTCCAGGTCAACAGGTGAAAAGGATACTGATTCCTGAAATTGCTACAGATCTTCAGGTGTAGAGACGGTGGAATAGTGTATTAAACTCAATATGGGGTTTTGTCTCTGAACAGTGCTTCACAAGAATAGGTGAGATTGAGCCATTTCTCTGTATTGTGGAGTCATATGAAAGTCTGATTCACTGAATGAAAGTTAAGGAACAATTCCTTCTTTTCTAAGACAATAACCTTCCTATCTTAGCATTATTGAGGTCACTCTGTCATGCTCAATGTTAATCAAGGAGCTTTTGCTTTCTGCAAGAATTTTTTTATTATTATTATTTTGTAGAGAAGTACAAACTAGGAACAACACTATAAATGTACCACTTGGTTGACTCTAATCAACTAAGCAGAGGCCTTTTACACCGTCAAACAAATAACATGGAGGAAACTTTTGTTATGGAAATAATCCTTCATTTTTGTTTCTGTGATACCTAAAAGCAAACGGTGGCTGGCTGGTGTAAGGCAAAAAAGCCCAAGTCCTGTTTACACATCACAGGCAGTAAAAGCTGCTAACAGCATGCTACTCTATGTGAGCCTTATTTAGGGCTTTGATGGATTTCGCCTGGTCTGTCATCACATCTCGCTGCTCCCTGTCATGACGTCCCTGACAGCAGCAGCCTGGCAGGCGGCTTGCAGAACAGCAGTGCCTTTTTCGTCACTACCCAACCAGATCCAGAGACGCAATCAATAGTCTGGGATCTGTGAACAAAGCCTGGAATTTCCCTGTGAAGCCTTCAGAAACACAGCAGTAACTTACCTTTTTCAGACTGATTCACACATGGTAAAAATGTCAAAAGGTTTGTGTTATGTTAAATGTTGTCTTAGCATTAGTACCAAGTTACAGATTATTCAGGCAGTTAAAGGGGACTCTAAAGGTGCCTTCCAATCACCCTAGATGTTCTCTGTGAAGTGGTCTACACAAGGAATTCTTCCATTTTAAGAGAGATTGGGAGTAGCAACATTCGGTTTGCCGGACCTTCAGACTGCACATAGTATATGTATAGTTTGTATAATAGTGAATAACATTTACTAATCAATCATTGCATTGCAAGTTCACTTATGCATGTGAGTGTTTTTAAAATTTTATAAATATTAGCCAAAACAAAAAAGAGATAAATGTGGAAATAACATTTTCAGAAAAGTTGCGGACCAGAAAATGTTTACCTAGTTAGTGATAGCTAATGTTAGCCATATATTTGTTTTACATGCAAAATGTAGGGTCGATGTTATAGAAATATTATTCAGTCTATCCACATTAACAAACCAAGGAACAGTCTAATTGTCCAGCTATCCAATGAAACAACACAAACAGAAATGCAACAGGTATAAAGATGACATTGCATGGCATTCCAAATGAAGAGACTTAATCGATTGCAGTTCCCTTGATCCATATCATATGATTAGTATGTAGGGAATACAAGGCCACTTCTGAGGAACCCTGTGGAATGGAATGCAGCTAGAGTTTCCACTGTTTTTTGCTACACTCACAGCTGGGCAATCCACTGCTTACTTTTACTTAGCGTTGTTTGTTGTTACTTCCAACTGAGAGGTGCAATAGAGGTAAGGGTCCACATGTATGAGATGTTCAGCTACAGAACATGACAGTGATTTTCTGAACTCCAGATAACATAAAAAAATATTAATTCATATATTCATGTTAATTGCTTCTGTTCACTGTGTAAAATATTGAAATGTTTCATATTATCTCACCTCTGGGATCACCCATAGAGCTAAACTTTGTGTGGGAAAAAAAAAAATGCACTGAAACCTTTGGCTGTTATTGGCAGTCAAGGTCCTCACAGGAAGGAGTGGAAGGGGCACTAACGCCATACAAGTCATCGTTATTTCTTTTTTTACTTAATAGATTGCTAGGAGAATCTATCTGGCACGTTACACCCTCCCCTTGTCAGAAAGAGTCAACTGTGTAGCCCGTTATGACTAAATAATGTGTGCCTGCCATTAGTGTTACCTGCTATTTCGATACTGCCGATTCCCCTCCAGGTAGCAACTGTATCTGTCGGCTCATTGATGGCTGATGCAGGCCCGTAATTGGCTGAGGCGCAGCACCAGTTACAATCGCCGAGCTCTAGAGAAAGCGTACCCACACTGGCACTCCATTTACTGAAACTGTTTTTGGAGCACTGGGAGCTGTGTAACTGAGTGCTTGATATAGATGATGTTCCTCTGTCAATCTCACACTGGTGTCTCATTCGGGAAATGGCTACTTCTTCTTCATCATTTTCTTCTTCTTCTTCTTCTTCTTCTTCTTCTTCTTCTTCTTCTTCTTCTCTCTCTCTCTCTCTCTCTCTCTCTCTCTCTCCCCATGTCCTGTCTCTGTTTGACTGTCTCTATCTAGCTAGCTAGTTAACAAATGGCATTATGGTTTAAACAAATGGTTTAAACAGGCATGATTGTTCACTGAACTCATTTAATAAATAGTAATACTTTCTTTATTTGCCTCCTCTCATGTTTAGTAAGTAGTATTACATCCTTTGTTGGTACCAGTATTAACCAAGCACTAAACATAAAATGTCATTTTTTACCTGATTTTTTTCTACCGGATCATTTACTGTAATTTTAGTTTTCTGTGTTTAGCTGTAAAATGGCTTAAACCACACAATTGCCGGGTTTTAAAATAAATGTACTTCATCTGGATTTTGATATAAGTATAATCCTCACACATATGGACAAGGAGCTGCATTGTTACCATTAAACATTTATCATTTAGTATTAAATAAAAGAAGTTACATGTTGGTTTAAATCTTTTGTTAGTTGTAAACGTTACTGGCTTTGCTACTGCCAAAGGACATTTTTTCACGTTACTATATATAGAAATCCTGGACCATATACTGATTCTAAAGACTTTTTAGGATATTTATGTAATCTTGTTTTGTGCACTTAAAAGTTATAATTGTTGGTGATTTCAATATTCATATGGAGAATGAAAGTCACATTTTGAGTGTTCATATCCATTCTGGACTCCAGTAAGGTGGCAATGTATTAGCACAATCTAATTCTGACTTTGGCATTGATGCTATGAAGGTACTTACAGTCACCCTGACTGACGCTGTAGATGCTCAATGTGTGATTACTTATCTTCTTCAAATTTCAGAGTAAACCTTGACATTATATTTTGGGTTTTTTAAATGTGTATGTGGTTACAACATCTACAGCCATGGCAGTTATAGGTATACTTCCAGACCTAAGTGATCAACTGATGAATGGGTTTAATACATCACGAAGGTCTACTATGAACAGTGTAGCACCATCTTGTATTAGATAAATATTATTAGGTTTATGCTATTGTGCAGTGAACAATTATATGTCCTTAAATAATTTCTTTACTGCGTGACATGCTGACATGCTAACAAATAAGTTGGAAGTTTTCCAAATAGCTTGGAAAGAATCTCTTGTTACCTATCACCAGGCTCTTGTAACAGTCAGAATAGTCTCTTTTTGACCTTTATAGACCATATTAAGAAAGGTTGTTTTTATTCATTGGAGTATCTAAATGAGCAAATGTTCAGGACATTAATGCTCAGATTTGTCCAGACTTTAGTAGCAATAGGTTCTCTAGTTTTGTAAGGTCCACTTTTCTATATCATTTCTATATAAGGTCTATTTTTCTAATTTACCTGTTTCTAAATTCTACATAAGGTCTACTTTTCTAAGTACTACGTAAGGTTGTCACGCTCCCTATCTCATCTCCTCCTACACTCCCTCCTACACTACATCCCTATCCTTCTGATTACTGGCCACACCCCTGCACCTGTGTGTGAAGTCTCCTGAGCCAGCTCTAGAGTCCGAGCCATTACTATTGGTTTGCTCTCTCAGTGCAGTGATCTGAGCTCTCCACTATAGTCGGCCTGTTTGGATTGCCCCTCCGGTTTTTGTGTGATGATCGCCTGACCCTCAGTCTGTTTACCATTATGAGTTTGCCTACCCCATTTGGATTGTGTTTCAAATACATTTTCCTCTGCAATTGCATCCAGTCTCCCTGGTCATGCCTGACAAAGGTATATTTTCTGAGTTCTATATAAGGTCATTTTGTTCTAAGTTCTAGAACAAAGGTATATTTCTAAAGTGTATTTTTCTAAGGTGTATTAAGGTCTGTATTTTTAAGTTTTATATAAGGTTTCTTCAGTATGGACATATAAATCAAAAGTATTAGAATTCAACTGAAGGTCACCCGCAATCCGTTATGTGTTACTAAAGCTTCTGATGATGAATAGTCAGCAGGCCTCATTTACCAGTAATGTTTTGAGGCGTTCAGTCCCTTTGGGTGCAATGATCTGAATACTTTGCTGTTCTCTAGACCAAAAACTTGTGTACTCAAAACTCAGTACTGTCTGGGTTAGTAATTATTTTTAGTGATTGAGGGAATCCTTACTATATGTAATTAACTCATCAGAGTTTGGGCTTTGTTCTTAAATCTTTGAAGCTAGCAGTAATTAAGCTCTTCTTTAAGAAACCACATTTGATCCTTCTGACCTCACCAATTACCAACATTTTCTGAAAGAGATTTTGGAGAAAGTTGTTTCCAAACAGCTTAGCTCCTATTTATGTAGGAATAACAATCACAAAGTATTTTAACCTGAATTTACAGAACCTGCACCGGCCAGCACTAGATTGTCAAATGACCTATTGCTTGCCTCAGATTCTGGAAATGTTTCTCTTTTGGTACTGCTGGACATGTTATTATGAACGTTGATATTTCAATGTGCAGGTTTAAAAACACAGTTGGTCTAGTTAGGGAAATGCTTCTTCATTTTAATCATCTTTGACAATCCATTACCAATTTGTTAGCACCTATGTATTTTTAAGAGTGCAAAAGGGCACAATATGGTGCCAGAGAAGGTTCTGTTTAGGCAATTTATTATTCTCATTTTGAGTATATAAGGTTGGTGTGAAGGTGCCCCCCGCTGGTAGCCTCTGTTATATGGGGATGGCATTGCATGTGGCTTTTTGTTTGTTTTCATGTTCTGTTTCATGCGTTTCTCTGTTTTGGTTTCTTGCCATGCCCCCCTCCGGTGGCGTGTGTTGTGCCACATCATTCGCCACATCACCTGGGGGTTGTTATGTTATTATTTTTGTCCTTTTGTGAGCCTTTGTGTTTCTTTGACAGATAGTCAGTCATTAATAATATGGATATTTTGGCTTTCTTTAGTTCTGGTTAGTGCACTTTAATAGTTTCATTTTCACTTGTTTTATGAAACTCTTCAGTTGGAGACTTGTGTTGCTTCCTTCTTTTTCCTCCTTTTTTTCCCTGCACATTCTTCGCCTGTGACAGAATGGTCGACCATTTTTGGAAGCAACAGTCTCCTTTTTGTTTTCTTTTTTCATTTTTGTCTGTCTGCATGTTTTGTTGGCTCTTCTCTCTCTCTTCAGTGGACTTGGCAACTTGGCTTGCTAGTGCGATGTTCCCTGGAACTAGTTGGGAGCTCGCGCCACCCCAGGGCTTTCTGTGTGGTCAGGGATGTCTCAGAGTTCTCTGGGAAGTATGGACCATTCCCTGAAGCTCACCAGGGATATCTCCATCTCATGCCAAGACCTGTTCCGGCTTCCTTGTCTCAGGCATCCGAGCACTGCCTGAGGGAGAAGTGCAACCGCCAAAACCTGCTGGAGCCTGCCCCTGAGGGCTGGGTGTCTGGAACCCCCTCAGTTCCATGGAGGGGGGTCCTCCCTGAAACTTCTTGGGGGTGCTAGTAGGCCCCTGGGCCCTGCCCTCCAGGGGTTGACTAGTCCGTGCTTGATTGTCATGTGGACAAGCCGGTTGGTCTGGAGGCCCAGTCAACAAGGGCTCAACAGTTATGCTTTGTGTTTCTGCAGACACAAGCATGGTGGCAGTAGCCCAGTTACCCAAGTGGCCCCGCTGATGCAAGTGGGTGCCAGCTCAGTGCCCAGCTGACAAGAGGAGGCTCCGTCGATGTAGAGAGACGCCCCCTGCATGCCCTGTCTGTGAAGTGGAGCCCAGCCGCCATAGGAAGATGCCCGCTCCGTGCTCGATTTATAAGGCTGCCCAGGTAACAGAAAGGGCACTGTCTCTGCGCCTGATCAACTGGGGCCCAATAAGGAAACTGGGCGCCGTCTCAGTGTCTCGTTGCATAGTTTGAGGTCACTGTCGGGGGAACAGGGCACAGTCAGTGAGAGGAGGCCCCATGGAGGAAGTGGGTGGTCGCCATGCTCTGGGGATGGATGGTGTCACTGTGCACAGGACATGGGAGGCATGGCTTCCTCTATGTCCCAGGCTCCAGGTGGCACAATCCTCTCCATGTCCCGGACCCTGATGGGTACGATGCCTGCTACATCCCCTCCCCTCTCCTTTTGCTTTCCCACCACTGTGTTGTTTGTGTGCTGGGGAGGTGTGTGTTCTTCAGTTAGCAACTCCTGTTTGCTTCCTCCTTTTTCCCTGCATGTTCTATGCCTGTGACAGTTGGCTTACATGAACGATACACAGTTATAGATTCAAAAACTCAGCTACACAAAATTAATAATTGTTTTAAAGACATAAAAGCTTAGAAAACCCCACCATACCTCTTAACTCTGAAAAAACAGAAGTACCAATATTGGTTCTAAAATCTGCTCAATGTAAGATTGTTGATTTTATTCAAGACAATGATGGTTATTCTGTAAATGTAAAAAGCTACATTAAGGAATTTGGTGTAATGCTTGATGCTGGTCTGTAATTTGTATTACATGTAAGTAGCATCTCTGAAGCATAGCCAGAAAAAGACATATGCTTGCAACATTGAACAACTACATGCGCTCATAACCTCTACATTTCACTACTGCAGCATGTTGCTGGCTGACTGCCCTGCTCTCTTTAAATACACTTTAGCTAGTTCAGAACACAACAGCACATATTCTTTCCAAGAAAAGAACTTCAGCATATATTACTACAGTCTTATTCAATTTTTACTGGCTACCTATTAAGCTCCACATTGACTACAAAGTCTTGCTTTTGACTTTTAAAGCCCTTAATTGCCTAGCACTGATGTGTTTTTTCTGAACTCTTGAAGCTCTCTAGCCCATTCAGACCACTTTGCTCATCTTAGGCACATCTACTGGTAATCTCCAGGGTTCTTGGCAACTCGGTGGAAGTTTTTTTTTTTTATTATTATTATTTTTAAATACATACATTTTAGAATGCCAGGATTCATTGGATTCACAATGATTACAAGCTATCTAGGCTGAAGCAACAAAGCACTTCACTCTATGTTCTTACTATCATACTTCACAGATAGTATGAGATTTTGATGCTTAGCAATATGCAGTATTTTATGTGCAGGGTCCTCAAATATAATGTCCTGTCCATTCTTCAGAAAGACGAACTTTTTTTCTCTGCCAACAGACAGACCACTGCTCCAGTGGTGATGCGGATCTTCTAGGTGGTCCTTAGCAAGCTTCAGATGTACAGGAGTATATTTTTGGAGAAAACCCTCTGTGATAATCTCCCATGAACACAAACTCATGAACACAGTTTCACGAACAGATGTTTTCAAGCACAAGGAATGTCTGCAGGTTCCTAGCTGTCCCTGTAGGGATCTATGTCGATTCTTTTAAGATTCTACCACATGCCCATGCACTGATCTTATGAGGTTGCCCAATCCTAGGCAGAGTAGCTATGGTGCTGATTTTAGTTTTTTTTTTCATTACTAAATGATCTGCCCTGACTCCTGGCTGATAAAGGCATAAGTCTTTTGAAATCCTTTTGTAATCCCTTCAAGTCTTAAAAGCTTCAACAACTTTCTTCTAAGGCCCTATAAAATCTCCTTTCATCAGTCCATATTACACTGTACAGCACATATTGCAACAAAAATCTGTTTTTTAAAATAATCTATCTATATTGTGAACAGCAGGTAACCAAAATTATTATGCTTTTTGTATGGGTGGGGAGGTCATTTCCTCACCTGAACTGATTGGAATACCAGATACCAATTACCCACTTTTAAAAAGGTCCTATTACTTGAGACTTACATATGTTTTCAATCCATCAATGATTCATTAAAGATATGGCTTGTAAAATGTGTGTGATTTGTTAAATAAGATGACACTTTACCAGCCATTCATGGAGGAATCCTGGTAATATCTTAAAGGCTTTACCATTTTTGTTTGTTTTTACAATTGTATGTATGTCCCTTTCTCTTTCCCTGCAATAAAGCTATCTAATGCACATACAGTCATACAGCTGGACAAAAAAAAATTGACTGTCCAACTACCTATGGTGCCTAGAAATGTGGGATGTATTAAAAGGACTGTAATTTCTATATGGTTCTTCCAAGGTCAATTCCCTCTAATTAAAGCTGACTTTCTCCAGTTTAACCTCAATGTTTCATTTCCTATTCAGTGTGTTTTAGTTCAGAGCCAAGGCTACACAAAATGTTTCACTGTCCAATAACTTGCAAACTGAATTATAAAAATCACTCAAAGAAGAAATAGGGTGGTGTAATAGAGAATCAGTCAGTACCTGATGTCTTATTTAAATATTTTAGTGATGACATGTTAAAAGAGGCCACTGCCATTAAGGAATACTGTTGCCATGAAGGGGTGTACTGGATCAGCAACAATGTTTATGTTGGTGGTACGTGTCTGAGTAACAGATGCATAAATGCCAGGACCCAAGGTTTCCCTGCTGAACATTGCCTTCACCTTCTTGTCTCCTTCCAATAATGCATCCTCGTCCATCTCTTCCCCAAGTAAGCAACACACATGCACCTGGCCATGCAAATCAGTGGTGAACAGTGTTCAGCATGGGCACTCTGACCAGTCTACAGCTACGCAGTCCTATACAAAGTAAGCAAGGAAGTGTTTTGTTCTGACCCATATCTATCATTGCCAGCATCAAGTTTTTCATCAATTTGTGCTACAGTAGCTCTTCTGTGGAATTGAAGCAGACAGGCTATTCATCACTTCTCACATACATCAATGAATCTTGAGCACCTCTGACCCAAGGCCAGGAAAATTGTGAAGGACCCCACCCATCCCAACAATAGACTCTTCTCTCTGTTGAGGTCAGGGAGGCGCTTCCGCTCCCTGAAGGCCAAGACAGAGAGGCTGAAGAGGAGCTTCTTCCCACAGGCCATTCGGGCCCTGAATCAGGGAAACTGATAAACTGTGGGGACCACCACCACCACCACGTAACATGACTGTATATCTGTACATCTGTATATATAGATTTAGATTTATACTCAATTAACCTGTTACAACAACTGTAGATATGGTACTATACAATGGATCTGTACATTCTGTAGATTGTGTACATATATACTCAACCATATACATTGTACATTGTGTATATAATCATAATATACATATATTGTACATACATTGTTAATATATTTTTGTACATACATAGAATATATATTTATCTGTATATATATTTTTTTCTCTATGCACCCCTGGTTCTCTTCCTCAGTTTGGACAGAGCACTCTCCACCATTTCACTGCGTGTTGTACTGTGTATGACTATGTATGTGACAAATAAACCAAACTTGAACTTGAACTTGAACTTGATGCCAGTTCACCTGTTGTACTTCCTTGGACCACTTTTGGTAGGAACACCCTGTAAGTTCTGCTGTCTTAGGGATTCTCTGACTCAATCATCTAGCCTACACAATTTTGCCCATGTAAAAGTCATTCAGAAGTCATATAATAGCAAAACAAGGCTGTATATCTTTAGTATTCATTTACTCTTCATAATATTTGTATAACAAAGGTTATATCTTTACTATTCATAATATTTGTATTGTATTATATATATATATATATATATATATATATATATATATATATATATATATATATATATATATATATATATATATATATATATATATATATATATATAAATGCAAGGGATCCAACATAACTAATGTTACAGTTATTAGAATATTGAATTTGTTCTGTTAATTTTACAATTTAAACAAAAGCTGAAATGAAAGTCTCTATGTGAGAAAACAGACTGTATTCACTGCATAATTTATTGCATTTTATTGAGTACTTTCCTGGAGCATCTATCTCTGCATCACAGAGAAAATGTCACACAATATCCAAGCATATCCCCTCCACTCCAAATGTTTTGTGTATGTGTTTATAAAATCAATTTGAACTCTACTCAACATAAGGACTCGAGGGAGCCTAGGAGAGGACCACATGTGCAATGCACCTTGTGTGATGCACCCCCTACAGCCTAACTTGGCTTCATCAAGTGCTAGCTAATTAACTGAAGCGATGCATCAGGTGTTTTAGAGCAGGGAAAACTCCTGCAGGACCTGATCTAAGGAAGGTGTCCTAACTTCAGAAGGCTGCATGTTTTTAAAATATGTTAGTGTAATGCTTGATCATACTTGGTCATGGTGAATAATTGCATATTGAAATCTGTGGCATTACCAAGCAGCACTGGAAAGATATTTGGTAAAAACTAGTTTTCCTGTTTCATGGAGATAAGTGTTAAAGGATTTTATTTCTTGTCTATTTGGTTTTTAGTTAGACATGGAGGCCATCATAAATAAATAAATGGTCAATCACCAATCGCCTTTCTGCCCCATGACTTCCTTCCTCTCCCTAGACAATGACATTCTCTGAGAAACACACTGCCAGGCCATTTCAAGATGGAGATTTCATGTGAATAAGTAAATGACAGCATGATTTGGCTAAACTGCTGTTTCTGTTGGCGTTTTGTATTTTGTCATGTTAGCTTAGCTGAGCTTGACCAGTGCAAACATCTTTTCAATCAAGCTTCTGCATTTTATATAGAATAGGGCAGGGAATCAGTTTGTGTCTGTTGGAAGAGTGCCAGGTGCTGTTTAAGATATGTTGACTTTCTTATTTATAACAGAACAGAAGTCTTTTTGTATTTTTTTAATACAGAAATTTGATTTTTGTATTTTCTCAATATTATGGGGCTTTCTGGCTTCTGAAACATCTGCTAATCAATGCCTAGTTAATTTCAGGTATTTACTCTCTGGCACACTTTAGATTAAAATAATAATATTATTAATCATAGGCAAGCATTGCCATAATACGCTTTAGACAAACATTGACCTTGTTGTGCATCTTTGTGTAATTTGTATGGTATTGCATTTTTCCACTGTATTAATGGTATCTTCATTATTCAACACAGCTCCCACCTTGTTCTAGTTTAACCCCTATCATCCTGCTTTAATGGCATGCTGTTAGTGTCGAAGGTTGAGAATAGTTGAGTCAGTGTGCACTTATGTGTGTCACATGCTCATGTACCTATTCTGGGCTTGTATTGTTACTCATCTCTTATGCACAGATAATCCATACTGTGCTGGCCTCAAGCTATACAGACACTATTTAATGAGCACGGTGCTTCTTACGTATTATTGAGGACTAAGCAGACATATGTAATACTCATGTATTCATATGTCAGTGTATTCACATAACTCCATTATAATTACATCATGTTTGCATTTTATCCTTACACACTTCGTGCATTTCATCATAAACATTTTTCTTTTTTTCTCTTCAATTGTTTGTTTGTTTCCATGTTGAAAGATATTGGAAGATTACTGACATAATGAAAATCAGTCATAACATCCATGACCAGTCAGAAAGGTAATATCCACAGAAATGAGTAAAGATGTGTTAATTAGGCATTTCTATTCAGCCTACATGCTATACTGAGATTAATTATTGGCAGTAAACAGAAATATGGAGGATTGCTCAGGTCAAATATGCAGATTACTAATTCCAGCTCATAAGTGACAAGCAAATCTTGGAAATGCTGTGCTGCTTACTCCTCCATTAACATATTGCACCATGGAACACTATGAACTAGAGCTGACGGCCTTTTGACCTTTCCCTTGTCACCCCACCATTCCTCTAATACTTCTACCAAACTGCAGCACTCCAAAGGTCACTGTGGCTCACATCCCTCATCATCTCGCCTCTTTTAATCAAAACTGTGAGCCATTTTTTCCTGATATGCTCCTCAAGTGAGGCAGAGACAGAGGCGTCAGTTGCCCGAGGCCCGTGGCTCCCTTCGACTCCAGCTCTGCTCTTCCGCTGCAGCTAAAAGGACAGCCCTAAGTCCTCGCCAACCAGGAAGGCTAATGAGTGGATACACAGGAGTGAAGCAGCAAGGAAATTGCATGCAAGCCACCAGCAGAGACTCTTATCTGCCGTTCTCACAAAGGCTTTCCTCTCCCTGCACCCCCCGCGGCCTGACGGCAGGCATGAGCTGACCTTTCCCAAATGCTGCCTCCCTCAGTTGGCTTTGTTTGTGGGAAGAGCTAGTGGAGGGCGAAAAAAATGATTTTGTACGATTTTACTGCACAGGCAGCATGTGCTGGGCAGGCTGTGAACTCACCTAAACCAGAGTGAGGCCGATTTCATTCACTTCACAAGATGGAGACGTATGGGAAACCATGACTGCTGAAGCCCCCCCCCCCATATGACCTAACATGAACCGTACTGAACTATTCATACCAGCACACTCAGGCTAATTCTTATGAATCGGCAGCTGTGAGACCATATTAGCTTCGCACAAAGATTGTTACCTTTCCTTAATCAGCTGGTAATTGGTTCAGTTGTTTACTTAGACTTTATCATTCACCTCTTCAGTGGAGCATAAAAAGGCTGTGATTTGTTAGTTAAACACATTAATAAAAGGATGTGATTTGTTAGTTAAACAGCATGATGAAAGACTGTAATTTGTTGGTTCAACACAATCATGAAAAATACATGTATGGCTTGAGTCCAGAGTTTGAGTACTTGTGTTGATACTGTTATCATAAAAGTCACTCAAAGACTCTTCAACAGCATACAGTAAGATTTGGGGTAGCATGCATTTGCTGTAATGTCACCTTCATTGTGTACTGTATATTAATGTTGCATGATGCACCATGACATGCAGCTCTGTTAGATTACATTTAGGAGGAGATATATGAACAAAAATATGTACTTTTCATAATCATCTGGTATTTAGTTAAATTATTTCCCTAGACTTTAATGCTCAGCTCTTCAGTGGCATCTTAAAAGGCTGTGATTTGTATCTCTGTTCAGCATATCCTTATCGACCGTACCGTGTGCAGCGCTATAAAAGAGTGGATCGCACACAGGAGCTGGAGCTACTCCTAGTGGATGTCCCAGATACAGCCAAGTACTGCACCATCACAGCTTAGTACCATGGTGGCCATCACACCCCCATGGGCCGTCTTCATCCACAGGTGTAACTGTCACGGTCACGTGACGTTTACACATGCCGTACCTCAATCTATTGTATAAAATTAATACACTAATGAAAGAAGACCTCAATAGAACACCCTTCACTTTTCAATTTGCCAAATCTTTTTTTTACTCCTGTTTGGTTTGGTTCATATTTGAAAGACGTCCCATGATACAATTATGAGGAAAACACATTTCTAAGAAGACATGAAGGACATGGATCAACAAAAATCCTTCAATTTATTCTGACTCCTTTTTGCGACTTCCAAAAACCTAATTTTCTTTTGTTCCTAAGATGACATAGGATTCATCTGAATAAAGGAATGACAGCATATGACATCATGTAAGCAAAAACCACCATGTCATTTGTGCATTTTCACATATAATGAATAGCTATAATATAGTCTTGTATTCACATTAAGCATTCTCAATTAGTGTCTGCCAATTCCAAATAAAATGGTGGACAAACACTTTTTTGAAATATAATATAAGATGGATCAATTAGGATTCATTACTGAGGTTCTTACTCTCAAGACGGTCATAACTGGAAACAAGTGGTATAAATGAAAGCCACTGTTTTCTTGATAATGTCATGTATTGAAAGGGCAGCCAATCTAGATAAAGAGCATTCTATTGACAGGCGGACCAATATTACTCAGGCCTAAGTAACAAGTTAATGGATCTTACAATTAGCCATGTCCTCAGGAATGAAGCAAATTAATCAGAGTAGAGTGACTCTACCCCCTCGCTCTTGCTTACTGCGTACATGAGGCTGCTGACATTATTTTCGTGTGTTGATTAATGATGGGCCTGGCATCCAGCACAACAACACTGGACTAAGAATAATAGACACCAGGATCAAGATGGGCATGGTCCATCCATCCCAATTTAGCTTCTTCATGTTAAAGCCCCACAAGCCTATGGTGCTGCAATTTACTGTTTGATTAACAGCCATATTGGGAATGGTATTTCAATTTTGATACCCCCTTCAGAATATTCACTGGTGTCCTTGATGGCAAATGCAGTCGCCATATTCCTCCAGCTGCAGAACCCATAAGGCGCATTCAGATGCATTTGTGTGACCTTGACTCGAGCTTTTCTTGTAGGTTGATGGTGAGGCAGAGGAAGAGAGTCTGTGGGTGGGCAAGGATGAAGAGCCCCCTCCTCTTTACAGGACTCTCCATAAGCCGGGCTGCGCCTGCGTGCTGCAGGATGACGTGGTTCCTCGGCCCAGGCACGCCATCCATCAGCGGGCTTCATCTCCACCCAGAGCAGCGGGCACAGTGGGGAGAGGCCCAGCCTCAGATGAGGGCTATTTTTCAACAAGTCCCACAGCCTTTGGCAAGTGGCACAAAGACAACCAGCAAATGGCGGCATGTTGCCGGACATCTGGTTAAGTGGCTGGCACCGAGATTAAATGGAAGGAGCTTTGAATTGCAGCCAGGGCTTGATTTAACTCTCCGAATTCTCATCGTCCTTTGCATTTAAAATGACTTGCATGGGTTATTCCCTCCTGTCTTTGACTTGACAGTGAGCACCACTGTTGTGCAGTTTGCACTAAAGCTAATCCCTGCCATGTTGTCTGTGGTTAAGCCCAGCATCAGAGAGGAGTACCAGCAAATACAACATCACAATGAAGGGATCTTGACATTTCCAAAATTTCATTTTACAGATGCATAAGCCTGAGAAGCTATAGGCCATGCTTAAAACTGAAGCAATGATACATTAAATCTGCCCTTAAAACTTGGGGATGAATTAAAAGCTCCCCACCCTCCCTAGGTTATTAAAATATGTGAAACCTAAATTACCATAAAAGGTTTTCATTAAATATTATTTCAATCTAGACCCATTTTTTCTCTCTAAAATGCAAATGATGTGTTAAACCATGCTTCCATCCTGTTCATCATGTTCAGAACCCTTTTACAGAGCCTCAATCTCATTTATTTTGCTTATCCTTTTTGTCTGCCACACATACACAGCAGATATTGAAAGTGTGAAAATGAGATCATCAAACAGTGTGGGTCACAATGTAGGTTTATATCATGATTATGCAAGCTGTTCTTCAAATCCATCTTCAGCATATTAATTGACTTACATGGAGTACATAACTGTAAAGCACCAATTGTTAATGGTGCAGACACTCACTGATAGATAGATAGATCGATCAATCGATAGATAGATAGATAGATAGATAGATAGATAGATAGATAGATAGATAGATAGATAGATAGATAGATAGATAGATAGATAGATAGATAGATAGATAGATAGATAGATAGATAGATAGATAGATGAAATTATGGAATTAATGAAATTCCAGAGAAAGACCATAACCATTCTCCTCCCTCTCTGCCAACACTGAGCCACTCATATACACCCTTGTCACCACTGGATTTAATTTTTTTTACTCACCACTTCCTTTTCTCATTCCTGTATTTGGTTTATTTCTATGTCCAAGCATGGGTATGTCAGTCAAGCCACAGCAAAATGCCACCCACAATTCCAAGCTGAAATATTTCAGAGGCTTACCACCCCTTTCTTTGACTCCTTGTCAGATGTATTTTGTGTCAGGTGATCCCCATGCTTGTAATATAAATAAATAATAAATAAGAAGGTGCATCGTGGGATTGCAGGTGAATTTATGTTCTCATGTAGGGAGTCCCAGCTGAGGTTGTGCTTGATGCAGGCTTTTGGAAATGTGTTCCTAAGTCATGTAGCACCACTTTTTCTCCAGGGCAGTGCGCTATAGAGAATGGGGTGGCTCATTAGCACATTTGTCCTGGCCATTGTGAGCTGATACTTGCACAACCAGGTAATGCTTTCTTGCACAACACTAAATCAACACCTCAAAGCTGCTCCTCACTGAGGCAGATGGGTTTATCAAATCATGTTCTAGCATAGACTCAGCTTCAACAGGTTATATTAAACCATTAAATTATGAAATTGACATAGCCACAAGGCACATCATACCGATTTGTTTCAATAGGAAGAATCTTACGTTGTTTGGCACTAAAGCAAACATCCCTGGCCAAGCAGTTCCATGCAACTGAACATAGTAAAACAGAACTAAAAAAGGATTTATGGTAGCTCTGCTGCAGACCAAAAAGCACTGCTTATTTTTGTGTTCACAGTCTTAAAAATAAAAGCTATTGAAGTAAATGAAATATTTAAAAATAATGATGTTTGTTGTTTTGGTTTATTAGTTTATTTTTCAACAATGCCAATATATAATTATAGCAAAGTATTAATAATGCACTCGGAGATTCTGTATGGTGCAATACTGAAAGAGTAATGTGCAGTTATGTATTATTGCTTACTTACCATTGTTATACTGCTTTGGCTCTTTGGAGCACATTATTGTGCATTATTAAACGGGTGCCAAAAAGTGATAGCTAAGCATTTCTAGTGTGAGCCAATGAATCATATTTATTGTTTTGTAGATAGCCAGCTAAATGAAGTTGCTAACAACCTTAGATGTTGACAGTAGCCATGTTCTACTTCATGATATTGCAGTTAAGATAACTGGGAGATTCAGTCAAATCAGCGATGGTTAGCCAGCTATAGAGTTAAATGACCATAGCGGCTTTAAAATCTCTCAGACCTGTTACGACAAAGCTTGAGGTCTGAATTTTATCATGGTACACCAAAGAAATTAAATTAAATGTGAGACCTGGTTTTAATATCCCTACTGTCCCCTTTCAGAACTATAGCAATAAAGGACAATGAATTAGACCACCATAAAACTGAAACAATTATAATAAACAAATCAAGGACAAGGACTGTATCAAAAGAGTGCATTGGTGACCACTAGTAAGCCCCAAAATCATTTCACCACAAAAAGTTCAACAAATAAATTCTAGGATGCACACTGAGTTCTAGGAGGAGTGTCAAATTAACCTATGGTGTTGAATTAACTCTTGCAGTGTTTGTATGCAGCTGAATTTGAGGATATGCAGGTGTTAATTCAATGTGCGGTATTTTGCAGGCATATAAATTAGCCTCTAGCAGAGTGATGGAATGAAAGTGTAGAGAAAAATAAAACTGCTCATATAGCCTTCACTGTATACCATGCCATCTGTAAAATGTATGCAGTGCAGGCAGTGGAACTGGCTTATCTAGTGATGATGCGATTCAGTAGACTTTTCACCTAACAGAAGACTCCAAACATTTTATTAAAGCCAAAGCCTGAAATGTTTTAGACCAGTTAAGTCAGTTACCCAACCACACTGAGTAAACATTTCATTCCTCTAGACAAGAATGAATTATAAAAGCTCCAGAAAAGAGCAGGAACTGAGGAACAACTTTACAGGCATGGTAGACCACTACCAAGGAAGATACAGTGTGTGGTGATGCCTATGGGTCACAGGCTATGGGCAATCATCAAAGGATTTACAACCCAGTATTAACCATTACAATTTTATAGTTTTGTCCAATTATTTATGGTCCTCTATAATGGGGGTCCTGTTTATAAGAAAGGTTTTCATGTCTGAATGGTTGAAATAACAAATACCCACAACTTATAAGTGACATTTTTGTTGGTAATTGTTTAATTTCAAATCCAGCATGCTTGAACAAAGGCCCACAACAGCAAAGGTTGTCTTTGTCTATCTACCTTTGGACTGCACTTTATGGGGAAAAGTATGTTCATAATAGTGATATGATCTGATTAATACACATGGGTTAAACGCTTTAGGTTAAGAAAGGAAGAACAAACCCTCACGTTGAATGAAAATGATGTATCTGTACCTTTGTAAGGGGAAACAATGAGGTTTTCTTGTTACTGGTATAAAGTCAACTTTGAGGTTAAATGTAGTATGTTAAAACATAATTTGTCCAGAATAAAGTATTGCCTTTCAGTGAAGTTCCATTATTTCCTTGTTAAGGGACAAATAGCTTTACCCTGAATTTTAGATCCTACCCTTTTGCATTTTGTAGTATACTTTCAGCATAAATAACGATGATACTCCCAGTGAATAAAAATCTCAGTGTCAACTAAAATGTTGAGAAAAACTCCCAGAGTACAATGTCTTCCAGTGTACTCTAAGGAGCTTCCAATATTTAATGTTTTCTTTATTTCTATATATATATTCCATGCCACCACATGGCCAATAAAAGACAAGAGAGATTTATTTTTGAAATGTATTTAGTGTAACCTGAAAACACATAAAAAGACCATTCAGGGTATTCTGAAATTCAGTCCATGGCTTCTTTTACAAGGGAAGGTTTTATTGCATTCCTCTAACCTGCACTAAAGCTGTGGTCCAAGACAATGTAAGATTAAATCTTCAATTGCAGTGGGGCTTCAGTTATACAATACTAGATAGATAGGTAGATAGATAGCCAGATAGATGGGAGCTAAAGAGAGAGACACACATACAGACAGATAGAGTGAGAGAGAGCGAGCAGGAGAGAGCTAGTGAGAAAAGTGCATCAATTGCAAAGATGAACTAAACACATCTGTTGCTTTTGCTTGGATCCACTTCCCAGTGGTATCCTTAATGTCTGTATCATCAAGAAAATAGCCCTCTTAATCGCCTTCATTAGTCAAGCTGGTGAGACAGTAACAAATCAATAATGGTAAGGAATTACGCCAATTCCACCTGTTAAAGACAACAGCGTATTCATACGGCAAATAAGTGTAGGGCATCAATTACAAGCACACAAAGTGGCACCATAATTTAAGACTGCTGCAGAAGACCTTCACATGTACTGTATAAACACACACACACACACACACACACACACAC
The DNA here is from genome assembly GCF_041902795.1 of Electrophorus electricus. Lineage (NCBI taxonomy): Eukaryota > Metazoa > Chordata > Actinopteri > Gymnotiformes > Gymnotidae > Electrophorus > Electrophorus electricus. Next base: position 8,253,410 of record NC_137504.1, read on the forward strand.
ACACACACACACACACACACACACACACACACACATATACACTCTAAGACAGGTTTAATTGTGTCCTGAAGAGCAATGAGTCATTCGCCAAAATTAGTCTAGGGATTTAGAAATTGCTTGTAACCTTCACAGATAAGCTCGGAGGCTTTGTCACTATTTGGGTGCATTGTCCTTCTTTAAAAGCCATCATCTTAAACATCTGTTCATCTGGCATTTCTCTAGCCAGCAAGCACCCCCTTCCTAACAGTGACCACATAGCTAAGAGCAATTGCATCTGCTATGAACCCGTATTTATTTGAAACCTTCAGAAGTGGAACATGGGGAATTATTTTTTACCAAGCATCAGAACAGGCTGTGACAGGAGTACTTTGACAAAATGGGCTGCTGTCATTGTCGCCCATCCCCAATCACAGCGGAGAGCAAGGTCCCACGGACAAGCGGGACGGCCAGCCAGGAAGTGCCCGTCAGGGAGGGAGAGGCGGCCAGTGACTGTAATTTATCCCCCCTCCCTCAGAGGTTGCAGCCACTCCTTCTTTGTCAAGTGAGCCTTTTAGCTTGTCAACAGTTGCAATTTTATGCTCAAAATGCCCTTGAGATTAATTGCTGTTGCCGGTGTGGTTTTTGGGAGGTTTCCATTTGAAAACGTGTGCCTGTGATGCCATAATGGGGATGCATTAAAGCTCCGCTTCTTCTACTATTCTTCGAATATGGCACCTCGTAAAATATGCAACAAATAGTGACATAAAATGGCATTTATTTATTTATTTATTGTAGTGTTTATTCTTTGTCCTCTCAAAAATGGATTATGTAACTGGCACTGTAACTACTTTGATTGCTTTAACCTTTGACGTAATTAAATGATGTAACAGAGCATGTCTGATTATCGCCATGACTTTGGCCTAAGAATAGTGTCTGCTGGACTAAACATAGCATCATAGTGTAGCAGTGCTGAAATGATGAGTACAAGACAAGCTGAGGTGACGTTTCTTCAGAGCAAAATAGTCCTGGAGTTGCTTGTGCTTGGCAAAGTATTTTTGTCTTATTAATTTTCCAAGATAATATGTCTTGACAGAGCCTCCCAAAGCTGATCCATAAAGCAGCCTGCAGAGAGCTCTGCCTAGGCTGGCCTTTTGAAGAAGTTATTGCTTTGATGTATGAGGGAGCAGATAAAACAGCGTGGGGAGTGAAGAGTAATTGCACTGGGTCTACAGGGGGACAGTATTTTGCCCACACAATGACTTCAATCTCTGCTTCTCTCAGGCAAATGGACAGTGGATCATGCTCTGCATTGCACTGACCACAGCATTTCTAAATAATTAGTGTTTTCCATCAGCCAAAGATTAATGACTGCATTATAATGCATTACAAACTGTTGATAGCTTTGTTTCTCTTGCAAATTATGGTAGCACCATGATGGTTATTGGAGGTGTGGTGAGCTTCCCTCCTCTTCCGTGAAAACGAAACTTCTTCTTATCTTTGGGTCACAGCCTATTAGATGACCTGTCTAGCATGGAACTGTCGAGTCTGATTTGAAAGTCAATAATAGCTGCCTATAAAAGACAGAAAGAAAAGCTGCTCTCTGAGAAGCAGTGGGAGAGGTTTTAAGCCAATTATCTGGCTTTTTTCTGACAGTATAGCTGTGTGTGGTTTCATGGGTGATCTGTTATCAAAGGTTTGAACTAACATTAAATGTGACAAATGTAACATTCATATTTTCTTCAAAGTTTAACTAACTCTTTAAACAGGCTGTATTCGATATAATTGGCTGTGATCACGCTGACTGCAACTCAATTACATTTCAAATTCATGCAGGTATTATGTTACTTGGCATCAAAACTCTTTAACTTTTTTATTTCACTTTTTCCCAACTTGCTGCCTACACCATATAAAAATTTAAATGTGTTAGAAAACAATTGGTGCTAGCACTGTAAGAATAAAAGAAACCGAATCCATGACATCCACAGATAATGTTAGGAAAAGTGCTAAAACCCTGTACTTCAGCTGAAGTAGACACACTCCAGTTGAGAATTACTTCAGAATGAAAGTGGTTCATTAAAATGCACTCAAGTTAAAGTGCTTCAATATTTACTGTAAAACATATTTCAGTGACCGACTGCCCTATCGCACTTCAGTCATCCGCAGCTTTGACTGATGTATAGAGTTACCACTATGCATACGTCAGAAGGACGCTGATTTACTGATGTGATATCCATAGGCAAAATTCAGCTGCTTTCTGTCCTTCTTGCTTTCTGTCTGCCATTCTTGCTTGCCTTCTTTCTTCACTTGTCAGCAGCATGCCCTGAGTGTTCAGGAGGAGTGGATACAGAGAATCTTGTATCTTTGCCTGGAGGAATGTGATCTTCACTCAGGTCAGTACCATTTATATCCAGCTGAAGTACCTCCTCCCAGGCATACACTAATTCATACAGTTGATTATCGTTCCTTTTAGATTGATACAATAGACATATTGTTTCAATTACCTTTATTATGTTTAGTGTAATATTTACTGTCTTAATATTTACTACTACATTTATCATTAATTGATAAGTGGCAAAACTCATTTTAAATGGAGTACAGACCATTTAAAAATACTTTCAAAAAGCATTACAGATGCAAAAAGCAGGTGGATAACATGACATTTTTGCCACTGAATTATTGAGTTAGACCTCTTAAATGTCAGCTGTAGTGTGTACCATGGATTGTCGTTATGAACTAGACTTATTGCAGCCTCTACTTTGAGTTGACTCAGAAAAGTACAACAAACAGTTACCAAACAAACGTTTTCAATCACACTTCCCAGGGAAAGCACTTGTGTACAAATTGCATTGAATGTAAGGGGGCCATGGGATATTTCACTGGGTAAATAAACTGAAAAAGACCATATGAAATTCCTCCTCAACCTGAAAGTAAAACTGCATTGCATCATCCTTACATCCAGTCACCACTAACCAAAGGAATGAGAAAGTGTTTACCTCCACCTGCTATCCAGCTGTTAGCAGGTTTTCCAAGCAGGTAGTGGGCTCTTTCATCCCTGCCTTCACATTCAAATGGCCCACTCCTGATGGAGATCCTCTACCACACGCAGCTGTGCCCACTCCAATTGCAAATTATCCGTTTTCTTCCTATTTAAGAAATCGTCTGTGAAATGGTTTCATTGCCTCTTGAGTCTCCTTGTTTGAAATACTGTGGTGTGTGAAACTGTACATTACTTTTCTTCACTTTCCACAAGACGCACAGTTGCTGCATTTACCAGGCACCCTGTATGTGGTCTTTTTATCTCCTCTTAAAGCAACACAACAATTAGTGTATCATGTGAAAATGAAGCAAGATACACTGCATTTCTGCTACTAATCACAGAACTGACAATGGAGGCCAAGATCAACTTAAGATGGTGAGATTTATAGTATCATCAGGTAAATCTACAACCTTGGATGTTTATAGTCAGCATGTTTCTCTCCTTCAAAAAGTCACAGACTTGACAATGAGAAAACTGTAGAATGCCAAAATGGTTGACTGAAAATATACTAACTGCCTGCATTTGTTTCTAGAGGTTCACCTGAACCTCGATAGCAAATATACTGTTGAAGAAATCCTCTTTTTCGAAAGGAATTACAGTAAATATATACCCAGAGGATCTGTACACTCACACAGCATGTACAAACAAGCACATACTGAGTGGGCTAAGGTCAAAAACTTTAATTTTCTCCACGAAAATTCACATGAAGCTGGGCTGTTTCCTCTAATTCCCCTCCTGGCTTGCCCGTGGTCCCCTCTCCGATCTTTCTTCCTGTTTCATCACTCTGTCTTGCAGCAGTAGACCTGGGCAGTCCTCAGCGGCTCCAGCTGTGACATGCCTGTCGGTCTGACCTTGAATCACTGTGCAAACCAGTAACCAACCAGAGCCAGCCAGTGACAAATTAGCACTGCAATCTGTCGTCACCCAGACAGCTTTGTGAAATACTGCGTCTCAACTAAACGTGATGTATAAAAACAATAAAATATGCAACAGTGTTGGTATTGGCCTTAGAAATATGAAAGCAGCAACTTGGGAGAATTACTCTCCAATCTGAAAGGGAAGAACATGTGACAAAAGCTGTGAGTGAGAAACGTTGCTGCAGCTTGGCCTGAACACTCTCAGCACTCATCAACATTAAATCTCTATCATGGTTGACACACATGTAGCCTCATAATGTTATAAGTTGCTGTGACTTGTTTTGAAATGCCTGAAAAAAAGTTCCAGAGCTCCACCCTGACTCTGCCCTGTTTTTTCCTCTCAGCTTGGCCTGGGTCTCCAGAAAAGTTGGAGCCAAATAAGAAAAAGAAATGAAAGCAATTTCCATTCCACTTCAAAATGCTTTTCCATTTTCATGAGTTTCTAGGAGCTTATGGTTAAATTTGTAATCAGCCTCAAATCTAGCTTGAAGAGAAAGAGAAATCTAATTTGATAAGGAGGTAATGAAGCTACACAGTAATTATCCAAGATAACCTATTTGTGGCACTGGTTGAGCAGTGATGAAAATTCTATTTAGCATAGTTGGCTGATTTCTCTATTTTGATCAGTGAGAAGATGTGCTTTATAACCCTAGCCAATTTACTTTGAACTCCCTAAGATGCCAGGGATCATTACATTGAGGATTTTCAAACACCCTCCTGAGATTTGATGATTCTTAGCAAGAGCTTTTAAATCTCAGCTGATAGCACCAGTATGATGCATGATATTCTTGTATTTTACCCAAGGTCATAATCCACGTGAAATACTGCAGTGCTCTTTAGAGTGGACAACAAGTCAGTCACAATACCACAATAAATATCAGACATTATAGCTGTCCTTTACAAGAGAGGTTTTACCAGTAAATCAAAGTTTGTAGTGTGCAATTCAAGAATTTATTTTGCTGTATTTGATCAAGTTTATTTGACTTGATGAAAACAGAACTAACATCTAACATTCAGGTTAATTTGAGAACTAAGACATTTACCCCAGTCTAAGGTGTGGCTAGTATTTGTTTTGGAGACATGTATTTGCCATAGAGGAATGATACTACCTTTATGCTAATAGTTATGCGTCATTCTCCTTTGTTAAATTAATAGAGTTGGTTATTAAAACTGACAAGATTAATTAAAGAGACATAAATTAAAACATTAAGAATCTATCTAATGAAAGCAACAGCATATAATTAAGTACAGAATTTAGCATTCAAATGCTGTGAGTTCTGTTGGCAAGCAGACAAGACTCATGCTTACAGTTTCAAGGTACCATTGGCCCCTCCTAAACACTCCCTGTTCACAAGCTGCCAGTGCCATGCATAAAATATGCAAAAATTAGCTCACATGATTAGCATGGTACTGTCTCTTGGTAACTCAAAAACCTTCAGAAACTCCCTAATTATAAGGAGATAACTAATTATGAGAGTAAAAACTTGAAAACCAGCTAAGACCAAAATGTGTTTAATGCAAGAACTCAGTATATCAACTAATTGTAAGCTAACACTGATCCAATATGCACTCCCTATTACCACACAAATCTGGATCTAGGGAAGAAGGCATGAAGGTCTGATCACATATCCTGAACACCATCCACTGACCCACATGATTCTTTCATTTAATCTTCAGCTCTAGACGCAGCTGGGTAAGTAACTTATCAGCTTTCAGACCTCTGTATTTGTACCCATTCTCAAAGCAGTGATTCCTGGTTTCTTACAGAAACATCTGAGGTTGTGAAGCCTTTGATCACCTGAATCTCAAATATCCACAATCTCACACAAACTACCAATTAGACACACTCTGGTTTGCATATTGAGGTCTGTCGTTGAAACAGTGAATTAGAATCATTATAAACAACCACTTTTGAAATCTTCTAACATTCTTTTCAGAGACAAAAGTAAAGACCTATTTGTTTGTCCTATTTGAACATTTACTTTTTATCTGTGTGGCTTTGGCTTTTGAATTTTCCACACTGTTAAAATTAATGACACCATAATCCCATAGATTTTCTCAGCTATGTGTCCCAGGTCATTGGTTATTATTATGGTTCTACTCGAACACCTGGCTTTGCCAAAATACAGAAACATGCAGATGACACCACAACTGTGATGACAACAATCATAACACAAACACAGAAATGGGAATTGTTGTGTTGGTATAATTAAAACTGGTGTCATTAAAATAATTATAATTAAGATAAACATAACATCTAAGAAAATTATAATAAATGTCAATCAAAGTAATTTACAGATGACAACTGTGGGATTCATTTTCAGTTACAATACAAATAAACTACTGAATCCAACCCCCTCCTCTTTAAAATGATACCAACAAATAAAAATTATTTATATCCTGTGAATGTGCTATTTTTATCCACAGCATGAACTTCAGTGGGACCATACTCAGATATTGCATGCTGGCAATATTACTTCACTTTGCTAAGTGATGTTTACTTGTAGATTCTTGTTTTGTAACATGAACCATGAGTACATGCATTTTGTAACGCACCAGTATCTTCCGCAGAAGGTAATGGCACTTGCCCTCAGAGGGTAACCCGATGCCTTGCCCTCAGAGGGTAACCCGGTGCCTTGCCCTCAGAGGGTAACCCAGTGCCTTGCCCTCAGAGGGTAACCCGATGCCTTGCCCTCAGAGGGTAACCCAGTGCCTTGCCCTCAGAGGGTAACCCGGTGCCTTGCCCTCAGAGGGTAACCCAGTGCCTTGCCCTCAGATGGTAACCCGATACCTGCCCTCATTTTCAATCTGCCCTAATTTCCCTCTTACTTGTTTTATCTTTTGGTATACTGCCTGGTCAAGTTAAACCCTTGAGCATTCCAGAGACACTTCTTAATGCCAAACCACCTCATGAAACCCATTTATGTGATTTTCTGCATCAAAAAATGGAGGAAAAAAGAAAAAGAAAGAGAAATCCCTTCCAAACGGTTACTTTTAACTCCGGCATTTTTTCTCCAGGGTCTCAAAATAAAAGATCGTACCCCATTTAAACTTCACAGAGAGTAGCAGAGATTGCACCTAAAGTCCCCGTTTTCCTCTCTGGATTTGCTCTCAATCTATTCCTCCTTTTTTATGAGCTCATATGTGGCTGGCCATGTGTCACTCCTCAAGCCAGCTCAAACACCTTCCCCCCACAGCATATCTCTAATAGCAAGCAGCAGCCTGCTCTGTGCAAAGAGCAATATTGACAGAAGTGTCTGCAGGAAAAGAGTGCCCATCTTATTATCTGGTTGTTGGCATGAACACGGGAGCCTTGTGGCTGGGGGGAAGCTTCACTGCCCATGTTTGTAAAGCTAACAAACCTGGAAGGCCAGTTAGTGGACAATTCAGTGAGTGCCACTATTGTCTGTCACATTTTTGTGTCTGCCTCTGGTAACATACATGCGGTCAAGCCATTGAGAAAGAAAAAGATTGGATCATGTCAGAATTTTGAACCCCTTTCAAAATGAGCACCCCTTTAGCATCAAATGTAGAATTCAGCAGTCAGACATGTTTATTTGTTTTTGCTTAATCATTTGCATGAAAGCCTTACAAGTTTGTCTGGAATGAGATGTTTGAGTTCAGGTCGCCGCTTAGCTTTGCCTGCTCAGTTAGAATGCCACTGCAACTATGTGATCGTGCATCAAATGAGATGCTATTTGCTCTGCTCAGCCAGGATGAGTTACTGAGTAGAAACAGGAATGAATAAACACACCATCTATCTCCAACTTCACAGAGGAAGGTAAGTGGGTGTACGCCAGCATTTTACATAGAGTGACAGGTAACCCATTCACATAAACTCCACATTTGCCGCTCTACAGGCGAGTAGACTGTATGACATAGTAATTGGAATAGCAGGGATTTGTCATATAGAGCTGAATAAAGTTAGTCACTGATGGCTCTGAAGAAGATCAAAGTATTTGTTGTTCTGCTTTGACAAGGTTCGAATGCATCAAATAAATAAAACATACCCACTATTATTTTTCCTGTTGATTACATAAAAATTAGAAGGATAAACAGAACACTGAAAATAAAGCATTTATAAGCATCATTTCCTTTTCTGTTTAGGATGCAGAGTGCTGCTTGAAAAAGTCAACAGAGAAAAGGGGAGGTTGTCATAGCTGTTTGCAAAAGTGATCTGAGCCACTCGATAACAAAACCTATATCAAAACATATATCAAAATATTGTTTACAGGATTGTCTTGCAGTTTTGTTTCCCTTCAAAACACAAATTACAACATGCACTCCCAGGATACAGAAGCGGGGGCTGGTGCGACAGCGTGCATGGGGGAACAAGGCGTCGGGAGTGTGTTAACATCAGCTGCTATGTTAGGGAGACCACTCGATTAATGTCAAGTGAAGGAGAAGCAGGCGCATGGGTGATTGAATTCCGCTATTACCACGTCTTGTCATGCTTGATTTCAAGTAAAGACAGCAGGTGCTTGGATATCACCAGGATGTATCTGCTGTTTGCAGACTGTCACAGACTTGAGGGGGAAACAGAGCAGAGAGTCAGACCTGGCTGACAGCCTCTCCACAGTCAACCCATTTACATGACAGCTAGGCAATTGCATGGGAGAGGGAGCTTTCAAAGCATCATTACAGAAATGCGTCACCCACAGTAGCCTACGTGGCTTTCAAATTTCAGGTTTTTGACAAAAACTTTGACAAACTCAAATGGCATTGTATAAAATTAAATGTAAAATTTGTTAAATCATTTCATTGTTTTATTTAGTGATATTTTAATATTTGCTGTAGAATTAATATTTGTTGTCAGGGGCCTATGTCTTTGATATATCCACTAGAAACTTACAAAGTTACAAAAGAAACTTACAAAGGTCCCTTTCATGCCACCAAAACAGCTCTGACCCATCGAGGCAAGGATTCTATAAGACGGTGTAATGTGGTACCAGGCACCAAGAGGTTTAGCAGCAGATTCTGTAAGCTGTGAGGTGAGGCCTGAGGTGGGGCGTCCATGGTCTTGTTTTTCCAGCACATCCAACAAATGCTCAATTGGATTGAGATCTGGGGATTTTGGAGGCCAAGTCAACACCAAGTCATTTTCCTCCAAACTTTCCTGAACAATATTTACAGAGTGGCAGGGTGGGTGCATTATCCAGCTAAAAGGCACTACTGCCTTACACAATGCTGTGGACATGAAGAGGTAGTCTGCAGCAGAGTTTGGCTAGGTTATATATGTTAAAGTAACATCCTCATGAATGGTTCCTAGGAAAACATTGCTCAGAGCATCACTCTACCTCCACCGGCTTGCACCCTTCCCGTAGTGCATCCTAGTGCCGTCTCTTCCTCAGGCAAGTGACATACATGCATCAGACTGTAAGCATGATGTAAAAGAAAACATGATTCATCAGAACCAGGCCACCTTGTTCCATTGCTCCATTGTCTAGTTCTGATGCTAACATGCCCATTAGAGGCACTTCCAGCAGTGGACAGGGCCAGCATGTGTGTTCGGATACCCATCCATCGTCCAGCCTTAACATTTTAAGGCATTTTTGCTATAGTAGTTCTTCTGTAAAATCTGACCAAACAGGCCAGTCTTCACTCCTCACGTGCAGTGAGTCTTGGGCACCCATGACCTTGTTGCTGGTTCACTGGTTGTCTTTCCTTGGACCACTTTTTATAGGTACTAACCACAGCATACTGGGAACACCCCACAAAACCTGTCATTGTGGGAGATGCTCTGACTCAGTCGTCTAGCCTTCGTAATTTGGCCCTTGTCAAAGTCATTCAGATCCTTATGCTTGCCCATTTTTCCTGCTTCCAACACATCAACTTCAAGAGCTGTTCACTTGCTGCCTAATATATCCCACCCCTTGACAGGTGCCATTTTAAGGAGCTAATCAATGTTATTCACTTTACCTGTCAGTGATTTTAATGTTCTGACTGATTGGTGTGATATATATATATATATATATATATATATATATATATATATATATATATATCTCACAACATTTATATGTATATAACTTGCACAGCTGATGAACAACCTCTTCTCTGGATACCTTGTGTGCTTAGTGTACAAGTGCAATTTAGACTATATATATATATATATATATATATATATATATATATATATTGACTGAATATTGATATATACATTATTTACAGTTATTTCCCTGTATGGAAATTAGACATGTGACTGTGGAGTGCAGCAAAAAATAAGGTGAGCAAATCTGTGGATCAGTTTCAGGGTGAACCCACGTTAAAATGGGGAAACTCTAAAAATCTGAGCAACTTCAAATGAGCCATGGTCATCAGAGCCAGACTAGCCAGGGCCAGTATTTCAATAGCTGCCAACCTTGTGAGGTTCTCTCCTGCAGTGGTGTTGAGAGCATACTGGTGTGATTATGGAAAAACAGTGAAAGGGGATCCTGTGGGCATAAATAACTTGTTGATGAACGGGATCAGAGGAGGCTGTCAAGAATTATTTTGATTAACATGCAGTGCACAGTCAAGCAAATTGCAGCCAAATACAACTCTGGTGCTCTTGTATATGACTTATCATTAACACGGATGGGCTATAACAGCAGGTGACCAGTTGAAGTGCCATTGCTGTCTAAGTGGACAAAAGAACACAAAAATTGGATCACTGAGCAGTGGAAAACCATTAACTGGTCAGATGAATCCAGATTTTGTTGCACCATGCTGATGGTAGGGGTCAGAATTTGGCGCAAGCAGAATGATTTGATTAGCCCTTTCTGTCAGATGTCAACAGCAGCTCAGGCTGGTGTAGGTAGAGTAATGGTGAGTGAAATGTTTTCTGGGCACATTCTGGGTCCTGTGGATGGAGGTTTGGACAGCAGGGCTTAACTAAGCATTGTGGCCAACCAAATTCATTGCTTCATGGTAGCTGTTTGCCCTGTGGCAGAAGGACACTTTCAACAGAACAATGCATTATGTCACAAGGGTCATATAGTCATGGATTGGTTCCAGGAACATGTGAGCAAGTTGTCTTTGCTTCCCTGTCATTCACAGTCCCCAGCTCTTAATCCTATAGAGCATCTCTGGGACGAGGTAGGACAGGCTGTTCAGAGCATGTCAGTACCTCCATCTAATTTGCAGCAACTGCAAGAAGCTAGCCTGTCAGCATGGCCCAAGAAGCCTGCAGAGCAGTTTCAACATCTAGTGGAGTCTATGCCATGATAAATTGCTGCAGTTCTTAAGGCCAAAAGAGGTCCAACATGCTACTAGTTGGGTGTCTCACTGAAGTGGCCATTCATTGTATCCATGATATACTTTATATCAATGTTTCTTGAATACATATCAATATTCATTCAGTGTATATGGAATGTGCATGAAGAATATTCATATTTCCTACTCAATGTATTTACTGTTCCTGCTCTTCCTTTTCTTTCATAACTAGAACTATGTAATGTAGATTTCTCTTTTACCATATGGCATCTGATATAAAACTACAAACTTTCTTATCAGAGCTGGACAAGAGTCTAATGATCTAGATATTTTCAAATGAAGATCAAGATCTTGAAGATTATGTCAGGCCAAAAACAACTTTGCTTCTGTGAATGCAAGCATTGTTCATTTTATTTATATTTTGATCAGTATTTGTGGAATTAAAGAGTTGCTAAATTCTTAAATTCTTGGAGAGAAATAATCAGCCACAACAAAGCAATCTGGCAGCTGGTGTGCAAGGAACAGGCTGCCCTGGAAGAGGCAGGGAGGCATCATACTAACCCATTTATAGCTCAATTCTCTATCAGGCCACACTGTGCTACTGTCTATATTTCACATTTTTCTAACCCTCATGTTACATATTTTGGAATTGCAACAAACGGGGAAAATAAAGATTTGCAACCACCCCCCCTTCAAAAAACAAACAAAAAAAACAAGCTACAATTAATTGGTCAAGGTATTCCTATTTCTACATTAATTAGTCAAGGTATTCCTATTTCTACATTAATTGGTCATGTTATTAGAAAACAGAGCAAGTTGATGCATTGTGCAGCAATGGGCTACAGTCACTGTAGACAGAGTTTACCTAAATGACGGGGTGACTAAATAGAACAGATTTGTATTTGCATCTTTATAAAATATAGCATGATAAATTATTAAATTTGTCAGGATGGAGAATAACTTCTTCTTTCAGAAAGTGTGTAAGCAGTTGGTAATGACAATGGAGTCTAGTAAAATATGTTTAGTTTTGTTCCACTAGGAGAAAAAACCCACTTGAATTTCAGATCAGTGGTGTACATAGATACATATATATTTTTAGTGGAAGATGAAAAATATTCTAAAAAACTAAACTGATAAAATTAAACATGCTCATGCATTTTCAGCCTTCACTGAAATTAATTCAATAAATATCAATATTCATTCCATATATGTATAAAATAAGTGTTCATTAAATATTTCCTTTTATTTCCTGTTTGGCTTTCCATAACACACACACACACACACACACACACACACACACACAGCTAAAAAAAAATTTAAGGAACACTTAATCATCACAGTATAACACAAAGTCAATTAAACTTCAGGTATATCAATTTGTCCAGTTAAAAAGCATCAATGGTTGTGAATCAGTTTTACTTGTTTTGTTGTAAATGAAAGTGACAACAGGTACGCTAGAGAGAGAACAGCAAGACAACCCCCAAAAAGGGAATGGTTTTGCAGGTGGTGGTCACAGACAATTACTCTCTCCTTATCCCTCTTGACTGATTCTTCACCACAGCACTGTAGTTTTGTTTGCTAGTATCCTTGTCACTGCTGGTAGCATGAGGCAGTACCTGCAACCCATTCAGGTGGGGCAGATACTACAGCTCCTCCAGGATGGCACACCCATACATGCCTTAGCAAGAACATTTGCTGTCTCAAGAGCATGGAGGAAATACCAGGACATGGGCCGAAACACAAGGCATTCTAGACAGGGCCATAGAAGGGCATCCACCCAGCGGCAGGACAAGGTATCTGCACCTTTGTGCAAGGAGGTACAGGAGAAGCATTTCCAGAGCTCTACAGAATGACCTCCAGCAGGCTACTGGTGTGCATGTTGCTGACCAAACTGTCTTTGTTTGTTCTCAACAAAGTACACAATTTATATCAGTAAAGATTTTCATCAAAAATCCTTTGTTCATCTTGTGTTCCAATTTTTTTGAACACTGTATATGTATTCATACATTCACTAATCATTCATTATTATTATTATTATTATTATTGTTGTTGTTGTTGTTATTGTTATTGAAAGCACCTCTTAGAGGTACAGTCATGGTTTAGGTTAGCCACTCTATATCTCATAAGTTGTCTGTTTTGGACCACAGGGCCACTGTTGACTGGATATTTTTGGATGACAGAGCACTCTTAACCCAGCAGTGACACTGAAGGTTCCTTCAACACTGCTGTGGCTGATGCACTCATATAAACACCCACTGCCACCCCACTGCCAGGCAGTGTCTCGGCTGTGTTTAGCCCACCACCAAATAGTATCCAGTCACAAGTGGTCCTGTGCTCAGAGACTAGGCGGAAATGAACAGGATAGTGGAAGGCTGAGAATTTGTGAATTTCAACAAATGGGAAATCATCTGTAATCAAACCTAAAAATTCAGCAATAAGAAAAATGCAGGGTAGGTGGAATAACCGGGTGAGGAATGTGTAATCTCCATACTGTTTCTCCCTCAGCCCAGAATTATTTAAGAACTTGTTGATTAAAGTTTATTGATTAATAGGGATTTGACTCTAATATTGGGTGTGTATTCTTAATATTTCTTTGACTTTCCTCATCTGTCAATGACTCCAGCAATGTATACAATCTGAGTTCAGTGTGCAGAAAGGGGTTCCTCTTGTTGCACTTAATCCCATCTCATAGTAGAAGTTCATTCAGTCCCCATAGAAAACCCCCTTTCCTGTATTACAACTGTATTAACCCTGTCAGACACATGAAAAATGTTTGCACCACTATCAGATCACCATATTTCATGCATGACTTAGAAATTGCATTTATGAAAACAACATTACAACAAGAAATGGCAGGAGTTCATTGTTAGTGATGAGTAATCTCAGTCGTTCCTCTGAACCTTTAAATGAGTAGATAATTACCCACAGTGCAAATGTTCCTGCATTAAAAGTTTGATGCGGCATTTTGGCCAATATATACCAAATACTTAATTCATTTTTTACTCAGCAGAGGTCAGATTTCAAATTTTGACATGGTTATGTAAGGTCTTACATAGAAATACTCTCTTTATGTTACCAATTATCCAACTGTTCATACCTGGCAATGAATTTGCTCTATTAAATTTGGTGTCTGGATATCACTTCAGGTCTACTCAGGTTATCATGTACACTATTTACTGACAGCACCCAAGCAAATACAAAATATCCCAAAATGACTTAGAGCATCAAGTGTATTTGATTCCCTTCAATAGGCAGTATATGGAGAAGCATTATCACACTCCAACACCTGCACTGCAGAAATACCAAACCAACTCCTACTCCTTCTTGTGAGTGACAGAGTCAGTGGAAGTATTTCTTGCGCATGGCCGTGCCGCCGTCGCCCAGTGTCCTGTGCCGTCAGGGCTGGTGGTGTGTGCTGACCCCGGCGGCAGTGCCTCTGTCATGCAGGCTAATCTCAGAGTGAGCAGCACGCTGCCTCTTAAGGGTGGGCGTGCCTAAGAGCTTTTCTTGAAGGCAGTAGCATCCCTGGCAAAAGGAAAAGCTCCATTCAACCCACCCAACAGGGGCATGAGGAGCAGTTCAATGCAGCGCCACCGCCCCCTAAGCTTTATTCGAGAAAGAGGAGATGGTCCTTTTAATGTAACCAACTTTGGAGAACGCCTTGTACATATTTTTTACTTTCCAACTGAAGCAATGAATTGCCATGTCTTCTTGCATGTTCATGTAAAGTTTATGGTTGAAAAAATAATGGGCTCTTTCCTTAGTCTTGCATCACCTCAAAAAAGTTTGTCAAATTTCCATTGGAAAACGTGTTTTTGTTAGAGAGGGGGCATTTGGAGTGATGCAGAGTTGCTCTCAAGTGGAAAATAAATGTGATGAGTAAAACATGAGGAACATCACATCTCAAGACACTTGAACACTGCTCACTTAGAGTTTTCAAGTCTCCTTGGGAGGACAGTGCTTAGAAAAGAAGGACATCTGAATTGTTTTAATGGAAATGTTCACACATATACTCTTATGAGTTGATGAGACGTATCTTTAAATCTTAGATTTAATTTGGGGGCTTTGAACAGGACTGATGCTCTGTATTTATGTCAGCACAGGAAGGGATTCAAAAGCAACTCAAGCCTTCACTTGTTCTTTTGTTCTTGGGGTCAAACAACACTTTCACAGTTCTTCATCCTTGCACATCTATCACTGTTACATCTTTGCAAAGTGCAGAGGACATGTGAGGCGTCTGATTGGGAGAAGGAGAGGGCTGCAGCAGCCCTCACAAGCTCAACTCACTGTAATTAGCACGTCTGCTGGAGGGTTGCGCTCTCACGCTGCTCAATTCTTCATTTTCACAATGCTATAGCGAGAGGAGATGGCACAGGAGCTGCTCTGCATCCCGGAGCAAAGCCTACGTCCTCCAAGCTGCCCGATCCACTCTCTGGCATGGGCGATCAAACTCCCAGACGTGCAGGATCAAATTAGAATCACCTTCTCTTCCCTGTCGAGAGATGTTAGAGTCCTCTTTCTGAAAAGGGCACGTTTGCCAGGTTTGAAAAGGCAAAGGTACAAGAGCCAGTGGACACAGTGGCACAAGCATAAGAGACGTCCTCTAAACCGTTACCTGCTATAGAGTCAGGTGCCCTGCTGTGGAGCATTTAGTTTCCACTATGGTCTATTTCAGCTCCCAGCATGCCTGGGCCAGGTAATCAGGTTCTGTAAGATGCTGATTAGTGCTGACATGCTGGTAGTTAGAACAAACACTCAGGCTTGGTGGGTGTCCGGAACCGGACCCTATGTAAATTACACACGCAGAAAAAAAAAGTCCCTTTAGCTGGAAAAGCCCTGCAAGCTCCCATATTCATGCATGATGGCTTGGAGCTCTGAGCGAGACATGGCCTGTTTCACTTCTTCTCTTCTCAGCACCGCATTCCACTGACAGGCTCTCAGTTTTACTGAAAAGTGCAATTGTAATAGCAGAGCCTGATTTCCATCCAGACAGTTGATGGCATGAGATCTGCTTGACTTGACATCTCACTGCCTTCACTGCAGCATTTATTGCCTGTAGATATGTATGCAAGTGAGCAAGATTCCCTGCCTATATTTTCCTTCACTTGGATGCATAGAAAAAAGAACTGCCAGTGTCAAGTTGACCTAATAATGTCTTGTTACTCTGATAAACATGCAACATATTATTGGCCACACATGTTCCTCACACAGTTGCTCAACCCCGCCCAACAGTGTATCATGTAGGATTATGTGATGGCCACATGGAGTAATACAAAAGGACTGTATTCAAGTCACACAGTTAAGACACATAAGTGAGTCAGAGTGGCAGGAATTTAATACAACTGGTCTTTTTCCTGAGAAAATATGATAGAGACTTTGGGGGGAGTATGTCTATCATTTCTGATATTTATTCATAGTTAGGGAGGTGGAGGCTTTCTAAAGAGGCCAGGAAATTGGATTTTTTTTTTTTGTCCTCACATGCATTAAATATGAATCAAGGAAGCATGTAATGGACCTGATACTGAAGTGGATGGTGTTAAAATTTAAAGTTGATTGATGATTGACCATTCACTGTTCCGGGTGACCAGATCAAATTTGCTTGATAAAATCTCAAGCCAAACTGTCTGCCTTCTGTGGAGACACAGCTCTCTCCCTTTGTGATGCAATATTTAAGTGAATGGGACAGCTATGGAGCTATAGTGGTGGTTAGCCCTTTATGGAGATTTATGAGCTTTTATGGACATTTCAGAATGATCTGGGTTCAGTCTTTTTATATTCCTTTGAATATAAAAATTGAGAGATTGTTCAGGTTTTTTAAGCAAAATGTATAAACTCAGTTAATTTTGTGCCTTGGATACTCTGATCTTAATTTGACAAATAACCCTATTGGTTATGATGGCCAATAGTGGCATTTACAGACAATATTGCCATGGGTATAATAGATGCAAAGCTGAGAGAGAAGAGAAGAGATGCTGGGGCAGCAGTGAAATCTGTAGAGGGGAACAGCAGGGACGAGTATGCATGGAGCCTGGATTAGCTCATGGAAGCCAGACAGTGAGAGATCAAATGAGACATCTGAAGGACTGAGACCAACAATCTCTGATTTCTGCCTGTGAGCATGGGTGATGATCTGCCAAATCAAAGCAAACCTTCTTGACTGCCGGCTCAGATAGCTTCCAGACCGCGTCCATTTGGAAGGCTGAGAGCCTCAGAAAAGCCCAAGAAGGCCGTCACGCAATAGGAAGACTTCACGGAAAGCCACTGGTTGTGGCTTGACATGTCTTGTGTTCTCTTACTGTGGACCTGGTGTAAAGGCCTGCCAAAGACTATGGGCTGGCTCTGTGAAATGGTGGCCCAGACACCGAGAGGAAACCACAGTCATCCAACAATAAGGACCCCAGGGTTAGGCTCTTATTCAGATTCAAGAAGGTCAAATTATTATCTCTGTACTAAAACATCTCAAAGTATACAGGGATTAACAATGTATTTATGTAACAGTTTGTGTAACAGTGAATTTATGTAATATATATATTCTAGGGTTTCTTGACTCCACACTTTTCCCTTGTCATCTGTATTAGGTGTGCTGAGATCTGAGCTAAATTAGCACAAAAATGTCTAGTGGGCCAGAGGACTGAGGATATACTGTATCCTCTACACTACATTTATCTCCTTTGTTTTCACCTGATCATTCTTAATGCCAACATATGCAGGAGTCTTGTGCACTATAAAAGAGATGAATTAATAATATATATTTGAAACAGATATAGATTTAGGGCATATTATTTAGATGCTTTAAATAATAATATTAAAAGTCACTGTGGTGTTAGTGGCCGTTTGTCTCCCATTTATTCTGTGGTCCACTTCTTTCCTTCTGCGTTTGTGCATAGCAAAAAGGGACATATATGGACAACTCCATATCAGTATCATTATCCTACTGAAGTAACATAAGACTTCACAATCCAATGTGTTTTGACAGTATCATTTTACAGGGCCATTTAAAAATACATTGATTTGCCATCTTAGTCATCCATACAATGTAGCTGCACCTGTAGGCTTCTAATCCTGCTTCAGTCAGTTCTATGTACTCAGACATTAATTGACTGATTTGTTCTCCGCACACCTGTGCCATGTTTCCAGAAACCTCTTTAATGAATGACCTGTTTTGGCTTGTTTATGCTGTTTTCATAAGTACGTACATTAATAGTATTTACAAATGCAATATAAATGTATATTAAAAGCATCCAGTTAACACCTGCCCTTTGGTCCTGACCAGATCATTCGTGAAAAATGCTACTAAAGGCTGGCAGCGTATACAAGGTCTAGTCCCCTGCTCCAACTCATAATTGACTATGGGGCTGCCTTTTAGGTACAGGTGCAAAGAAGGTATAGTTAATAAAGTCATCACTCAGTCTATATTTTCTACTAAAGCTGGTAAATCATGCATTCTCTCTACATTAGAATAAAGAAGCTTCCAGTAGAGATAATCATTAGTGTCAGATTTACATGTGTTATTGCATAAAAATGTCAGCCACAAGAACACAGTTGAAGTGTTGGCTAGCAGTTCTACAGGGAACACCTCTGATTTGCAATCAGACCCTCAATTAAAGGTTATTCAATCAAATTCTTTCCAATTCATTTTGACATTTGAATTACAGAGACCTAAAGTAACATTTGGGTCATGAATATTTGCTCTTTTAATGTTTGGACAGGCATAAGGATGTCCTTCACAATTATAAATAATATCTGAAAAATCTATGCCATGCATAGGTCACCAAGTCAGTTAAGGTAGCTATTGCTGACATTTAGTTGCACTGATAAATACCATGACATTTTACAAGATGGCCTTCCCTTAAAAGAAGACCCCCGATGAGGGAGTGTATCAATTTACCCATCATCACATACTCAGCATGGCACTGACTCAAATGTGTTTGCACTGTTCTCTGCATCCTGTTATTTACCCGTTAAGCAGTGTGTTCCCACCAATTATGAACAAATCAGCCAACATGTGCTGACTTGAAAGGAAGGCTTTACCTCTACCTTTGTTCCTTTGATCAGGGAATGGCATTGAGCTTTTATCTGGTTTGGATCCACAAACAAGCTGCTAATGACATTCGCATATAAAAGCTTTGTAAGCATCTTTGTTCTGTCACTTTTTTAAAGGCTTCCTTAAAGGCTTATGTCTTATTCATTAGTGAGGTTATTATGAAACAGCAGCCTTCCCTCTGATTTTAAACAGCCCATGGCACTGCATTTTCCACAGGGAAATCACAGGCAATAATGAATCCCTTTAATGATAGTATTGTGTCTATTACTAGATATGTTCATGTGAAGACACAAAAATATTCAGAATGTCTGATGGCCCCTTAAGCATACATTATATGTTCGATAATGTATTGATGGTGTATCTTGTTCATCTTTGTAATTACTCTATGTAATATTCCATTATTAAATTACGTGATATCCAGTTTTAAAAACTAGAACACAAATTCAGTATGCATTTACCTGATTAGAGGATCTAAATTAGAATAGACATCATCGGTATTATCTTAAAATTGTCCTTGGTAATGACTGGCCTGTGCTGCAGTCATTTACTACCAGCTTGTTTGGGGTCTTTTCAGGCTTCAGTCCTGTGTGATCTCAGCGGTTAGTATGAATGAAAGAGAGATGCTATTGGATCCCATACAAAGTCTTAAGAAAAGGTATGGATGCAATATCCTTATCTTAATCATTCAAGACTCGATCAGGTAAATTGTTGCGAATTAGCAATGGTGAGATCATAATGTTCAGTCTTCAGCATGTGAAATACACACGTGTTATGTGTTACCATTTTCTTACTTTCTGGCCTGCCAAAACACTTTAGCAACCAGGGTAGTTTGTTTTTGGTTGATGCATAAAAAATGCCTCACTTCCATTCCTGGCTATGCATTGATGGCAAGGCTATAACATTACACCCAAAGTTTTATAGATCGAGTGGTATGTTTTGGATCATGGTCAGGATTTTTTACATGTACAAGTTAACATTTATTTTACCTGTCCGTATCTAGAACAGATTCTTTAGGTCCTTGTTAGTCAACTGTAGCAGCCACTCCAAAACTTACTTATGACCTGCATTCTGCCAGAATGATGGTGTAGTTTTCTTCATTTGATTCCTCTTTGCACACTGTGACTGTGAATATATCTAATTAGACCTTTTATAAAGGAGCACGAGACAAATATGTCAAAAAGGCCATAAACTGTTTACATAATATAGATTTAACCAAACTGAAGTTTATTGTCTGTGCATTAGGGCTAGAGAAAGAGCCAAATTAACAAACAAATGAAAACGTGTAGTTTTTTGCAGTTCTGTCCCATGCATAGTGCTCGGGTACACCTGCGCCAGCACACCTGACTCCACTCATAAGCTAATGAACAAGCCTTTTGTGAGTAAAATGAGTGCATGGGCACTCCAAGTCTAGGATTAGTAAACATTGCCTAACACTGTATCGAGTGCTTACAGTAACTTCTGGTCAATGAATGAGAGGAAACCCCATCTACATAGCATGAGACAAGGGGCTTAGTCTTTCATTTCATTGTCTTTTATCAACAGCAGAATAAAGCAAAGCATTTACGTGGAAGAATTCAGAGAGAAGTCTCACAGTAGAGAATGCAGTACATGGACAGATCACATGACGTTCACTGACGCTGGTGCCGTTTGGACAGTGTTTTGTTTTTGTTCATTTAATATGCTATATATTAGACTTTACTTTTGATCATGAATGCACTTTTTTAAACAGCTGAGATGTTCTTTACAGCAGACAGAATGAAACATAATGACTGATAGTCTGTGGTGCAATTAAAGATGCCATTAATTTAGTAATTCTTTCAGAACAGCAAGTGCTATGTGTCGATTTGGAGCAGCTCGACAAGTTTTGTTTTTGTTCAAAGAGAACATGCTCTATTTCCCAATGATTTGTGGTTTTGTGCAAAAAGAGATCAATTAGCAGTGTAAAGAGAAGTGTTAGTGTGAGGCAGTCAGACGTTATCTATGCAGTGAGGATAATGAATTTAACAAAAGAACTACCAATTAAGACATTACTTTTTTGTACACTTCAGCCCTGCAACATGCTAATTCAGGCTTTTTGCAGCTTCCATATGTAGTGTGCAAAAAATACTATAATGTAAACCAACATCATCAGTAATTCAATTTCACTGTAGATATGGAAAATAAAAACTTGGTGATATCACTGCCATCTGTACATAAACCAGACACCAAAAAATGTTACTACTGCATGAAAAAAGTATCTATTTTTAGCTTTGAATATTCAACATGAATGGAAAAGGAATACAACTCCTCTCTGCTAATGACAGTACAATGCACAGTCCTTTCCTCCATACAGCACCAGCTGTGCTGTGGCTAAAGAACGCTGGCTCAGATTCTTTTGTCTTGGGTTGCTTTATCATGTGGGTATAATAGAGGCTTCGGCCCAGGTGTTGAAATTTGTTTACCTAAGGCTGTTGTCATAGAGCGCAGAAACCCAAAAGACCAACCTACAGAATTGGACTGGAATTAAATGTGGGGTTAGTCCACAGCAGAACAAACAGTAATCGTAACAAGATCATTATCTCCAGTGGGCAGACGTCATGCTGTGACTCTTTGCATTCACACTGTGCTGCAGAAACAGCTTTCACTGGACAACAAAGAACTGGACTAAAATGGTCATCAGCAAAACAGTCAGGCTATGGATGTTAATTGTTTACATCTCAAAGTTTTGTTTAGTTTTTGTTTTTTATAGCTGAAGTCATGTTCTAAGCAGTGCCTGTTCACAGCCCACTCTGATACCTCAGAACACAAAAGTCATTGATGCAACTACTTTTCATTTTCAGGCTTTGACAGATCAATGGAGATACACCATCAAAAACAGATGCACTTTATCAAATGCTCAAACAAAAACATTTTCTTTTAATAAAACTGCACTGTTGATGCACAATGCCTGGAAATGGGTATTACAATTGGGAAAAACAGAGGTCTTCAAAAGGACCACATTAATTTTAGTGAAAATACAATATGTGGAAGGCACATATGTAAACAGCCTGAATATATCATTAGGAGCCAAAGAGAATGAGTTTTGGTCTGCTTCTTAATTGAAATATAGTGGTCATAGTTGCCACATGGACAGCTCTGTTCTGTATGCAATAGTACCGATTCATACAAAAGGTGTAGATAATTCCAGGTAGACAAAAAAATGTGATGATTAATTTCCTCTTTTTTTCACGATCATAATAATGCAGAAAAAAATGAGCCATTGTTGTCCACAAAGCATGTGTCCCTCTGGCTGGAGCATTTCCACCCTAGTAAGTGAACTTTTAAATGATGTGTTCTTTTACCTCAGCTAGCTGCCAGGATACAAATGAGTCACACAGCATCCCACGCGATCATGCACATCCACCGTATAATAAACCCATTTCACCCAGCATGAAATAAAAGACCATTTTCAAGTTCAGTGATTGGGTTCATAAACTCTCTCACTTTCTGTCTCTCTCTATCTCACACACTCTCTCTCTTTCTTTCTCTCTCTCTCTCTCTCTCTCTCTCTCTCTCTGTCTGTTTCTCTCACACACACAAAGTCAAGACAATTTTGAAATGGAATAAACTGCTCAAATTACCATGCAAGCAACAAATCAATAATTAAATTAATACATAAATTAATCTGACTAAAAAGTAAATTGCATAATTACCCAATACTCATTGTTATCATTACAGTGGTTATTCAGTTCACATGCATACATATTCAACTTCATTAGCGAGAAAAAATAATAACCATAATATTCCATGGTGCACCTCAGTTGGGAACTGAATAGCATAAAATGCTGGGTAATTGTGATACATGAATTCTACAAACTTCTACAAAATTCTCCAAATGTTCACAAGGTATCAAAGAATGTGTCAGAACATCTCTTTCCATATATATATATATATATATATATATATATATATATATATATACAGACACAGATAGACACACACTTTCCACTGCTATGCTACTGATGGTAAAGAAGGTATAGACATTTTCTAACCACAACCTACCTAGGTGCTTGTATATGGATG
This sequence comes from Electrophorus electricus, assembly GCF_041902795.1. NCBI lineage: Eukaryota > Metazoa > Chordata > Actinopteri > Gymnotiformes > Gymnotidae > Electrophorus > Electrophorus electricus. Next base: position 8,276,622 of record NC_137504.1, read on the forward strand.
ATGGAACATGGAAGTACCTCAAAGGTTAAAGCCATGCCAGAAGAGGCAACTGTCACCTTTCTCTATTTACAGTGCTTGAAGACTCCCACCTAAGAAAGCCTTGCCTGAAAGAGTTTACTCAAATTTCTCATTTAAGTTGTGCCAGGTGGATGTGCTTAAAATCATAAGTAAGTGACTGCTCAAATATGCTCAATTCTTGGTGTCTGTGCAATAAAATAATTCAAAAAGAGGTCATTTTTATAAGGTGGTGAAATCTTTGGAAATTACAATAATGGTATCACAACAGTTACACCAAGGGTCTGTCAGATTGTATTGGCATCCTCAGGAGAGCACTGGAGGTTTAGCCACAGTTTATATGGAAATGTGTTCAGTAGAGCATCAGGCTGGTCTTCTATGAAGTGTCACAAGACAAGACCTGTTGCCATAGATACAAATTAACTGGCTAGCATGTTATTGACTGTCTTGCCACAGTTGGTATCGCTCTGATTTTGCTTAAATAATTAAGAACAGTTAAAATGGTTATGAATTCATTTATCTTTTATAAAAATAGAAAATGTACAATTTGGAGAAATAAAGCTACAATTTCAACTTTTCTTATGTACATCTAATTTCACCATTTAGAATTAAATAAACATATTAATTGTATATTTGGTCTGAGATTCTATTTGGAATATAGGCTACTGAGGCCTACAAAATGGCTCCCTGAATGAAAATATGTACAGTATATCTGTTTGTAGACGGACTCCAACACCACTAAGAATGATAGAAAAGATGGTTGGTTCAACAGCACCCTCTTCTGTCTGTTATTTGGAACAACACTGTTACTATGCCACGGCCAGATTGGTAAGCCACAGAAACATACGAATGCACGGTCGTCATCCATTTAGGAAGGATATACAGCATTGAGTACGCAGGTACTCAAGATTTTGAGTAGGTACTCAGATTTTTTTTTTAAATTTGTTCCCAACATTGACTTATTTGCAGTGTAATGCATTCTCATACAGATCTTAGCATTGAGTACACAGGTACTCAATACTAAGAACTGCATGAGAATGCATTACACTGCAAATATAAGTCAATGTTGGGAACAAATTAAAAAAAAATATATGAACAATAAATCCTGTTAGGTCTACACTTGTTTTTTTATTGGAATATCACATCATATCGACCACATAATATGTATTTAAATTCTTCTTAAAAAGAAATCTATAAGTGCCTTTAAGATTGGATACAGAACTATATGTTCATTGGTTGCTATTAATGATAAACTTAGTAATAGCAACAATGTGGAAAATGTGAGTCATACACAATAAGCACAATAACATTCTTCTTGGACACTGAAAGTCAGAAATGTACGATTCAGAAATGTCACCTCTTGCGATTCTTTAATTAAATAAACTTCAACTGTTTTGCAGTGCACAATGGCAGAAGATAACATTTCTACTGTTTGTTACCATACTATGGCAAAGTATAACATAATGGATAGTTTACTACAGCAGAAAATAACATTTGTTCCAAGTTCAATGCTTGCCTGCAACACGTAATACGGCATTCAAGCTAACAAACATGTCTGTAAAGTTCACGGGCTTCAATGCACATAGAAGAAATCATTCAAAATCATGTTCAGTGCTGTCCTCTTCACTACCATTAAAGTGCTTATATTTGACAATAAAGAGAGAGACATTTGTTATTAATTATTTTGAGTCTGTGTCTGAAGGCTTCACACACAAATCCTTCACTGCTCCTGCTTTGATGCATTTAAGCTGCTTTTCATCTTCTCCGTGACGATAAGACTGCAGGGATCTTAGCCTTGACTTGTCTACGGGATTAAGAGAACATGTCTGAAATGTAACGCACATGCTTTCAGGAATAAAGGCCTGTCTCTGGATATCAATATTTATGATGGAACCAGTTGGCTGGCTACTTGTTTTTGCAATGAGCAGCAACCCCATTACTATGATTAGTGGTGCCTTTTGAGGAGCCGTCTCCCCTTAACTTCTTTATGTGCTCGTGTGGGCTCTTCCCCATCAGAGCGGCGGGGTGGCGGTACGAGCCTCCGATACGGTCCCACAGGGTGAAGTACTGCCCATAGTTAAAGTCAAAGAACAGGTGGTGGTCAGTGTGGTGTGCAGCGCCATTGATGATTTGTTCCAGCAGGCCAGGCACCCGGTAGTCCCCGTCATGAATGGAGATGGTCCATATGTTAACGAAAACGTAGAGGACCAAGTAGAGGATCTTATGCAGGGGGAAGAGGAAAGGATAGATGTGGTAGGGCAGTCCCTGAAGGAAGCCATCTACTGGGTGGAAAGCATGGCTGGCGAAGGGAGTTGGGATCTTCCAAATATGGTGAGGCTTGTGGAAACGCTATACAAAATTAGAGGAAGTTCATGAATTCATTAGCAATGTAATTGTAATAAACACAAAAGTTATATTCTTGCACCATAAAAAAAATGAAGATTCCTTTTCAATACTTAGCTATTTTGAGAATGTATTTTTTTTTTTGCTCAGGAATAACACAGAATATCCAATCACCTTGTAGATTAGTTTGTGATGAAGGAACCTGTGAATCCAGTAGATACACATATCGGTGAAAAAGAGGAAAGATAACATACTGAAGACCAGGCCTGGCCAACCTGTAAAACAGGAGAAAGCAGATCAGACTGGAAAAATGTCTGTTTACTTAAAGCATTCTTAATACATCTGAATAAAACTTGGTTCATTTAAAATACCTCAGGATGCATCTATTGCAAAATGAGTGTTGCCCTATATAGTCTTACCCAGTGGAGATTCACTGACATTGTCATAGAGTTTGCTGTAGCCTCTGACCTCAGCAAAGAATAGTGCAACCGTGGGAATACTGATCCATGGTAAGGAAGTCATTGCATATTTCATTTCTCGCTGCACCTGGTTCTGTGGAATAAGAAAACAAACCTAGACATTTAATATGCATTAAGAGTAGACCAAGATAAATTATCAGGGTAGAATGACTATTTTAAAGTGTTTGTAAAAAATTTTTTAAAGAAGACAATGTACGTGTTAAAGCATTATTTGCCTGTTACTTAATATAGAAGTGAAAAGAATAGTTCTGACCTCCAAAAACTGAGGGTGTTTCATAAGATTGTGGTCAAAAATGAAATAGTAGCTTAGAGCAGCCAGGCCAAGATACAAAAGTGCAGCACTGAAGTTGGTAACCACCAGCAATCCAATGATCTGTCGCAGAGGCTCATCTTCAGGCCAACTGGACGGGTACACATACGGAGTAAAGACGTAATAGTCTGAAACATTCAGTACAAGGTCCATTGTTGGCCCTGTGGGATCATAAGGACAGTGGAGAAAGAGCTTTAAAACTTTGTATTATATCCGATAGAATAGGTCACTTTTCAGTGCGGATATTTATTTTAAAAAACTTCATGAGTGATCTGCCGAGAACTATATGAATAGCCTGAACAGCAGAGAACGTAGGCCAGTAAAATAAACACGATGCTTTATTCAGAACAATATGCACGCACAATAACTAATTCTAATATTAAAGCGCAATTTACAATATGCCCCCGTGTTTTCCAAAGATTCCGTTCACTAGTTACTCGCAGAAAGAATCAGGTACAGCCTACCTGCTCAGGCGCTGTAGGTCAGTGTGCGTTGGACTCCGCCACAGAGTAGAAGTGTGCCGGACCGTGTGACGTCCCACAACAGTGGCGAGGCACCCAATAAACGAGCCAGGCGAGGCGTTGTCTGGGATTTGATTGGATGAACGTGTGATCTGATCATGGCGTTATAGATGCTAGGGAGAGATTTAAAGCAACTCCGTGCTTGTGGATTTGTGTTCACGTTCAGCAAGACATAGGATGTGACATGAAGACTACTTTTTGTGACCTAGTATAATAGTAAACTATACTATAAAAAGTACAGTAAACGTCTGTTTATTTTATTGCTGAGTGTGCGTTCGAATAAGGAAATATACTAGCCTGATATAAGCAGTACTACAACTTTTACAATGTAAAGAAAGAGTTAAGAAATTACTGACAGATTAATAATACGGGTTACGTCAGTCTTCTCTGTAAAATCTAAGATCGTCATGAACTAGACAAAATCTGCGACAGAAATAGGAAATGGCGTCATCGAGAAGCGACTTGAACAGTACCAATCATATTGAGTAAATGCGGTCTAGCTATAACTAACCGTAGACACGCTTCTGCGGAGATAAAAAAAAAAGGGGGAAACGACAGCTCTTATTCTCCCCACCCCGTAAAATCTCGCAGCGGTTTACTTCACAGCTGCTACTGATGAAAAGGTGCGATGGACAGTGAAGTTCAGAGAGATGGCAGAGTTCTCGACCTCACCGATGATGCCTGGAGAGAAGATCGGCTGCCTTACGAAGATGTTACAATTCCTCTGGTAGCTATCGCCGGCTAACTTTATAACATTTCAGAACATACAACGATGTGCGTTATTAATCCCGAGCTTGTTAAAAGTTCATTTCGTCTATGTTAGCTAGATAACCTACAATAAATGGTGGCTATTTGTTGTAATCCCCCATATGTAGCTAGCTGGCTGTAGGCATGTGAATTGCGCGAGATTCAAGCGCAATGACAAGGCGTAGAATTAAGGAATTTGACTATTTTCAGAAAATGCAGGCTTCCGATTCCAAAACCTGTTTAATGTGGTTTACCTAGGTTAGCTATCTTTACTGAAGTCTGGGGGACTCATGATAGAAAAACGGGACGTGCATCTAATGTAGGGTATTATGCCCCTCATCTATCTGCGCACTCAAAGTTGTCGAACTCTGCATAGAAATGGGTCACATGGAAGCCTACAAGTAACAAAACGTTGTGCTTTCTCCTTAGAGTGAACTTCCAGAAGCAGAGCAGGATAATGGCGGATCAACTGAGTCAGTCAAAGAGCAAGAAATGAAGTGGTCTGACTTGGCCCTCCAGAGTTTACATGAAAATACACCGAGTACTGCGACGTAGGATAAAGTGCAATTTTATTTCAGTTTGTATTCACGCTGTCTTGCTAATCACTCAGTATTCAAAGAACTCCGAATTACGAAAACCACTTACTTATGTCTGAACCATTTTGAAACCAAGTTTACTACAAAATGTCTCTTGCCAAATTTTACGTGACCCATTGTATTCTGCTCTCTTGTGTAAAGTTAAATTTTATTTAAAAAAACCCCGAAGTGATTAATGCAGTAGAAAGTGGTTACAATGTCTCACCTTTGAGTTCTATCTGTGAATCTTATTAGAAGGAAATAAAACTTAACTAAAAAGGGCCTTTTGTTACACTAAACAAGAATGACTGACTGACTGACTGACTGACTGACTGATGCACTGAGAAATTAAGCCTAAGACATTTGACGATCTAGCCAAGAACTGCGGAGCTGGTGCCATCGACTGCTACATAATCCTTTAACCATTTTTTAAAAGATAAGGAATGTCAAATTACTAACTTGATGGCAAAGTGAAAAACAGCACAACAGTTGATTTTCACAGCAAAAAAGCAGTAAAACTGCATACCAAATAACACCAGTTTCAGCGATCCTTCAAAACAGGATCAGTCCTTCTCTTTTCCCATACTCCATAGATGACCAACTGGTCTGCAGGGTTTAGTTCCAAACTTGTAACATTCAGATGCTACTAAAGACCTTGATTAGCAAGAGCCAATGGATTCAGATTAGTTCCAGCCTTAAAGTCTGCAGGGTGGTATATCTCTACAACTGCAGACAATTCCCTAGAAAATTCTATTCAATGCAAGCATGGACAAAAAGTACACAACAGGATAGGTGTGCTGAGTGCAGCACGGATATCCTGCTCCAATATCTCCTAAAATGTGTAAGTAACATAAGTAGAAACAAGTGTTTGAGCAGACAACCAAAACTTGCTGGACTCCAGCCCTACAGAAACCAAACTAAGCACCAATAGCCTTGAACAAACAGGTTCCTATAAGTACTGAAAAATGCACTCATAATTAGCAGGGCTGGTGCTGCATAAATTCAATGAACATGAACAGGAGAATGAAATCACTTACTCTGGCTAGACTGATATTTGTGTATGTAAATGTAACATTGAAATGCTCAAAATGTAAAACACAAATGCCATAAATAGATTTAACCAGTTGATTTTATATTTTTTTCATCTATAGGACTCAACATGTTTAATACTTGATATTACAAAAAGATGGTTTCACATTAAGCACACAACTAGGTGGCGCCACAGGCCAGACATATAAGTTAGGACTGGGGCAACTTCATAATTATCTGTCCATTTGTGTGACAAAATTAGAACAATCCATCGCATGCTAGTTCACTGCTTTCCAAAGCAGTGCAACTAAGTCTAGATGAATAAACCTTGAAAAGTGGACCATAGAATTCAACACACTATACAGGTATGTAAACAAAATTTTTTGGTAATGTCCACAGGAGTAGTTTCTGTGCAGCAATAAGGAACAGTAATGTTCCAATAGCAGATTTTTATGTGCAAGGAATGGATAAACACTAGTATGCTTATCACTTACCAGCTGACAGCTACAGTACACAGGTCTGGAAGGCTTATTTCACATTGACCTCCATGGGCTGAAGCCATTACTGAAACTTAACACACACTCACCAGCCATTTTATTAGAAACAACCTGTAGGTGGACAGATAGAGACTACCCCATTTATTGCCATGCACATTTGTAGTAGCCATACACTTGCCCTTCATCAATGGTCAACTTTTGAAATATCAGTCACTATTAGCTGGACAGAAGCAGATATGCTGGATATGCCCCCAAAACAAATTGTACCAGCTTAACATCCTCAACCGAGCCAATATGTCAGTTAATGGTGTGCTGAGAATACTCTGCCACCCAAATAATATCATTAGTAGTAATGTGGTTAGAACCTGACCAGTGATGAATGAAGCTGGGGTGGCTGACAAATTGTACATATTAACATATGAACTAACTCTTATTGTACACATATTAAATGCACATATAAGCTGGGTACCTCATAAAGTGGCTTGTGAGTGTATATTAACCACATTTCAAATATGTCCCATTAAAATCCTATACTTTATTTTGCATTTTTTGTTTTTAAACCCAACCATCTTTTCATTCTAAAAGAACCCAAACAAAAACAAGGCAGATTTTAATCATAAAATTGCCTAACACAATGAAAAACGATTTCATAGCTACCGGTGAGATGTGACTTTCTGAAGAAAACAAGGGGGCAGGGAAATGCCACTTATAATTATCATTAATGTGTAATGAAGTAGGTTTCTAGTTTTTTGGGGTCCTACTTCTATTAATATATTTAAATTCTTTGCTATGCAGAATGTACTTATTCCCTTACAACAAAACAGAAACATGCAACTGATGTGGCAAAAGACAAATAAACAGGCCCCTCATTTTGAACCATTCCTTTAACTGAGTATGTCTATATTTTATATTTCAGAAATATAACCTTTCATTCCTTATGTAGACCATGTGCTTTGAATTACATGTAAAGCACAACTGATGCAAGACATAGAAACAATTCCGGTATGGGGTCCCAAAGAAAGAACTGTCATAGCAAATTCTACTGTAAAATGTGCCGATATTAAGTGTTAATTGATGAAAACCTTTAAATATGAATCATTAAGGTGCTGGTTTAAAAGTTATCCAACTAAAGCGTATTAGTTTAGCAGTTGAAAACCGATCACTAGTACCCAGTCAAAAACATGTTTCCTTGCCATGTTCATAAATGGGGAAAGACAAGACCAGTTATCTCTGCTTAATACATGCTGGCCCTCTCAAGCTCAGTCATTAACCAACACAGCTGCAGGAATGCTTCCTCAGTTACAACTCTCATTCATCATTTGGTCCTTCTGACAAACCAGAACATCCTCACCAAAGACAATTCTTTAAAATCTAATCTGTTCAGCTCATAGCAAAAATACACTGTATAATTGTAATGGCACAGTTGGGAGAACAAATGATGAAATTGCACATTTTGGGCCCCAAATCCAAAGGCAGAGAAGTACAGGTTAACGTACCACCTAGTTGTGTATACAGAGTAGTGGCAGGGTATGATGTTAAAACAGATGTTCTCCCACCACTATTACTGTAACATTCAGAAGTACACAATGGATATCAAGGTACACAGAACTGTTCTGTAAGAGATAGATTACATGCATTTCTAAAATGCAAACCTTTATCCCACAATTATGCCCAATACCCAAGCGATCGTAATATAAACAAAACAGAACATAAAAAAAATACCTTATAACCAGTAGTATTTTCTTTTCAGATATTAAGTTTCTGGTTCTGGTGCAAGTACCATTTGTCTATCACATACAGTATCTACAGTATAACGCCACTTTTCTCAATGTCACTTTGTGGTTTTTTACTCTACTGAAGAAATCATGGTACATTCTGTTCCATAAAAAGTCTATTACAGAATTTTACACATAAAAAAATGAAGAAATTAAATGGAAACAGTCATGAGACAGTCCACTGTCCTGCAGAGACTGCTGAACTTGAAATTCTGAAACGGTTATCAACATTTAAAATCCCAACCCATTAGTCTGTTTTTTTTAATCTGCTCACTCTGTATTAATCTCTGGTTCAGGCCGCTGCATGGCAAGCTCAGCTTGGATGAAAGCACCCTGTCCCAAGGCAGTGGAGTACGCGCGATTGCTGTGTGAGGCTGTGTACCCAGGGGGGTGATAGGAGCTCAAGCCCCCACGGTTTAGCGGGAAGTTTTGGGAATGAGGTACCAGATGGTAATCATCCAGATTATCATAGTGAGATTGCAGAGCAATAGTATTTTGCCTTTGTCCATGTGGTTGGTGAGAACAGGATCCACCATGGTCTCTGTCCAAGCTATCCTGTACATGAGGAGGAGGGTTAGGTTGAGTTAAGTGCTGTCGTTCTCTAATACTATGTGATCTCTCTGGCTTTGGAGGGGGAATGGGCTTTACTTGGGCTGTCTGCTGGTCATCTTCGCTGTTGCCGCTAGTGGTTTTGACCCTGCCTATGTGCCGTTCTGCATCTGGACGATCGTATCTAGGCTGGTAGCTCCTGTTTTCGGGGTGTTCCTGCCAATGTTTGCTGCCTAGTTGCTTGTCCCCTGGCTCAAACTTGGCCTCAGGATGGTTGCCTTCTGACAGGTGCGGCATGCTCCGTGGCGGAGGCTGTGAATGGGCAGACTGATAGGTCCTGGAACTGCTCTGCTTTGGTGCAGCAACCTTATCGCCCATTCCATTTCCCTGGCAGTACTTCTCGGTTTCCATATACATGAGAACATCTGGGTCTGATATCAAGTGTCTAGAGGCATGCTGGGATGCAGAAGCACCACTGTATCTCCCGTCCTTCGTTTCAGCAGCCATCAGCCCAGCTTTTCCAGGGTCAGATTTGCTACGCAAGTGCAACACTTCTAATCCTCCAATATCTGCTGACATGTAGGGCCCCACATTGTCGTACTGAGACATGACGGGGCCCTTCACCTTTTGCCTGGCTCGACTCTCTCTGCGAATAGAATGCATGCGAAACCTCTCTGCTTCATCTGGGTCCCAGGCAATGTAAACAGCTCCCTTGGAGCCATGGTAAGGAGGCATGTCCCTGCTTACAAAGCTATGTTCTTTCACTGGAATGACATGCCGTGACATGTAATGATAGCCTCCTGACTTGCCCCCTGTCCTGGTGAGGTGTGGGCCAGTATCACGACTGTTGAAAGAATGGAAATGGCGTAAGCGAATTGTACCATAAGGATCCACATCATAGTAAGGAGCATCGAGAGGGTGAGACCCAGAGTAAGGGCTGTACCGGTACTGCACCCTTCCATTCTCAAAGTAAGGCTGCAGCTGAGTGACATGATATTCAGTTTGTGAGGGCTGTTGGTAAGACTTGCAGTGGTATACTGGGCGCTGATAGTAATAGAGCTCATCATCTGGAGGGACCTCAGTTCTAGTCATGGGCATTGAACGGATGGCAGTGGGTGGCACATGTAGTGAGTGCACCCTGCGAATAGTTGGATACACAGCAGGTCCATCCAGGGGACCATAGCCATGGCTGCTGCGGTGCACTGATCCTGACGAAATGTATTCACCCCTTATTGGTCCACGATATTTCATGGACTGGTGTAAGGATCTTGGTCCAATCGTATTGTAGCGGCCATCTCCATGGGCCCTGTAGGAAATCTGAGGCTCTGATTTAGATACACAAGAGATGTGTGGAGGCACACTCTCAGGCCGGTAATGGCAGGTCATGGATTGTTGCCCAGCAGGAGTAGCCCTCTGATGGTAGTAAGCTTCCCCCGCAGGCTCTAGTAAGGTTGTTTCTCCTTTAGAGTGGTAAACATATGCTGACTGATGCATGGAAGACTTGCGTTGTGATGAATGAGACTGTGTGAGGGTGTCATCTAGTGACGCTGGCAGTGACGCATCTGCCAGCATAGCATGATAGGCAGCCGCACTGGTAGCCTCAGCTTTAGAGAGGGCAGCTGTCGCTAGTTTGCTTTCTAGTGATCGAACAGGTGGAACTGGTGGAGTGACCCCATGGGGGTGGTGAAGGGGAACACTTTCAACTCGAGGAGTCACTGGCTTTACAGCCTCGCGAGGCCTTTCTGTGGACTGCTCAGGGGGTACAACTGGGGTAGGTGCAATCCATGCACTGGCTTGAGTCTTACACTGGGAGTGGGGCTGTGGTTGAGGTTGTGATTGAAATGCTATTTGAGGTTGACCTTGCATTTGACGCTGAGGCTGGAGGACTGCAACTGGCTGCTCAGGGGATTTTTTGGTTGGTGGTGGTAAGACACTTTCAGCAGTATGAAACTGAAAAAGAAAACACAGTAAATTGCAATAAATCAGATCTTTTTTCTCCAATACTTATGAATGATCAGCATCACAAAAGCTTACCTCAGAACTTGGTTGTGGTGTGACTCGAGATGTGACTTCATTTCTGCCCATGGTGGGTGTAGTAGCAGCAGTGGTAGTGCTTGAAGTGCTGACCAGTGTCGGGCCCACAGAAAGCAGCTGCCTCTCTGGACTTTTATGAGCTGGAGAAAGCTGAACAGGTTGGCTAGCAGGAGCAGCATTCTGGCTTGAGGCAATTGCAGTTACAATCGCCTCGGTATTACAGGGAATGCTGGGTAACTTTGCACTGTCAACTATGCTGAGGTGTAGGCTAGCACAGTGGGTTAGTGTGGGTTCAGCTGAGGTGCAGCTAGGAGGTGAGGAGGAGGGAGCAGTAGTGTGTGGCACTTCCACTGCTTCCTCCTTGGATGTCTGTGATTGGAGGGTGGGAGGGGGTGGCCAATCCAGGGTTTCCAGCAACTCCTGTGGCCTGAGAGGTGAGAGAGGGGTGGGAGGGCCAGAGGATCTCCCCTGAGACAGAATGGTGGCCTGCTGAGCAGATTCAGCTAAGGCTAAAGCCAGCATGCGGGCAGGGTTCTTTGGTTGGGGAGGAGGAGGGAGCAGGGACACAGAGCTGATCGAAGCAGTGCCCTTTGGTGGGTCCAGAGCTACAGCTCCTAGAGAAGAACAAAACACAGGCTATGGTAGTTAAGGAGAAGCCAGCTAATTGTCACCAACAGGAAAAAGAGGATAATGTTAAGTGAGCAGTATCTAAATGTGTACTATACATCGCTGATAGAGCGACAATCTTCTACAATTAGGAGAGTCATACATAGTGTTAAAAATAAAGTCTGGTGAACAAAACCTTTTTTTTTAAAAAAAAAGGTCCCATCAAGTCATAACTTCAAAAACAAGGTCATGCATCAAAATGAGCTCAAATGCAATGTCAAGTTTGGTGCAATGTCATATTTACCTGGCTGTTCTTGAGCACTGGCAGCACCTGTTCGCTCCATCCCTGAAGCCCCTTTGGTCTCCTTATTCTCACACAAAGCAGATTTGGACAGAAGCTCGAGCTTAATGGCTTCGCTTAGAGGCAGGTCAGTGGATTTTAAAGACAGTGAGCTAATTTTGGAAGGAGAATCTTGGGGAGATGGAGAAGATGGCTGCAGCAGTGGGCTCTCTGGTCCTTTACTAGGTGTAGAAGCATCTTTAGGATCAAAGATACTCTGTGGTGCCAATGCAGAAACCTTTTCACAGCCCTCAGAAGTCTGTGACATAATTTTCTCAGAAGTGTTAGAGCCCAGTTGCGTAGCATCTCTTAAGACCAGATTTAGTTCAGAAGATTGATATGGGCTGGTGACCTTCACTCTGGCAGGTGAAAGTGGTTCTGAGCCACTGGCACTGCCAGGGCTCCTCTTTAGACTCACAGCATCAGTCTCAGTCGAAAGGATGGAGCTCTCTGCCAAGGGCAAGCTGCACTGGAAAGACATAGGATCAAAGTCTAGAGTGGCCATGCCAATGTCAGGGGGGCTCAAGTCCACATCATCAGCAGAGCGGGGTGGAGAGATAAGAGCTGGCACACAGATTGGACCATCATCCCCATCACTGTCTCCATGGCCCAAATTATCATAAGAATTACAGTGCTGTCTGCTGTCTAGCAGATCCCCATTAAAGGATGTGGACAGGGCATCACTGCTGGAGCGAGGCCTGCGGGGCCGGTACACTTTAGACTCTCCTAGGTTGAAAGAACAGACAAACCAATAGTACAACCATGGATAGAACAAAAGGCAATGCAAGTCAGATTTTAATAGCCCACTGGGAGTTACCTTCTACATTGTGCAGTGAGCTGAGAGACTCCTCACTTTTGGCAGATCGGAGTGTGCCTGTATCTCCTCTGCCTCCTGCCAGTGCCATGGCTTTGAGTTCATTTGGTTCACTTGGGTTGCGGTGCAGTTTGCGTTTAGACATAGAGGAAGACTTGCCAAGGTTAAAGAATGATCGCCAACTGCCAACCGGAGACTTCTTTGACTTTATAGGTTGCCTTTTTCTATGAAGAAGGAATAACAAGTAAGCCATCATATTTTGTAAGCATGAATGGTATGATTATCATACTGACATATACTAGAATATACTGGAAGAAAAACAAAGCATATGGATGTTACTAAAACAGAAATACCTCTCAGTGGGAAATTCAATAACTGTGTGGAATTTGCCCTGTAAGGCAGCGGGCCCCTCTCCTACTTCGATATACTTGCTATCTGCAGTGACAGGAGAGTTGATTTGGGCCTGGGTCCGAGCCTGGGCCTCCTCCAGTGTTAGCAGCTTTGTGGAAGGGGAGGGCACTAGCAGCGATTTAGGACGAGATAAAGAGTTGTGACCTGCAGAGGCAGAGACAAAAACAAATAAATATCAGGAAACAAAACACTGATCATATTCAATATTATGGACAAACCAATTTATTTCCAGCAATTTAACTGGCATACCTGCTCCCTCTCTGATAAGCGAACTCAATTTAGGGCTGAAGAGAACATCTACATGATTGAGGATGAACTCCACCACCACGGACTGTATCCGCACCTCCATGAAGGCAGCCGTCCCACTGAAGCATGCTGACTCTATCTGCTTAGACCTGATTAGACATAAATGAGAAGTTAATGAGTCATGATAGGAAAGAAACTTAATACAAGATCTGAAAAACATCCATGAGCAGGAAATTATTAAAGCTTACCTCAGTAGGTTGGGAGCCCAAACAATGGCCAAATTCTTGCTGTGCATGTTGGTGACATAGCTAAAGGTTGCTAGCCGTGACAAATGCCTCATCAGAAACTCCAAGGTCCTTAAAATCAGATGGACAGACAAATCAACATAGGGTTTTCAAATCTTCCTTCCCAGATATATCTGCTGCAATGGTAAGGTGTGAAATGTATTCTGTATTTCAAGTAATTTAAAACCAATTTCAACCAATGTTAATCCCTCTTTAAAAACAAACAAACATCTGCAACTACTCTATCCATGAAGTCACAACATGCATTGTGAAGGTGGGTGAAGTACGACATTTTCTAAAGAATAGTGCCACTGCAGCCTTTAGGGGGCACTGTAGCCATTCATGTACCTGTAATGTGGAGGAGGCAGCTGCTGGATGACGTCATGTATTTTGATCAGCCTCTCCTCATCTGTAGCTGCTGACACTGCCTCCTAAAGGGCAGAGATGGGGGAGGAGAGGGACAAGGAGGGGAGACTGCATCAGTGCTGCTGTTGTCCAGTGAGGCTGCTCTCTCAGCCAGGCCTATGCGCTCTCGCACCCCTCTGCTCTACTGGGCCACATGCACAAAAGCAAAGGCTTCAACCCCACCTCTGTGGCCTTCTCCATTTTACAGTGCCATAGCAACCTGGAAACATTTGTGCTTGTTTTATCCCTGCTTGTTTTCTTTGCGGAGAGCCTTTATCTTGACGTGCTATAAATGTCCTTGTCCTATTTTGCATATAGATAAGCTGTCTAAGAATCTCATCTCTAAAAATTAAAATTTTTGAATATCAAAGTCACCTTAACACTGGTCAGTGAAATAAAGCTGCTTTAAGCATCAATAGAGACCATTCTACAATTTTGCATAATTCACCAACACATTTTTTTATACCAAGATGTGACACCACAAATGGGTTTAATGTATAGGCACACTTGTTCTTTCAATACAACACACTCTAATCAAGCAGCACCCATTTGCATATGAATGTTGTGTGCCTGTTGTGCTACTTTACAGCAATACTGTTGCAATGTCAGGAGTGCTTACTGAGAATTTCTCATAGAGCTGGTAGGTGAGCAGTGGGTTTGGCAGCTCTCGAAAGTAGAGCTTGCACAGTGAACCCACACAGTGGATGTCCTGGATGTAAACATCTTTTGTCAGATCTGGGATCTGTTCTGAATCAAACTCATGTCTAAATTGAAAGAAAGCAAAGCAAAAAAAATCATGAAAAATGATAATTTGATCAAACACACAAGGAATAAATAGACATACATGAAACTAAATCCACTTACTTTTATAATTCAAATTAAGTACTAACTGAGAATATTCAGAACTCTAACAGACTATTAAAATTGCAACATTTTATTAATTTGAGGTAAATACAATCTCTATATGAATGTACCACAATAGGTTCTGTTAGGTTCATATGCCAAAAGAGCCACATTTTCCAAACAATTTAAACTAAACATTTTTACTGGCAATTGTTTCAATTAAAAAATTGTGAATGAGCTTATATTAAATCAACAGTGTAGTGTGTACCGCAATTTCTGGATGTTGGAAGCAATCCCAGAGAGTCGATACATTCCATCCACCACTCCATGCTTCTCAATGAAGTCTGTGCAGCTCTTGAGTACCTGGGGAACTAGAGATTGAAGAAGTGTTAGGTGGACCATGTGTTCACATTAGTCAAGTACAATACAAAACTTTACAGATATGGAATACAAATATGAAAATTGTTTCAAAAACAAAATACAATATTAGGTCAACAGATTAATGCAACAAAGCATTTTTCTAGGGCCAAATTACTCCTGATAATGCGCAACATTTAACTGGCAATAGTAATTTCCCATTCAAAATCCTTTAGTACCTCACTATACTTAATCTGCACTTAGCATGGTATTTCACAGAGAATAAACAACTAGGGCCTCAGTCACAGAAAACTAGCAAGGGAAAGTTTCTTGACTTCATTCTCACTTACAGCTACACCAATGTGGTCTAAAAAAAAATGTGTCTTAACACAGTTCTGAACAAACAATGTTCATGGTGACATACGTTCTCCGTGGTGGCACCAGACGGATCACAGGCCTCCAACTTGACCTTGCAACATTTCACTCAAGAAAACCATGGTGAGGCGAAACAGGCACCCTTGCCTGCCCTCTCACTCCTAACACACATTATCCAGATGATGAGTTAGACCCACAGCCTCTCAGAAGCAGCTGTTCAACTGAATTCCTGACATAGCAACTTGCAGCAGGAAATCCTTAGGCAATTTATAACCAATCTGGCTCACCTCAAACTTCCCCTTAAGGATGAGAATGATGCAGTCCTTTGCAGTTGATATAGGTCATGAAAAGCAGACATTGCTGTGGCTTCTTAATTAGAGGGACCAAAGGGGAGGGTTAAATCTATAAAGCCATGCACTTTCAATTACAATCTGATGGAAATCTAAAGAATGGACAGGAAGGCAATCTGCAGAGCTTTATAATAATGCTCTAATTAGGGTTTTTATGCTAATCATTCAGTGCTTGAAGAGAAAGTTCTTCAAGGTCATCTTCCAATGAGGTCAAAAAGTCTGGACTTAAATACATTGTCTGACATCAGCCTCCTAAGACAGAGAAAGTGAATGAGACACACACCTACATGCAGACACATCCATCCTCAGGCACAGCTATCCACTGATCCATGCATCCACCCACACCCATGCACGCATTTGCACACATGCTTGCATACACCTACACATGCACAGATACGCACTTCAAAAGTTCTTGGGTTGGGGAGGGTAAACACTTAGGGGGGGCAAGGAATTCAACCTGTATGACTGACTGAACAATCATCAACTGCATCTTGGGAATGTTCTCACTATGTTTAAAACCCAAACTCTCTGACAATGAATAACCCAAACTGGAAGACGGTAGTGTTAATAACCATGAGGTGGGGGGTTGGATGAGGGGTTACTATTTCTGTTGCACCAAATTTGTTCTGTTACAGATACTGTGTAAAAATATTGATCAGCATTTAAGGAAAAGCCCAGTTTGTTGTTACTGTAGTAATAGTTGAGGAGCCATATCAAGTTGCATGGCACCATCTGAAAGGGACAGACTCTGGGTTCTGAGTGCAAAGAATCGCTCAGGGTGAATTTTAGAGTCAAACAAACAGAGCCAGGGTAGAAGGCTTCCAGGGAGCTTTGAATCAGTAGTGAAGAAATCTCTAGACACTGCCTTCCCTCTGACCTTTATACCCCTTTAAAGTAAGGTGTTGCTGTGGCAACTGAAACAAGCAGGCGTACCAGACTTCTGCTGGGGGTGGTCCAGTATGTGTCATCCAGGCTACACAGTCAGTATTACTCAAATAGGCTGGAGTTGGCCTGAACCATTCATCGAACAGACACCATGGCCTTTGTTTTACCTGAGATATGAGGGTTTGAGGCACTCACCATCATGGCCTGAGTTGAGGAGGTGCTCTCCCAGGTCACAGCCAAACACCCTCTCCCTGAGGATCCCACGCTGCTTCAGCTTCTGCTTGGTGGGCCGCGACTTCATGAAGGAGCGCAGGAATGTGATCAGCTTCCCGTGCTTCTTTGAAACTGAGAGACCATTAGAGATGAGGAGATGTTATTCATCACTCACATCAGAGTAGTGACTGACACGCACATTTTAACCTAATGAACATGAAGTGAACGAAGAGAACATACCAGCTACATAGTTAGACATAAGACCAGAATAGCTCACGAAATCTTGGTTTTAGACAGAGTAAAAGGCTTAGAAATTTGGTGGCCTTTAGTTTTTCTTTCAAAAAAGAAATTCCTCTACCAAAAGCTGTTGCTAACACTATATTGAATAGACAGTTGCTGTTGCAGAGAACTACTGCAGTCTCTCAAAGATGGACTGAAATTCCTTTGTAGGGTTCATTTCATCCTTCCCCCTTCATATTATTTGGTCATTAGTTATTGTGCAGCTGGCAAAGTAATACGAGACTGAGCTGTCCATTCCTCCCACTCTGAATCTAAAGTGACGTCCACCAGATGAG
The DNA here is from genome assembly GCF_041902795.1 of Electrophorus electricus. Classification (NCBI taxonomy): domain Eukaryota; kingdom Metazoa; phylum Chordata; class Actinopteri; order Gymnotiformes; family Gymnotidae; genus Electrophorus; species Electrophorus electricus. The sequence goes on from NC_137504.1 coordinate 8,294,200, forward strand.
TATGGAGTAGCAGCCCACACAGTGAAACAACATACCAAACAAATATTACAAAATTCTCTTGAAAGCTCAGTTATGAAATAGCCTCACAATTTGACTACCAAGCTGCAATTACACAACCCAAAGCTCATTAATAATGGAATAAAACTTTTCATTCATTTGATTCTTGAAGCAGGATGTACTACATGGGTTTAGTTCAAATGTTGGGAGTGCTGTTTTCACTGACATTAAGTGCGGACTGTCAAAATCATAAATTAATCCCAGAAACTTTCTGTATAATTTTCACATGCGGCTCCCGAAGTAAACACTGATAAAAGGACTAGGGGAATAGTGAAGAAACAGATTTAACATGAAAATAAAAGCAAAACAAAAAATCACTTTAAATCAGGACCAAGATAAGTACAAACTTGCTTTACAGACTGGTACCTCCTAAGAAACCGAGTCTTAAAACTGTAATGCTTCCTGATGTTTGTAACAAACATAGAAACTATTCTATAAAGCCTCTTAATTTGATCTCCCCCCTCCCCCAGTTAACACTCTCTGAATATGCCTGAGAATCGTTTCTGGAACCAGTTTAGAGCAAAAAGTCAGCTGTTGCCTGAAGCACATGTGAGGACTATAAGGAGCCAAAGCTAGATCTGCCATAACTGCTAGATTCACTGGTGCTCCCAGAGCTCCTATATCATGGACAGACACAAAGTGTGTGCACAAGTGAGCATGTGGACACAATGACACCAGATGACAAACTTTTAGCATAATTGCATTGATTCTTTAAGGCATTCCATACCAAGCTTATTTAAAGGACATGTGATTTACAGAGAAAACACAAGGACAGAAGAGGAAGATCTGAAGTTGACCAGGTCAGTGTTGTATTTGTTTGTTTTCTGTTTGTTGAAAGCCACTTAACCAGAAGCCTAAACCGCACTTTCTTCAGTTCGATTATTTTGGTTAAAAACAAACATAGAATTCACACTTCAAATGGTTGACTGTAAAAGAATCCATCAAGGCACTTCCTGTTCTCCTTTTCAAGTCACATATTGATTTTACAGATACCCTCTTTGCACAGAAAGCCAGCCAAACAGACATGCTTTAAGACCCAGGAAAGCAGCAGGCGATGCTCGTTTGCATCACAGAATGTCATTTCTGCTGCAGAATGAGTGACTGGTCCAGGAGGCTGTACCTTAACATGGCTGAAGAGACAGAATGATGTGAAAGAATGATAGAATGCACCCTACTAATGAATATTATTGGGAGTTTGTATCTTAAAAAAGTTCAAATCAAGAGCTGCTATACCCAAACTGTATTTTACATGTGGGGAATGTCCCTCGTCATTTACAATATACAGAACAATATATGCCCAAGTACAATATCCAAAACTATATATGTGCAGGTATTAGACCTACAATCTGGGACCTAGAAAGAATTTTATTTGTCTTACAATGTCCAAATAAAGAACATTATTTCTAAATAAATACACAAAAAAAATATACATTATGACAGGCAATTTATCACATAAAGAAAATAGCCTATATTGAATATTTGTGCCAAGCAAACAATGGCCCCTTTGCAACTTCACTTTTACAATTTCAAAGTTCAATCGTCTTTCCATGAAAAAAAATGGGAGCTCAAATTATACTATAACAATGGGATCGGTTTTGATGAAATAATGAGGACAGGGACGAGTCGAAAGCAACAGAGAAAAGCCTATCGATAAAACACGTCGCATTATAACACAACCTAGTTCGAGTTAAATCAAGTGCCTGGGATGTTTTTGTAAATATGCTGCAAATACTTAAATCCTTACCTCAAAATAAAGGAGAGTTGTGTCTCAACTCCAGTAGGGGTAATAAAACATTCCAAGAAATGCACTAAAGTGAACGACGATCCGAACTTCAGCTAGCGACTGTCTAGCATATAAAAGACCGTCATCATCCGCAATCCTTTCAGTTTCACGGATCAGAACCAATGGTTATAAAGCGAACCACGCAACGAACGCACATTCTTTCCGACACCCGGTAAAACTTGTAGTGTGCTTTTTTTCCCCTTAGTAGTTGTCCAGCCCCCAGTATCAGCTTTCAGCCACGAAAGCCTGTGGCAGACACGATTTACAACAACGTAGCCAAAACACTGACAACTCAAAGAGGAAAGTTTTCAGCAACGTGAAACGTCGGTTTAATCGCGACTACAGATCGATGAACAAGACTTCACGCCCTTTTAGCACTTAGAACTATTAGTTATATGACTACTTCCTCAGTAGCTCAGTTTTCTCTCCTTTTTCAAACAAAATTTGACGTTTGAAGTATTCACTGTCCTTAGCTAACGAGTCCTATGGTGCAGATGTAGTTATCAGATCGCATCACTTTAGCTTCAGACTGTAGTAGAGCTCAACAGAGCTTTAGCTGCTAACTAACGAAAGACGGGAGGTTCCATTCTACCGTGAACGCGCACGCTTCAGTTGGCACAATCATAAACCACTGACAATCACACCTGTCTGGTCTTGATCACTATTCAACCTATAAAATAATTTCATGTTGGCTGGTTACCTGTTGAACAAGAAACAAAACATTTGTTGTTGTCAAACATTTAACAGTAACTTAAGAATTTCTCGATTATTTTGGAATGAATGAAGTAGTAATTATTTCTTATTACTATTTAACAATGATTTTCCATATGTTTAATTAGTTACAAAATGTGAATGTTAATGAACTTATTGTTTAATAACGTGCAGCATCGAAGATTGATTTTCTTGGTCCAATGAAAGGGATAAAGAAATTGCACATGAAATATGCGCTAACTGATCTGTTTTTCTCATAAACGTTCACAGAGGTTCTCATAAAAGTTCACACACACACAATCAGGAGAGAGAGAGAGAGAGAGAGAGAGAGAGAGAGAGAGAGAGAGAGAGAGAGAAAGAAAGAAAGTAAGTAAGTGCAAAAGTAAGAGAGAGACGGAACAGGTCAGGCAGGAAATGGCCAATACCTCCTAGGAGAAGAGGACAGTTACTGCTAAGTATTCTTTACAGAGTCTCTCACAGTAAAACTCAGCTGTCCTGGCATGTTAACAGACACAGCTGCCCTTTGCTCCTATGAGAGAAAGACGCTGGTGCTCCACAAGGAAGTGAGGGATCCAGAGAGAGCAAAAGGAGTTACATCTGGACCAGCACCTGCTACCACTGAGTTTTAAACTTACTCTAGTTGAGGTTCCAAACAAAATAACGTGTTTTTTGTTAACGTATTTTGTGTGTGTGTGTGTGTGTGTGTGTGTGTGTGTGTGTGTGTGTGTGTGTGTAGTGTAGTGTAGTGTACATTTCTGTGAATACAACAAGCTTAAAAGGAACTAAACTAAAATTACCTGTTGGGCTTTAACTACTGTTAAGATTAGCTACATTTCTTCCACACCATTTCAACCATAAAGAAATGATGAGATTAACCATTTACTCAGGGCATGTGATCCACAAGACCATTTTGGTTGAATGATTCAAAACACGGTTCCAGTTTTGACACAGATATCAGATGGATTGAACTGCCTTTACCTGCTGGTGAGCTGAAGAAAAGCCTATATATTTGAACACACCAGGATAGCCTAAAAGAATGTGCTATTTAAGTCGCCATAAAGAGACTAGTTTATATTGTCAGAGGACAAAGCTGCAATTATTTTATACCCCTAATTTCCCAGCGTTTAGTAAATCAGCTTTAAGAGAGTAAAAGCACAGCATTGTACAGCTTTCTGAAAACTGCTTAGCAGTGAAAGAGTAGTGCTGCAACAATCAGCATGATATCAGGAAGAGGCCAGATTAGAAGGAAGGAAAACATTGACAGAGAAAATTTTGGGCACAGGTACATTACTGTCGACTTGGCCTCAATAAAATGCAAAACTGAGACAAAGGCCTCAATGTCAAATAAGTGTGCCATGCAAAACAGGGAGCATAAATGTGAGCATAACTGAAAAGAGGAGGTCAAACATCAGACACAGGATCAGAGGGAACTAAAAGAGTGAAAAAGAAGAGGTTTCTTGACTTAATTCTGGACTACTCCCTGGAATTAGGAAGAGGTAGTGATATTAGGATAGAATAGTGATCAACAGTGCCAGTTGTACTTTCTGAACATTGAGAATATTAGGGAAGAATCTGGCACTGTGTAGACACATAGCAGTGGCTTTTTGGTTAGTAGGTGGTTAGATACACAGAAGAACTGTTGAGTCTACCTGAGCTCAGCCTGTAGGGGTTTAATGGGTCGGGTACCCATGTATTGTCCTGCTTTACACTCTCCATCTCCAAATCTGCATGCAGGACAGAGAAAGGCCAAGGGAGCCTGTTAGAGAACATGAGAACAGCAGCTGCCCTTGTAGCTCTCCACTGGCTTGGCAGTTGACACTTTGTAAAGAGGGATGAGGGGAAAAAAGGGGAAACATTCCCCCTTGCATTCCCTATCTATTAGGTAATGTTTTATAGCAGTTCAGAGAGGGCCATAAACTGATAAACAAGCTAGCACAGTAAAACCTACTTAAGGAAAAACAGATTAGGCCATGTGCTACAGTGCTTTGTGTAGGTCAGAGTGCTTTGTGGTACAGGGAGTTCAAAAATATTTTTGATATGGTGACAGCGTAAATCATTTATGTGTGTGTGTGGGAGAGAGAGGCAGAGAGAGAGAAAGCGTGAGTGAGCAAGAGAGAGAAAGCGAGTGAGTGTGGGGATGAGAGGGATAGTGTGAGTGAGTTTGTGTATGTGCGTATGTATGTGCACAGAGAGAGTGAGTGAGTGATTATGTGTGTGTGTGTAGATGAGTGAGGCGGAAAGATGAGGCATTGGGGAGAGTACCAGCACGCACAGGGTGGGAACAGACTCCAGGAGGCCGGCCGCAGACCAGAGCAGGGGGAAGCTGAGGGAGCAGTGGATGTAGGCACAGTGATCTGTCAGTACACATGCATGGGACAAAGCAATGCCACACACACACACACACACACACACACACACACACACACACACACACACACACACACACACACACACACACACACACACACACACACACACACACACACACAGAGCTACAAACCAAACAACACAATCAACAACACACACAGGGGCCATCGGGAGATCAGCCAGCATGGCATAGCGAAGTAAAAAGCAAAACTGCAGCTAACACTTTACATGTAATTAAGCTCCTCATTGGGGGAAGGCTCAGCATCTAAACGCCACATGCTGCATTCCTCCCCGCTGTGAACATTTTTTAGAACCCATCCTCAGGCAGGGCATGACTTCTCTTTTCCCTGGACTTGCTCGTTTGCTGATTGCACAGTGTCCCTGAGAGAAGAGCAAGCAAGCTGCGTACCCCTACCCCCACCCAAAGCCAGCATTCGGATTAATCTCAGTCATGACGCAAGGCACAAGGAGGCCAGAAGTGAAACAAAAGACCAGCACTGTTGAAAAGCCCTCCAGAGTGCTTAGCAGGGTAGTTGCTCCAAAACATGATGTAAAGTGACCTCTCTTAGGCTTGTGAAGAATGTTTTATGAACTCCAAACATGACAAATATCATTACACACATTGAGAATGTTAGTGTTTGACACAGTCCATTTCACACTTCTCTTAGTCATGGAGTTTATTTTGTCAGTCGCTAAGGTTCTGTAAATGAAGATCCGTATACTTTATAATACAGGTCATAATGTGTGAGCATAAGATATTCCTCATTATTTTCCCACATTCCTCACTATTTCTCACTATTTGTGTGAAACTGAATAAGGGAAAATAAAGAACTTTACAAGAACTTTTGTAAACACAAAAGTCACAGAGTTACTGCATAGAGGAGGACAGCTGGGGGAGGGGCTACTTAGGAGTGAAAGCTCAGGGTGAGCATAAACCGCACTTCATGTACAGTGGATGGACATTATGCTCAGAGGGCTGAAACATTTCACATCTCTTCCACTTGGTTTGTCGAGAGCTTCGAAACCCCAGCTGACAGTTTAAGAAATGGTGTCAGAGAAAGTGAAAAAATATTCCTGCATTTTCCTCTTGCATAGCAGCCAGTACACTATCACATGGCAGTATTTAGTCCTCCCTGCACTGACAGGGGTGCTAGGAGCAGTGATTCATCTGACAGTGAGTGGAATTTCCTCTCAGCACCTGTTCCTGCTCACTTACACGCACACATGCATACACACAAGAGGTCCTTGGCTTAGTGCGCCGCCTCGCATCACCATCCCCAGCTCTGCAGTCGTGTGCATCATAAATGCACCTCGCCTCATCCACACACAGCACTGACAGTCAACTGCAACCGCACATCCCATATGCTTACACGTGATATATCGCACCTTGTGAAATCCTCAACCGCTTTGAATGGGATTTAGATGGTGTGTAAGCTAGAATTCACACAGGCAAGATGGACATTTTACCAAGGATCTGTTTTTTATATAAATCTTTACTAGGATGAGCTTCAGCATGAGGGGTAAAAAAAAAGTTATTATCTAAACAGTGTCAGTAGTCTGTCTGTCTCTGTGTGTGTGTGCGTGCGTGCCAGTGTGTGTGTGTGTGTGTGTGTGTGAATACGTACCTGGTTTTGGCACTGAATTGGTGACAGACTGAGGGACCTTGTCATTAATCAGCTCCACACATTCACTGGGAAAGAAGCCAACCTAAAAAGCGCAAGACAAAATTGCAAATATCAATAAGATACACAGGCATCACTAATTCCTATTTTGTATGTATAAAGAAACACTTTGCCCTTATAGCAGTCATAATACCAAAAGACAAGAGTCAAAAGAACAAGAGGCAAAGCCTTCACAAGAGAAGAGCTTTGTCAAACTGGTGTTTTTTATCATGAGCTAAACTGGCATTATCACAATGGTGGTGACTGCTCTTGCATTTACAGTAGGTTTGGCTTTGTGATGTTATAGATTTATGCATCTCCCAAGCTGTTGTGACAAATTTTGAGCGGAACCAACACATGCACATAAAAATGAATTCAGTCCAAGAACAAAAAGCATTTTCCATTTCTACACAGCATGGGGGAGAGACTTAGATAACAAAGACACAAGAGGATTCAGTTCATGAATATAAAGAAAATTCTGAATAGGTATATCAAACCACTCAATTAAATTTGAAGTCTGATTCCATCAATCCTAAAGTGAGCTTATGCTCTAGAAAGAACTAGGCCAAAGTAGTGTTTGTTTGTTCTGACTGTATCCAATTTGCACTGCCAGAACTCTTAACGTACTCTACAGGTTCACAGTGCTGACCCAGGCCAACCTCTCATCTTAATTCTAAACCTCATTACTGATATGCACTATGGTTAACACTGTTAGCAATATGTCTATGTCTGTGTGTCTGTGTGGGTGTGTGTGTGTGTGTGTATTAAGAGATACTCTGTGTGACAAGTGATGTAGCTTTAGGCTCATGCTCTCTAGACAGATGCTGACTTCCTGACCGCTGCAGTCAGCGAGAGTCCTGAATCAGACTGCCCCCTGGTGGGAACACCAACATCTGCCAACATTAGTCACTAATGTCCCTGAGCCCAGTCCCACTCTACCTCACTGATGGACTAACTAGGCCAAGCTTATTTTTGAGACTAATTAGGGGACATTGACAAGGTCAGTTCAGCAAAAACTTTCAGCTGCTAAATGTCAGTGCCTGCCAAAAAAAGCAAAAACTAATTCATTAGCTACCATCAACAACTCTAAAAATCTACAAAAGTACAAGTCCAAGCAAAATAAGACAGCTGCCCACACATTTCAGCAACACACCAAGGCAACAGCATAAGCCCAAGTCAACATGGCCTTATTCACAGGAGCCAAACACTAGGAGAATCAAATGTGGTTAGTCATTACAGCATATTAACTCTTCCTGAACACAGGCCAGTTATAGCCCCAACCCTCCCAAAAGAAAAGCCCATTTAAATTGTTTACAATTGCACTGTGTAACCATGTCTGCAGATTACACACCTGAAATCCATGCTTCCCTCGCCACCATGTGGTGTCCTCTTTAGGAGGCATGTCAATCACAGAAACAATATCCCCAACCTGAGAGAAATGCAGCCATTTATAAATGTGTCAACACCAAAGAAACAAAGATCTGCAGACTGGTTTGCATGATCATAGCATTAGAAAAATGTAAAATCACTCATTTCAGTATCCCTATTCTGGAAAGAGCTTGCTTTCATGTTGTTAAATAATTCACCTCAAAAGACAGCTCATCAGCTGCCTGGGCTATGTAGCGTTTAATGACGTGGGCAGCTGCGATGGCTGGGACATTGATGGAGGACTCTTCATGCACCAGCAAATGATTCCCTTTGTTGTCAACCTGAAGAAGAACAGGATATGTCAGTGTGCTCATAACAGGGCTCTCTGGCTAATTGCAGTATTGAAAGGCTGTTATACTGCAAGCTAATGAATTCTGAAGCTTGTCTTCATATAGTCCTCCATAGTATCCTTCATGGTGTCAGAGCTCCCATAAAAATCCAACAAAGCCAGGTAGTCCACCCTTTTCATAGAAATTAGCAAAATGATACATTGTCTTTTTAATACCTCCATCCAGGTGAGGGCTGGCCCACAGTTTATCTTATTATCAGCAATTGCTGAGAGACGGGAGAGGTAAGCCATCAGCATCTGGGAAATTGCCTGTTAAGGAGTGAAAATGGAATAAAAAGGTGAAAGCAGGGAAGGTCTGGATGCAGGGCTTTTCTAGCTATAAAACATTCAAGCACTGATGGAGTACAACGTTTTTAGAACTGTTCATTTTATAATGGCATTACATGTACATATGGTATAATGTTTTGATTCCCTAAAACCATCATTAATACCAAAGCTATGAACAAACTAGGCAACACAAAGTTAACATCAACATTATGCTGTAAAATAACTTATTTTTATTTATTTATTTTTAAAAGTGTGTAATGTTATGAAATGTGCTGTTTAGTGAGAGGGACAGTTTGCCATTACAAGTTATAACTGGCTTTCCTCATTATTGTATATCCTTAAAAACAATCTGGCTGAAAGAAATCAGAAGGAGAGCCAAGAACAGCTGCTTCCATTTCCACAATTATATCTAGCCATTTAAAAAAGATTGGCATGTGTTTATTTGTGGTTTACCAAAGTGCATGTGTTTTGTTCTGTGTGTGTGTGTATATGTGTGTATGAGGTGTATATATGCAATAAAGAGAAGTCATGGGTATAAAAGATTTATTTTACTTTAAAAGAATAACGGGGGCTGAAAAATCTGCAGCTGTGCTCAGAATGATAAATTGGGCTCAATTAGAATTCCCAAGGCTCTCATATTGAGTCATATGGCAAGGAGTGGTGAGGTGGAGCTGGTTCAACTTTAATGCAGTTCATGGATCTGACTAACAAAGCAGTCATGTATCAGCCAGCAATACCAGAAATGATCTTCTGGAAAAAGTGCTAAGATTCTCCTAATCAGAAGCATGCCCCCCCCAAAAAAAACAACAACAAAAAAAAGACATGCACACACATGGAGAACTCAAAACTCAGGATGTTGTTAAAGACATCCTTCATTCATTAGGTTATATGCCATCTTTAGCCTAAAACATAACCTGCCTAAGGGCCAGGATTAAACAAAATACACTGAACTGAGTAGAACTGCCATCTTGAAGCAGGTTCCTTTCCTCTTTATAGATATCTCAGCTGCAGAACCTAGTCCATGCTGCTCTCTTCAAAAAATCTTAAAGAATGACCATGGCTGCTAGAACTGCTTCCACCCACACCGACAGTCTAACAGCATCAGACTTTGGCATGTCAAGAAGGAATCCCATGAGATGCTGGTCACTGATGATGTGTGTGCCTAATGAATACTGGAAAGCCACAGAGAGTGTGGAATCAAACGCTCCACTGCAGTCCCACTACAGGACTCAGCCATGACTCAGAAGCTGATGGACTGAATTGAACTCCAGCGGGACTCTTCTCCAGCCTCCGCCCTACTGTCACTCTCTCTCTCCCAGACACAGGTTCACTCTGACCAAAGGAAACCAATCCAAACTCAGCATAACAGTCAGGAGGGAGTTAACTCTACCTTAACTAAATGGAGGGGCACACAGGATACTTGTAGTGGGCCTGATAGTCAAAACACTTGAACCCTGTTCACAGGTGCTTATAGGGAAATACCAACAAAATTCTATAAACTTTTAGAAGTTAATCAGTAAGATAATACATGCTGAAATTTCCATGGAAGGCATTGTCTCTTACACTGCCAGTGCTGGATAAAAAAGAGAACAAATCCTGCATTAACACACACACACTTACACACACACGACCAAAAAGTATAGATTTGGATATTGGGCAAGAACAGGCTTTAAAATAAAGGTATATTAACTCATACATCCACAACTTGTACAGTACGCTAAAAAACATATGCTGTGATGACTCTTAGTGAGATCCAAACATGCAGAACATTAAAGTCACCATAAATCCCTCACTGGAATTTCACAGGCTTCCTGAACTGCCCCTAAAGGAAAGCTCATAACTTAAATGGAACATGGTGAAAGTGGGCTTTACATTCTGCAAAAATCATGCAGACCTCCACCATCTTATAGGAGTCATGGGTTTAAATGGGCTTAAGCCCCAAGAAACTGGATTGTTTTATGTAATTCAAGAAGAACACAGGATTCTTTTTAACCACAGGTTCTAAATATAGCCTAATACCAATGGTTCAGTGGCCATGCCCACAGGTGAAATATGACCCTTTTCTTGTGAGAGCTCAGTGTGTTCGGCTGCACATAGAAGCTGATTACACAGGACAACCCCACACAAAACAGTAGGGAAGAAAGAGCCTTCCATTACTGCTAACCATGATGGGCAGCATTAACAGCCATTTAATCTTCAAACCAGACTGACACATTTCTGAAAATATGCCATAGTTCAAGTATACTTCTTAGGACAACAAACATAGAGAAAGCCCAACACAGAGAGGAAAAGAGGCTTTTCCAAGCCACCCCAAGCCATTAGATGCCATTTACTCAAACTAGCTCCAACACTCCCCTTCCAGACAGTTAAAAGCACACAAAGCTCTGCAGGTGAGCCAGGCCATGTAGGATAAGCACATACATAACCAACAATAGACTGGTTTTCTTATTTTGAAAGGCTAGAGGTCCACACCAGTTCCAGGGTGCAGAGAGGGTGCAGGAGGTCTTACCTCCGCTCTTTCCCTCAAGCTGTCAAATCGAGGCAGCTCTGGGAGCTGGGAGAAGCGCCGGTCATAGATACACAAATGGAGATGCTTGTCCAGAACGCGGAAGTCTTCATAACTCCGCCTCACGATCCAACTTCGTCCCTGTGCAGTAGTAAGAGGTGGACAGACAGGTAAGTGAACAAGTGTGCTGCAGTGGTGGTGTTTGCTCACCCACTACAACCCTATAAAAAGCTCTAGACCGGTGAATACAAGGACTTAGCCCCTGGCTTGGAGCCCACCAGACCAGTGCATTACAGCAGACATCACACACTGCACACCACAGATGCCTCAGCAACCATACGTCAGATTCAGCTCCTCCCATTGCAGCAGCCAAAGAGATGAGATGAGGGCACACAGCCCATAGTGCAGCCCATTACTCACTGAGCTACATGCATGGGCTCCCCACAGTGATTGAGACTTTTAGAGCATACACACGCACAGGGATGTGAAGATAAGAAGACCTTATCAGTTTTCACTGACTTATTCCCAGGCAAATGACATGAACTTTCAAACCTGTACCAAATACAGGTCACATAATTTTGAACTTCAGAAAACTGATGAATTACACTATGTTGAAACATCACCTCAGGCTCTGCTTCAGTTCAGGCTCTGGAACACCAGAGCTCAAGCTTATACATTACTCAAGCACACGAGCGACTGCTGTAAATCCTTCCCATGAGCTCAACATTAATCTATATGAAATGAACTGCATCACTGTTGGGATGGGGGCAGACTGACCATTTCTAAGTATCCTCAAAGCCTCAATAACACAATTCAGACATGGAAGGAAAATGGACCAGGTGAGCAGAAGGACACAAGTGCACATGAAGGTTAATGCTAGCCCCAGTGTTTATATTACTCTCTGTCTCAGAGTGGACGGCTAGCCGCTACCCTCAGCACCAGTGGTCATGTGCCGGTCCTGTGCAGGGCTTGTTTTATGGTGGCAGATCTCTGGAGCCTGGCTCAGAGTCCACCATAAAGCCACACAAAGGCAGAAACAGTGCTGCCAAGAAGAGACTTTTAAGAACCTCCTCTTCGAAGCCTTTTCCTAACATACTTCATGCTGTCTAATTTTATGACAGATTGCAACATGTAAATATTAGCATGATTCACTACTTAGCTTGAGGCAGAAGTGTCTTATTATACAAAAGAGAAGTATGTATGAACTCAATGCCTTATTTATTCAGATTATACCACATGATGGACAAGATCAGCTGAAATCGTTATGTTGTTACTGTAATTTTACTGAACTACAAGCTTAGACCAAAAATGGATTGCCCTTCTTTTAGAATGACATTTTAGTACTTTTTTTCCCTTTAACCTTTAGAATTGAAAACAGCTCCAATTCCTTATTTCACTTTGCTGCCCCCAGCCCCCTAGAGTCTAATGCCAAGGCAACACAAATCCTTAGTGCTTTTGAAATAGCCTTAAAAGATGCTTCAGAACTGGGGCCACAGTAGAGGGACCAAGAAGGATGGCCAGAGCCACTCGTGACTGCAGAGCTGGCGCAGCCGCTGGGAATATAAACAAGGGAGTGCAGGCTGCTGGGTTTTAGTCCTCCGCTCCCATTTTATTTTGTATAGACCTTCCGGAGCTTCTATTTTGTTTGGGGCTTCTGCTCTGACAGAGTGTGGTGTTAAAGTGATATTCCTGTGTGTCTGGGCTCTCTCTCTATGCCTGGTGCTCTGGGCCAATTCCGCACCCGGACACAGAATAAGAATGCTAGAAGTCTCTCTCACGCGTGCACATGCGCGCGCACACACACAAACACACACACACAAACTTTCCACCACATTTTCAAGGTCAGGATGAGAGGTGCTATTAGTCAAGCAAGTGTATGGACAGGCAGGTGTTCTGTAAAGTCTTTCTATGCTTTTCTATGCTGTTTATGTTTCTCTTTTTATTTTCAGTGGAATCTAAGAAGATTTCAAAATCATACTGGGATGATTCTCAAGCAATCTGTTCCAAAAAGCCTTGCAAATGAGCTGCAGCTTATCAATTATAGAGCTCATGTTACACCCAGTCACTGATAACCGTAATGACCTTGCATTGAGTGTTCTAGCATGTGGAGAAAAAAAGGGGATATGGTTCCCTGTGAACATTCAGGAAAAAAACAAAAAAACAAACAAAAAAAAACTTACAGTAGCAATTGGTTTATTTACATTATCTGCAAATCCCTCAACCTGAAGGAAATGCACCCATTCCCCCTTGGTTTTAGTCCACAATGACCAGCTGATCTAGAATGTTGAGCTGTATTTGGAAAACTGTTGCATGTCTCTAAAATGTATTCACTGTTGGCTGACATTCACAAAAATAGCTTTACATATCTATCGTAGAAGCAAAGTTCAGTGGTCATGTATCAAGCAAACTGGGTGGCAATTTTTGCAATATCTTTATTTTAAGTCTTAATTGACAGCTCTTCTTTCCCTTAAGCACCCTCCCACCTGTCTCAATATACCAATTTGTTCCTACTGTCTACTGCCATCCAAGTGTGCTTGTGTGTGTGTGTTTTCACAGTGAGCTGTGCACAGATTATGAAGTCACACCTGACAATAGATCTGCACCAGGTACACCAGCTCTTTGGACTCCAAGCCATTCCGGGTAACTTCGTTCTGCTCTTCGGCCAGATTCAGCTGTAAAACAACCAAAGGCAATAAGTGCATTCTGAGGAAACCATGCTTCACTGGTATAGTGGTGGCTGTAAACTAGTGTTTTTATTCCTTCTTGTCTGGTCTGAAGAAAATGCTACTTTCTGAGCTAAGGAAGGCACTTCAGATAGGTGTTACATAGTAATTAGGCACTGGGTGATGTCACCAGCTGAGCATATTGCCCACATGCTATGAATAATAGATGAAGATAAACTGAATTACTGCAGCATCGTTAAACCAGCAGAGCAGGAGTATTACACACATTTTTACTATTCAGCCAGAATATTGCTGAATGACAGTCTTAAATGTGTCTAAATCAAATCATCCATAGCATATATTTCACAAAGGCATACAGGGATGTAATGTGGCCTTCAATGTGCTGACCAAGCTCACAAATGAAGCAGAGTACATCACATGCAATTAATGGCTCTGTTTTCTGTGCATCATTAAGTAACTGCATATGAACTGGCTGAATGGACCCCAAAATAATGTTTCACTCTCCTTTCTGCTCATTGTCTGCTAGCTAGTGAAACAAAATGGCTTCTTTCATTTCTAGGTAAAGAAAGAAAAAAAATTTAATAAATAACTTTAAATTGACAAATGAATAAATGAATGACTATTAGAAAATGCTTTTCTGAGTGCACTGCAAATCGTTATTTTCATGCCTTCAAACACTTTATATGTTTAAATGTTACAGTTAACTGAAGCAGCAGTGCATGGTGTCAGTGTGGGGGCCTTTCCAGATTATGTGTGTGTGCACACACACCCTTCTGTTTGTGTGTGCATGTGTGTATGTGTGAGAGAGCAAGAGGGAAAGAGACAGACAGAGAGATGTGGAGAAAGGCAGCCACTGTGGCTTGTGCCTGGAGGGGACAGCTCTGCATCGCACTGTGACTGACATATCATTACTGCTGTGGCTCAGATGGCATGCTCACACTAAGAGACCAGTGACGCACATCAGCACCATTTCAGCAAGCGCTCGCTCGCTCGCTCGTACGCACGCATGCACACACACATGCATGCACGCACGCACACACACACACGCATGCACACGCACGCACATACATATCTATGCCCTGCCAAAAGGAAAAATAGAGACCCTGCAGGTCGATCATGTGCTGCTACTCTCAGACAGACAATGGCAGCCTGCTAAACCAACCTAAATGTCAATATACAAGCATCAATATGTGTGGTGGCATAACAGCGTACCATATGATTCGGAGAAGCATATCACCATAAAAAGGGAATTTCCAACTCTGGCAGAGCCTGACTGATCTAGTGATGGAAATGTACATATCAGCTGCAAATCATGTTATTTAGCATTTTAGCGCTTAGTCAAAGGTCCTCCTTCAAGCATGTTGAGTTTCTAGTGAACACCATTACTACTAAGCCCAGTGCAGAAGGCAGGTGTTGGCTTATATTCCTTTTCAGAAAAAAATGGAGGGCTGCAGAGGAGTGCTATATTAAAAGATAGCTTATGTGAGAGGGCACATGAAACTTTAGCTGTCTTGGCAATAGTTTGGTCTCCCTCATACCTCAGTCATTGCTACTTCCTCCACTTTCACTGTCCCACCTTGAAATACACAAGTAAAACATAGGCTGTTCTATGCCAAGCTCAAAGCAGGAAAAGTTTGAGCTGTGAGCACATACACGTGGAAAGGGAGATCTAACAGCTGTAGGATGGATCAGGGCACAGTTCCAAGCATGGCATGGAGCACATGGTACTTTTTTTTTTTCCATCTCCCTTCACCCTCTAGAGCTCGATTCATTAGTGAAGCTGCAGGTCTAGCCAGCTGAGCCATAGTAATCATCACACTGTTTATCAGCCAGCTAGGCTCTTCCAAAAACATTAGGCCATGAGAACAAACAACCTAGTTATCTAGAACAGCTCGATACCACCACTACACAGAACAGTTCTGCTTAATGCCCATGCCCCAGTTAGCACCAAGAGAGTCACTTTTCTGCATGTGCCCGGAAAATAAACCAAACATGGTTGTTACGTGTTATATCTAAATGTATAAAAAAATACTAGTAATTAAATATTGAAGGACAATGAAATTAGAAAAGGCACCTTGGCTAGTGTCTGATGGGTCTGCACACATGTACACCAGTACACCTGTACTAGGAGATCAGCATTCAGTGGCTTTTAAACTTATAACTGAACCTTTAGATTTTTAATTTTAGAAAGAACCTCACTGGAAAAGAAAATAAATGCATGTTTATAATCTGCAGTTAGATAGCATGCCAAAGACAGTAATGCACAACATCTATTCTACTTTATAGCGAATGGCTCGACACTGCAAGCGTGCAGAAATCAAAGTTAATAGCAGTAGCAAGACCTGGATTCAAAAGACGGCCCAGTGACAAATGATAGCCAAAGGTCTGCAGCCTTCAGGTAGAAAATGCACAACAGACCCAACAAGAAAGAGCAAGGAAAATGGGGACACAATCCCAACAAAGAAGCAGGTCAACAGAAAGAGAGGGGCAGAGTAGAGAGGTAGAGAGAGTAAAGGAGAGAGAGCCAACGAGCATGCAGGGACTCACAGAGCCACGGCATCCAGTCCACACTGCTTAAGGCAGACAGGCTTTTGTTCACGCAGAGGAGCAGCTGCACGCTGGGCACTCGACTCAGAGCTGCTCTCCTTAACCCTCAAGCCTTCCTCCCCCCAGCCTGTCTCCCATCTCCATCACTCAGCAGGAGAATAGTGTGTTGGTGTGTGGAATGGATGGGATTAGCCACACGTTTTTGTACAGCACAAATCCACTCAGCAGTACACAGATATTAGTGGTGCTGTCCAATCCAGAGCTGTGTCCTACTTTAGCAGTGAAAGCACTCTAAGTTCCTCCCACTGATGTATTAAGACAAACACACGCAAAATAGCGGTGGCTGGCAGGCTTCATAATGGATTCCACAAGACTTCTGTGGTTTTGCAGCTGCGCTGTTTTGTTCTTCCCATCAGCCCGCAGATGCTCCGTCTAGCCACGCTCAATCCACATCCTGCTCCTGACTGCTCCAGCATTAAAGTAAACAGCATACCCAATTTGCTGGCCAAAGCAGGTACAACTAAACAGAGAATGATGACAAAAGCAGTGCTCCCTCTGCACCAATCCGGGGTTTTCTTTCAGCACATGCTCTAGCGTCCTCCTCCTGTCTCTCGCTTCCTCTCTCCTGCTGCCGCCTCCCTTTTTTCTACTGCCTCCAACACCTCCCCCTAGCCCCCCTTTCTTTCTGATTGGTACAGTCTTAGTAACAAAGCAAAGGGTTAGCGCTCTAAGGGTGCTGGCAGAGAGCACTGTGGAAAGTGGGGACTGCCCCTGCAGCAGCATGGAGTGTCTCTCCAGCACGTGTCCTCACACCCTCTCTCCTCTGGGATTAGCTAGGGTCAGGCAGAGAGGAATAGAGTGATATAGACAAATGCTTTTACTGCAAGAAGGTGCAGCCATAGAATGTTTTGTGAGGGATAATGGGTGCTTAGCCATGAACACTATGAACAAGAATGCATTGTACCTATTCAAACAACTGCAAGCTAACAAACTGATCAGCAACTGGGAGCACAGGGCTTCTCGCTTAGTTATACCCAAACTCAGGCTGTTTTTCATTAGATGTTTTTCCTCCCCAGTTTTTTTTTTTTTTTTCTCGAAAGGCCAGTACTATGTGTGGCTGGTCCTGTTGGCTGCATGAGTGCTGTAGCTCAGTGCAGGATGAAGGTCAACCCATTAAAGCTGCACTAAGGAGGCGATCCCAGAGAAGGATAGTCATGCTCAAAGGGCTCGCCATCCCTCATCCTACTGAGATCATATGGCCTTTGATGAGAGACAAGGGCCTGAAGCAATGGTTATGAGGGCAACAAAACACACACACACACACACACACAAACACACACGCTGTATGGGAGAGCAAAAGCAACTGCCACGATATCAGTCATGCTATCACATCTGAAGACGATTAAAGAACTTTCCAGGAGGCGCCTCAAGACACAGAGCAGCCACTATGAACACGAGAAGGATGTAAAAAGCAGACTACACAACCTGCATAAATGAAAAGTCTTTCCTCTGTGTGTGTGTAGTGTTTGTGAGATATGGTATATACAAACACACACACACACACACACACACACAGTTATGTATGTATCACACAAAAAATAAAATGGCACAAGAAATAACGTTAGTAAATATAATATGAAAATAATTTAAAAACTGTCATAACCTTGTCTTAATCAAGATCATATGGTGCATCATTTGCCAAGAAAATAATGAGCTCCAACAGAGTAACAAACACAGTGGAGATAATGAGTGAAAGTCATTTACTATATGTACAATTATTTCATAACTACAAATATCAGTCAGTGATAATGTTAAGGAAGCTTATTCACTCATTTACACAGCATGAATATCAAAGGGACCATCATGAAGGAGTACACCTTCCAGCAACCGATATAGGCCAATGCTTCAATTTAAATTACATGCAACATTTTGAGGAATGTATGAAAAGGTAATGTAGGCTTGAAGTCAATATCATGCAGAAAACGTTTTGGCAATTTAAAAGCATTAAAAGTGTGACCTCATGAAAGCTTGCTAATTAGCTGATACACCAGACTCAGGTTATTGCCTGCAATAGGGACAATACTAAAATGTACAGTGCAGAGGCACTCAAGCACCAGAACTAGGAAACAAAGCAAGTCATCTACTTTGAACATTAGAGTGAGGATAGTTAATGAGGTATACACCACAAGGGACAATATGTATTTTTGACAGACAGAACGAATGATCTTCAAATAAAGTCTAGTATGAAAATCTGTAAATAAATACCTGTGGGTGGGTAGGTGGGTTGATGAAGGCTCTTGGACCATAAATTTTCTAAAATTATAATCCAACACTGACATAGCTCAGATTTCAAACCCAAATGATTCATGCACTTATAGCAAATCCTTAAAAGACTCCACCAATCCTACTGGGCAAGTATATTCAAATTAAAGTCATATATTATTTTGTATTTATTTATTTATCTTGCCATTCAGCATCAAACAAACAGACAATGAATAGGTTTCAAATATTAAATGAAAAAGTAGGAAATATGGAAAGTGTGACTTTCAGCCATTCAGCATCAAACAAACATGAGATGTATTTCAGATATTATATATAATATATTAGTTTGTCACAAATCTCAAAATAGTACTTTTCAAAGGTATACACTTATAGAAAATAAAAATAAACAAAAAGGCTATATACAAGTAGGCAGTGATATTTTCTTTGCAACATATTCATTAATTTGTGAAAATAAAATGCAGGCCTATGGGGCATTATGTAGTTAGCCCATTTTTCCACAGTATGAAGCAAATTTTTCCAATGTATAACTGACAAATGCGGTTATCTTCTCCATTTGTAAATACCCATTGCAATTTATATTCATGTATTTAACATTGGGCTCTCCTGTGATAACCAGTCCTTATACCATTCTGCCATAACACCAGGCTGGTCATGGTGACTTCATTAATTTAAGCTTACTAAATGCATTTTTTAGTTCACCTTCAGTTACATCAGCAAGCATCATTATGTTTTGTTCCTCATTTAAAATGGTTCTCTCTAGGGATTTCATTGCTTATGCTTCACCCTAGAAAAATATTTTAAAAATTCCCTTTATTTCACTAATTTTATCATTTTTGTTCATGGATTCCTAACTCTATGAATTGTACTTTCTGCAATCTTTTTTTCAGTTTCCATGCTGGCACTTTCATAGATTTAGACTTTCAGACACTTTCAGTGTCTTTGTTTCAGAAACATTAGGTTTTTCTTAATTTCTTGTGTAGTCAAATGTAGTTTAATTCCCAATATTTTAATGTCATCTAATGTATCCTGCACCAAGCTTAATGGGTTTTTTCTAGTTCCTCTAGTTTTATTTTTCTTATAAGAATATATTGCTATGATTGCTCTTAAGGGAGCGGAGCATTCAGTGTATCCCATAGAATTGTAGTTGAAACACTTGCATCATTGTTTAGTTCCAAGTAAAGACTAATTTGATTCTTAAAACAGGGATCATACACTTTAATTTAGTTTCCAAGTATTATACTTTGGTTGCAGGTTAAAATCAACAAATAAATACACAGGTGCATGGTCACTTAAATCCATTGTCCAGATTCTACAGGAATTTATTTTGTCTTTATAATTTCTGAATATTATGAAATAGATTATTATTTTATACAGGGAGTAAGGGGCAGAGTAGTGAGTGTAACCCCTTGTTTTAAGGAAAAGGTCTTTCCACGTGTCATCTTCAAAAACAAAAGCCTGTAGTAAATTTATGTAGAGACTGATTCATGTTTTTGATTCTACTAGAAGAGTCTAACTTAGGTTGTAAAAATATATATTTAAATCTCCCCCACATATCAGGAAGTTTTCGGTTTCTGTTATCACAACATTTGTGATTTTCTGAAAGAAACTAATATCACTTCCTGGGGGTGCATATATATTTAACTGGAGTAACTGGATGCCTACCTATAATCCTCCTTACTGGAATAAATGTCTTCCTCATCTCCCATTTCAAACACTTTGAATGCTTAAGATGTCAAGAGCAACACCTTTCCCATGTCCTGATTTATATGAGTTTACTTTGTCACTAGCCATGCGCATTTACCCACCAGTGAAAAATGAGAAAATAAGTAAAGGAGGTGTGGTTCCAAGCCTAGATTCTCCAGTAGATGACCCTGGGTTGAGCTATAAGACATGTTTATCTGTGGGGGAAAGCTTCTCTTAAAATGTGGGCAGAGACTCTCCCCACAGCAGTCCAGTAGCAGTAAACCAATACAGTAAATACAGAAAAGACTTCCCTGTGCATTCCTCCCATGTATATGTTCCTATTTAAATGGGAATTTAGGCAGAATTTATCTCTCTCCTGGACATGATGAGGGCTGTCTTCTGAAATCTTGCAGTCTCTCCCTAATGATCTTCTCTCACTCTACTCTCCAATTCCTGTTCCTCCCAACGCTTCCCAAGCAGAGTGGCATAGCTGCTGAATCAGGCTCCCCCTCTATGTGATCATGTTGACGGGCAGTCCTCTGTCCTTCATATCTGCATTTGCCTCTTCCAAGGTCTGGTACTTCTGCACCTGTCCTCGTAGAACAGCTGTAGATTAGCAGGAAACAGGACCTGGAGGCAGAGCTTTCTCTACTTTATCACTTGCTTCATTTCTGAATATTCCTTCTGCTTCTGCAGGACTGCTGTCTTGATTAAATGCATTAGTCTCCCATTCAGAAACAGATTCTTTCCTCAGGCATTGTGCAGAATCTGTTTTTTGTAGTGGAGAAATCTGATTATTACTGACGGCGGCTTGTCTTCCTTGTTCCTATTGGGTCGGGCGTCCAGTGTGCTCTCTCAGTGACGAGCTCCATAGTTGAGGGAATCTTCAGCTAATTTTGTAGCAAGTTTTTCCAAAACTCCACCATAGACAACCTTTTTATTCCATCTGCAACATTATATATCCTTGTATTCTCGGTTCTTGTTCATTTATCACTTATCATCGTGCTTAGTACTTGTTCCACATTCTGAATACTGCCTTCTACCTTTTAAATGTGTCTCCACATCCATTATTTTTTTATTAGCCTTTGGTGAATCCAGATTCATTTAGTTGTTGTCTTTGTGAAAGAACCATACCTCCTCCAAAACCTTTGTTTTTTTCCCTCATTTGGTAGAGGAACAACATTAGCTTCACTGTCTTGTGCATGTTTCAATCCATTTTTCCCCTTTTTTGTCTCACTTGCCAATTCAGGTATTATTGAGATATTGGGGGGGGGGGGGGGGGGGGGGGGGGCGTTGTGTGAAATAATTGTTTTTCAGACACTGATGACATCCCCCCTGAACGGAACAAGTACCTACAGCTATAGCCTTACAACATAAAACAGAATGTGAACTAAACTCTTCATTTATAAGCTAAAAAAGTTTTTTTAAAAAGCCTGAGCATCAGTAGAAGAGTGCCTATGCTGAAGCTAAGGCAAGCCTGCAGAGGAGCAGGTATGTGATTATGAAGTGCCCTCCCACATCCACTTCAACACAATGGACTCTGTGGTATTTTTGTCAGGTTTTGCAGTTATATTTTTGAGTGCTTTGAGCCCACAGATACAACACACTGCCTCATATAATGTAACTAAGGACGTTAGCTTAATTTTGATGGCACTTACTACTGACTGAAGACTGAACCAAGCAGAGGGCATTAATGTTCATGCAAAAGGATGACAAATTTAAAATCTGCTTATAAGCAAATAGTAACAAGCAAACAGAAATTTACATAACTATTTCATCTATGCGCTCACTGTATCAAGGTTTTGATATAAGAACCACAAAAGTATCTTGCTTGAGATAATATTCTATTCGCATTCACTTTGAAGTAGCAGTGTATCCTAGAGTATCCACAAAAAATAATCAGTTAATAAATCATTTTTAATAATAATGTTTTTACCCAGGAACAGTTTCCTGATAATGAATGAGGGCCTCTCATGCAGTTTTAGTAGTAAAATTGTAAATCTGTAATTAGTAGAGCATCAATACTACTGAAACCATACAGGACATGAAGTTGCACAATGTAAGAACTGTACAACTTTACTGCAAGAGCCAGGTTCACAAAACATATGTTCAATGTGTCAGACACAGTCTTGCAAGAAGCTTAATTTAACAGATAAATAGGTATAGAGTCCAAAATAAACACTGGCCACCAAATGCAAAATATTTTGAAAATCAGGCACTGGTCAGTGGTTGGTAGCTTAACTTCTTCTGGAACTGCAATATATCCTTATCTAATATATGATGCAATTAGATGGATGGTTAAAAAATGAATGAATAGATTTCAAATATTAAATGAAAAAGAGAGAAACATGGAAACAGTGACTTTCAGTCTAATTATTGTTTAAAATCTGGTTCCCTGTTTAATTGTGTACCTCTGTATAAAGACCTAAAAAGACATGAAAACCATTCTGGAAAGTCTAACATAGAAGGAGAATCAGACACGTCTAAATTCCCCTGAGCCTATACGAGCAAAATTATTAATACTTTAATGCGCTTCCTAGCTATGTAGGACATGTCTCATTTGTCCGTCAAGGTTTTTGGACCACTAAGAAATTTTATGAGTGTAACAACAACATATGTGTTACACTATACAGGCCCACTTGAGTACCTAGCATATTTCAGAGCTTGCCACACAAAGTCCAGTGAAGGAGGAAGGCAGATAAAGCTCTCCTAGCAGCCCAGTTTCACTCCAGTTGGTCAAAATTAGCAGCCCTACATATTTATAGCATTTAAATAGTACAGAGAGACCTCCACAGCAAAGGTGCAGGTTGTAAAGGAGTGCAGTGAAACAGTGGAGCTCAGTGTGGAGCAGTGGTCAAGCAGCAGCACATTCTATAGCTGCAGTAGAGCAGTACTCGCAGTATGGAGGAGAAGTGGTGGGAGGAGATATATGAGAGTAAATATTTCACTTTCATTCATTAAATACTTGCATATTAAGATTGGTCTAGTGGGTCAGACAAAACTCCACCACCCAAGAAAAGAAGAGAAAACTATACACTATTGAATTAGGGTAGATTAACATAGCCTAGTTATATTAACGAGAAATATTTTGTGACTTTGAAGTGCTGTAGATAGTTAAATGTTAATTGCCTGTCTTTGTAGGCCAGTCTATAGTGCTTTGTTTGCAGATTTACAGAAGGCTGATGTGTGTAAGAGGAGAAGGGGGTGGTGCAAAAGGTCTGAAGTTAGGAAACCCTCCCCCAGTTGATTTCACAGGCCATTTCCTCTCTCCATCACTACCTGGCTGCACCAGCTGAGACGTCCTGTCATTATGGCACATACAGGCAGGGCTAACACAGTGACATGATTAATGCGGTCCCACATGCACACATGGCCAGACACACATGCACCCTGCAGCCCTGCTGAAGAGCTTGGGCTGTGGTGAGCACAGTCCTCAAGCTGTCAGGAAGAGATCAAGAGCTTCCAGCAGGGCTTCAACCACACACTGCAGATAAAAGGAGCTCTTCCGAACAATTTCACAGAGAAAATGGGCAGGACCAATATCACACTCTATTTTGTGTGTCAGCACAACCTAAGCCATTGTTCAAATAAAAAAATAAACAGTTTACTTTTCACAGTCAACCCCAAATAGCAAATAAAGGCCATAAGATCAACATTGAACAAACTCTGTAATGGCAAAGTGAAGATTAAAAGGAATATGGCCTATAACCAATAGCCTTTTTCAATCAAAACCAGTAAAAAATAAAAAAAAAATTAAAAAAAATTTAAAAAACAGTTATAAAAAGTTCTATACTTTTTTCTAAAGGAGTAGAATGCAGTTGAAACACACTGAAAAGCAAGATGATGTGACAGCCATTTGTGGTAGTAAGAAACGTTTGTGGTAGCAAGAAAGTGAGCTTTACTTTGGATCTCTGTGAGGCAGGAAAACACAGAGGCAGAATTTAACAAAATATTTCCCCCTGCCTTATAAATCTGGGCAGAAATGTTAACTGTTCAGTATCCATCGCCTGTCTATGAGCAGCAGATGGTGTAGATCAACACAATACTGGCCTCCAAATAAACAGCTGACCATTCCAAACCAAGAGGAGATACCATGATTTTACAGCCAGTTTTAAAGAGAGTGGGACAATAACTTTCAGTTGCAATTAAAGCACTTTTTTGGACTGAAATGCCTTAACTGCAAACCTTTTTATTCAATGAGCTTTTCCCTTCAGCCTTAATTACTCCTTTTCAGTGGAAAGGCTCATTTTAGATTGATGTTGCAAAGTGGCCCCTCTTGAGGTAGCAATATGTCTCTGGGCTGTAATATCAGTCTGATGTGTGTGTTGACAGTAGCCATACAGACGTCTCTGACCCAAGGTAGGAAAGCTCTGCAACAGCTAAGGGGTCAAAATGGTTAAAATGTTTTGACTTTTCACTACAAGTCATGAAAACAAGAGGCAGGTAGCCAGACACACATGGACAAAGGGAAAGAGAGCAATAGAGACAGACAGATAATAATTTGAGCCATAATGGATAAGGTGGCTCAAACACAGACTTAAGAAAATGTGCTGTTTTGTAAAGCAGAATATTGAATAGTGAAACATTTCATTGCCTTAAGATACACTTGCAATCGATCAGGCAAGGAGAAGACTCTTGTTTTTTATGTTACAAAAATCCTTACAGATTCTTTAAGTATTTTTAATCCTTTTAAAAATGTACCACTTCCATGCTTTGACATACCAACTCTCAACTTCCGAACAAATGTATGATCCACTTAAAATCAATTCAGATGTATTGAGAGAAAAGCAGCTCACAGAGCCTTTCGGAAAGGCAGGAGCAAGGGCATTTCCTGACATGGAGATGACGTGGAAGAAGCTGTGTATTCAGGAGTAATGTATCTGGGAGATAGAGCTGGGTGACTATTTAAGCGCAGAGGAAAACAGAGTCAGCACGTGGCCGAGTAACAGCTTGGCCATGGTCACAGTAAAACCCACAAAAGCCATGGCTTGTTCTCACTGACTGGGAGGGGAATCCATGGAAACTATTCCCTCTGGTCAGCACAACAGCATGCTACACAACACTCCATGTCCAGGACGGGCTTGGGGGGGGAGATGGGTGAGTTGGGGGGGGTTTAATACAAACTTCCATGCAGCTGCTGCCTCGCTGCCTGTTTTCTGCAGTTGGCAATATCAGGTCTTTGGCTCATCATGGTTCTTGTGCAGTGCCAGGTACAACGTGGCCACAATGCTAAGCGGCGTGATGGCTGCCCAGAGATCTGCAGCCGTCCATTGTACGTGACAGCAAAGCTGCAGACAATTAATCACCACACACACCAGCGCTAGTGTCTGTTAATAAGTCAGATGCAAAGCTGAGCGTACACATAAACTGGCTGCTTTTTGAGGAGTGGGAATTGAATTCAGGACTGTTTATAGGCCAGGAAGAAGAAAAAGAAAAGCTATGCCCTCAGCAGTTTTTTGCGCATATTTGAAGCTGGAGGCTATTTCAGGCTCCACAAATTGCAATAACAATCAATAGCTGACCCCGAAAGGGTCAAAGCCACATGAACAGCTAAGAAGCAACCAATGTTTTAGTGCATAGAGGTAGAGGAATTCAGTTGGTTGCCTATGTTTTCTAACTATAACAGCTTTAACAAGATTACCACCTTGCTGCTGATACCTCTGCAATAGCAAATTTGGTTAGTGTGTACATGACAGATATCAGGCATGGGGGATGTGTGGTGTGCACAGTGCGAGGGCTTAAGGCACTGCATCTGAGCCTGAGAAACCCAATCACTGCTCAGCCCTGCTAGGAATACCAGCCAGCCCAGGCCTATAATTACAAGCCATTCATAAACCACCAAGAGGAGGCTGACATGCAGTATTTCAACACAAATGTGGTGCAGCAAAACATGGCTGATGAATCAGAGCTTGGAGCTGACGTCACACCACCACAGTCTCGCTCCTTTATTCAGAGTCCAATTTACACAGGGCTTGAATTGCGGGTGGGACTTTGCACAGAAACCTTGACTGTGATCTGATTACCTAAAACAGCAAAGAGAATTATTCATGTAAAATTGAGCCACCATTGAACCCTCACTACCCACTAGCAACAGCAATCACCTACTGACCTCTGCTGGACACCCACAGAAACTCCAGTCTGCATTTTCTTGAAGTGTTCTAGCTTTAAAAAACAAAAAAAAAACAAAAAAAAAAACCCCACCACCACAACTGCAAACATCCCTTTACTACAAGTGTTGGTGTGTGTGTTGATATGTAACTGAGAATTTAGCCTGTCCCTAGACTCCCTATGCTAGTCATTGTGGTCTTGCTGGAGATTAGTATTCTGAGCAGAGAGTCCCTGCTCTGTTCCCACCCTGTACTCTAGCCAGCCACTGATTCCCCATCTATTATCTCATACTCCATGGACCCCTTTGTAACCACTAATCCCTTTCACAAGAACCCAGCACTGGGCTCCTCTACAGCAATGTACCACCTTCTGTCCCCACACAACAAGACACTATTCACATCTCTCACCAATCCTTTTAGGTTTTTTGGCACAGCACACCACAGTTCATAAGAAGAAATGTAAAATGAGCAGGATTTAGAGAGGAAAAAAAACTGAAACACTGTAAAAAGAGGCTGTTATTCATGTAAAGTCTGAATGATTGCAAACGATGATAGACAAGTTTTAACACACATACACACGAAATTAATTCGCACAAACACAAACAGGCAAGCTAAATAAAATGAGGACAAGTTCACATTAGAATTAAATTGGAATATATTTTAAGGCCGTCAGCTTGCTTATGTGTGAAGTCAGTGTGCTTGCTTAGTTCATCAGTCATAGCATTTGTGTTATTTTCTGAATTTACATGTGGATTACAGTTAATCCTGGTATATCCAAACATGAAAGTTTGTGAAATATAACTGTATCAGCTTAAATTTAAGCACAACTATTTTTATTTTGCCAAACATTAACAATGTAGATACAACACTGCAAAGGTTGTTATGGTTGAGATTTGCAAAGAACCTAAAATGGCGTTATTTTGCCTCCTGCATACTACCAACCCAACCACAGTTCAACATGTGTGTGAGATGATGTCACACTACCCTGCAGCCTGCAATGGTTAGTTTTGAATTTTACTAAGAGAGAGATACGCTATAACCTAGGTTACAACAAGCCCATTCTACAAACTTTTCGCTCATATAGCTTACACTGGGAACATCTGCAGTGGTGTAATTGCTCATTTTTGAGGCATGTTAATTACCCTAGCTGCTGCTTATACCCTACTGATCTCAGAAACCAGCCAACTCTGTGAAGACCATAACACTGTTCCTATCACTTCAGTCATATAACCCAACCTTCTCACACACAGACAACATGGGCTCTAATCTCAATCTCCACTAGCACTTCTGCAGTGCCTCTCTCTGTGCATGCTCAGCAGATAAACACAAAACACCTTACCTGTATGGTCCCAAAGTCAACGTTTTCATAGTGGAAGTGGGCACACTCAGCTAACTTTGGAAAGTGGCCCTTGGTGAATGAGAGCCTGAAAAACATGCAAGGGTGGCTCTGGTGAGTATTTGCATATGACAGATATGTAGACCTACACTGCATGGGTAAGCAATGAAGCAAACATGCAAGAATCCTGTGTCAAAATGCCAGTCATTTCTTGGGTCAGTGTGCCTCCATTTATAGGCCAGTACAGGTTTACATTTATTTGTGTGTCTGTGCATTTGTGTGTGCGTGCGTATATATATCTGTGTCTATTAACTAAGGGTAGACTTACTTTTTAACATTTTTGACCTTCATGCTGGCAGTGCTGCTACCGGAACGGAGCAGGGGCTCAGAGCTCAGCTCTGGGACTTCAGCACTTCGTGCCTGAAAGTGACAGGAAACACACATACATATACACACACACACACAGCATGCCAGTCAGTGTCACTGTGACATTCAACCTGCCAAAACAACTACACACTGAGATACACAAATACTTTCAGCACAAATCAATGGGAAAGGGTAGGGACACAAGCTGGCCTAATCCATACTGTAAGTCAGTTTATATCTGTTCTCACATGACATTTTAATATCGACTGGCCTCATACCTTAAAAGGACAAGTGGGACACAGTTTAAATAGAGATCCCAGGCAGATATGTGGAAGATACATGCATAAATAAAGGGGCTCAGAATTAAACATTCAGAAAGCAGAATCCGCAGTTCAAATCAACTACAGCTGGTAAGTCACAGAGGTCAGAGAAGGCCGCTCTATAAAGGGAGTCAGCGAAAGGCAGTGGAGGCATGAAGAGCAGGACTAAAGAAGAGAGCATTTAGTGAGAGCCAGAGGACACTCTGCCAGACGTGGATGTCTGAATGTTCTGCTAAGGTGAAGCGTGTGCTCATAAATCCTGTATTTAAATTGAAGGTTGGCTCAGAAGCATTTGAAATTGCATGTGCTGTCAATGTGTAATACAGTACTGTGCAAAAGTCTTAGGCCGCCATTAGATTTGTTGTTTTAGCAATTGTATAATGACTATATATATTTATTTCTCAGTCCCTCTATTAGAATATAACCAGAATACTGACGTTTGTATGCATTATTAAAAAACAAAACAAATCAGGAAAAAACTGTTTCTATAAACTACAGCATTATATTTGAGCAATAGCAAGACGACAGCCTAAATCTAATGAAGAACTCTGGGAAGTTCTGCAAGAACTGCTGCAATTCTGGTATAATATACCACAACATTGCTTCAGAAAACTTAAGTACAGTCACCTCAAAAGTTCAACATGTGCTTTGTGCCAAGGGAGATCACACTAAATACTGATTGTTTAAGCCAATTTGTTGTCAAAATTGTGCTTTTTAAAATTTTGTATACATATTTCTTGTATTTTCTTAATAAATAGCCAGAAATAATTAGATGTGGTCATTATATCATCGCTAAAACAACAAATCTAATGGTGGTCTAAGACTTCTGCACAGTACTGTAAACCCTCTGACAGCTGGTTTCCAGTCACTTCCAGGCCTTGCTGAGTATAAGACAATCACAGTAATCTGGCAAGGCCAACCAAAACAATCCAGTGAGTCAAAATAAATAAATGAAATGTCTAATAAAATATTAATCATCCTTTAGGCTGCTCCACAGCCAGGCAGAAGCTAATCAAAAGATTCCTAACTAGGTTGGAGATGGTTGCAGATTTGTTGCTGAATAATGATATGATTTCTGCTCAAATTAATGTCACAAAATGGGAGCACATAAAGCAGATAAATACTAGTGCTTCGACAAATTGTGACAGAAGGCTTATAATTATAAACATCTACAAGATACTGATCTTATTTTCACCACAGTGTTACTAATACACCCAAAAATGAACTAGCTGTCCTACAAAACTAATGGTACATAGGCAAACAAATGTGATACATAGTAATATAAACCCAGTCAAAGAGCAAGAGATTAATCTGTTTCATAAAAGGTAGCTGATAAATAGTGATTCTCTTGCCACTGTAAATAGTTACCCCCAATCTGTTCAACCTCAGCCAACAGTCTGGTTGCCATGGAGACCAACTCATTGCAGCAGCACTGAATGCAGTGGAAGCATGTTTAGACTTTTTAAACTGAAGAAGAATCTACCCACACCCATACTGATTAATAAAAAGTAATGCTCTGGAAGGGCATGTACATATCAACATCTAGGCCTAATATTCATTGTAACACCTGTTAGCCAATAGCTCATTTGCATGGAGACAGACATAAAGCACCATTTGGGGCATTTTTGATTCATTTCAAAGCAGTAAAATGTAATTAGTTTATAAAACAAATAGAAAAACCCAAAACAAATGTACACATAGGTGCATGGGTGTGGTGCAGTGAATGCATGACAAATGTTGATCTCACCATAGCGCTGATGGTTTCCTCCCAGTCAGGTCTCTCTCGGGGATGAATACTCCTGGCAATTTCAGGCACAATGTCGTCCTCCTCTGGGTGGCGGCAAGGCCTCAGTCCTCTGGAGAAAAACAAAAAGAAGAGGGTGGAAAAAGAGAGGGAAGGAAGGGAGCAGAAACAGAGGGAGGAACACAGAGAGCGGAAGAGAAAGGGAGGGAGAGAGAGTGAGTTCAGTCAGTCAGACTGAAAAAGATGAACATACTTTATGATTACAACAATCTCCATCTCCCTTTCAAACATTGCAGCTACATCAAGTACAAGTTTTCATTGCAGGGAAGCAGAAAGCACTTAAATCATGTCAGCTCACAGATGCTGTAATGGTACCACTATTTCAATTAAGATAAACATCAAATCCATTTACTGTGACATGCAGGGGAAAACTTTATTAAGCATGCTCAAAATCATTCATAGCAGGGAATCAAGACATCTTACTAAGCATAAAAGTAGATATTTATTTAATTAATAAATAATTTAACATTGGTCTTATTGGTCTTAAGATATATTGTATTGTATATATGTAATGTATATCATATACATACGACAGTACAGTTGAAAAGAGCAATTCAAAAGAGCACTGCCCCAAATCAAAGCATTTTAAACATAACAATTATAATGATGGTTATAATGCCTGCTATTACAGATCACTGCGCTATATGAAGAATAACAGCAGGAGAGAGACATGATCTGTGTCAACCTTGTACCAACAATGGCATGAGGTCTGTGAGTCTAGGAGGAAGGAAAGTGGTCTGCTTGTTTCAGAAGAACAAAATGAATAACAGCCAGTGGTCAAAGATGAAAAACATGGCACTGTCCACAGTATCATTTCACTCTCCAATGCGAGGGGAAAATTCTGCATGTCAGTCTAAAAAGAAAATTGCTTCCATGAAAAGATCTGGAAACAATTACATAAACTGTATGTTCAATGGATTAGACACCAGTCTGGATGACATGGAAAACTACACTACGTATTTATCCATTTTGGTCTGCATTGTAGGGAACTGCATCTGAAACTGGAGCTTAAACCAGGGCATTAAGTTCAGTCATTTGTGATACTACACGTCAGCCAATCTATGTAGTCCACACTGTATGATGGCATTCACTGCACGTTCCAATAACCAAGTAAACAAAACATTGTACTGTAAAACTGGGCCTTCATGCTTACCTAGGCAATGAGGTCAATTTGTGTCCCTGCAAAGATTTACATGGCTCAGAAGTATACAGTATTTGAAATAAGGCAAGGTGGAGGAAGGACAATCATAAGCAGACTCAACAAGAAGCATAAGAGCACGCTAAAAGAAGAAGTTTCTATTTGCTACAGGCAACCGAAACCCATTAATCTCTGACAGATTCAGTTTTCTACAAGCCCTTGAGGAAGAAACCAAAAAAATACAAAAACAAAAGAAACGTATTAATAATGAGGACAACGGATATGGCACACAACAGCCCACATGATCTATCCAGTCCTCTCTAGCCCACATTCCAGTCTGATGAGAGCTAGCCCACATGATGCAGAGCACCACTCCACCCAATGTCTGGAGCCTGTTCTCAATGCGCCCTCCACATCCCTTCACCTCAGGAGGTATCCGTACGTGATCAACCTCAAACTGTCATCTGTGATGCAAGTCTGGATCAGTGCGGTTTTGCATCACTAATCACCAGGAGGAGGAGGGCACCCAGAGAGCACTGCCACACTGCATTATGAAACAGCCTCAGAGCCTCTGAGTGATCAAGGTCCAACCAAAAGCCTGACCAGTATCACTAGTCACCATGTCTGGTGATATGGTCAGTGAGTGTAGGCAGAGAGGTGTACTTTGATACCATCACTGATGGGGAGTGAGCCAAGGTAATGATGACTGAGGTGACAATCTCCTTATTCAAATCTTCCAGGGAAATGGAAAAGAAAATCACAATCTGAATCATGCAATACTGAATATCCTCCTAGAATAGTAGACTTAAGTATAGTACATTTGGTAAAACCAATCCAGTAGTTCCTCATGTAGACATTTCAGCCTTTTGTCAGTGGCAGTTCTAGAAATCCATTACATTTACTCAAATATCACACATGATCACTTAGTACACATTCATAGACTTTTAAAGTTATTTGTAAACACAGTTGTCAGTGTTTAGCATCAGAGGACAATGCAAAGACCATTCCACTGCATCAAATTAGTCCCTTAATCCTATTCCCACTGATGTATTAAAATATAGTCTAACACCACATAGTTTCATGTGTTTTGTTTACCATCAACCTTTATAGTAAACAATCAAATAATTGTTGTTAGGCAAGCCACAAAATTACCTTCAGGCCACACTGAATAATGCTTCCTTTTTCATTATATCTAGATCTGGAATCAGACCACTGAGAATATATAAAGTGTAGTCCTCTAAATGCATCTTTAGACGTGTGTAAAAAATGTATCACTTGATTTATCACTTGATAAACTAGGCCAATACAGATAAATTAAAATATGTCTCAACTGGCATGAATGCTGATTTTTCAGATCCACTTGGGAAATTTCTATCCATAGAGGAAATTGGTCTCAATTGCATCATGTCAGAGAAATCCTCTCTGAGACCCTGCCTCGAAGGCACAGCCCAAAGGAGGTCATTTTGGCAGGGTGGCTAATAACAGTCATACCGAGGCTTCATAAATCACAAAAGCACCTCTTTATTCAAAGACTTACCCAAAGCAAGTTTATATATGATGATTACACAGTGCAAGAGAGTGAAAGAGTGAGAAGAAGCTGACTGAGAGACAGCTGAGTAAGAACAATCTTGTCATCTGAATACAGTCTTTTTTATGCTGCACGCTGGCACAATGCATCATCTACAAAAGGCACTTTGGCTTGAATTTGGAAATCAGAGATGGTACAGCAAGTTTCTATTTGACACATACATCCTGCTTCAAAGCAATTTTGCTGAAACAAACACAATCTGATACTACACTGCATGGCTGATTGAACAGCAATCTCGCTGTATTACACTCCTCCAGCATGTGAGAAAAGTGGGGCTATTACTGTATGGTGCTTTCATTACAGAGCTTGAACGATCCTCTTTTCCAATTCAAACCATCTCTGAACTGCTAGAACACAGACACACAAAATTTCTGTAATGGTAGTAGCAGAAGATACCAGCATCTACGAGTGGAACTTAATGACCAAAACAACTGTCACGCTGTCTTAAGGCTTTGCTTTGTTGACCCTATTCAAAGCACCAGTGTGCAGGCACAAGAGATACAAGGCCTTCAGAGAAGTGCTCTCTTGCAGGCCAAACTCCAGCAGCAGGGTGTGGGTGAGGTAATGTTGTGCTGAGAGCCAGGTCAGGCAACACAGAGGACCACTTTCTATTGACCTCACTGGTGCTGACAGATTGTTTTAGAATGAGTGGTTGTTCACAATATAAACTGTGACACAGTCTTCAGCAGTGACACACTGGGGTTGTTTTCATCTTTCTAGAGTGGCACTCGAGTGTACTTCAGAACATTTGGAGATTGGTACATTCCAAACAGGGCTGGACAATGTATCATTTGTTAAGGTTTTGCAATATGCAAATAAGCCCACTAACAATTTTTTTTATTGTGTGCTGTGACTATGCTGACCAAACTGTTCTTTGATGAGCTTTCAAATGGGTACTGTGAGGAATCCTGTCATTCACATTTTTCAACAAATGTAAATATTTTTGGTCAAAATCATTCAGGCCAATCTTTGTATATTAACCAACATACATCAAGTGGTGACCAGTATTTTGAATACACAGCAAGGCCTATTGAAATGGCAACATATAGTAATATGATCAAAATATAGGGATTTGTCTATGTGCAGCCCTAATGCAGGAGTTACGCCCAAAGTCCGTCTTCACACCCCAAACACATTACAGTAATTTTCAAATAACATTACTCAAAATCATAACAACTAGTTATTTGTTTGGGTGAAAATTATATGCTTTAATAAATATATTTAACCTGCAATCATTTCAGGCCTTAAGCTTAAGTCAGGTGAAAATGAGACAACTGTGCGTGGCCTGATAAATCATTCTCCACCAGGGGCATCAAAGCAAAACTGAGTGTGACTATCAAAATGGAAGGAGTATCCTCTCTGTAAAAAATCAAGAGCTCTGTAGGAGCTGGTTTTCTCAGGTAATGGGGCTTGAGAAGGTTTCACTTCCGCACTCTAGGAAGGACAAACAGCTGCATTTTGGTTATTATAGTCCCACTGCAGTGAGGTGTTTTCAATGTGCTCTCCACAGACTGCTGTAGTTTTATGTCATAAAATGCGTAACCCCTGAATCTTTCAGCCTTTGTTTCGTGGCTGAAGGCTAATCGAAGTCAGAGTGTGGCTCTGGGGACCTCAGCCTTAAGACAAGCACATTGGGCATTAGCAGGACAGCGGCATATAAAGAGGGTTGTTGCCACTGCTTGGATTAGCACAGCACTGTGCACATAGTCATAACATAACATTGAGGCCTCAGAGGAAATTTACCATTCCCCAAGCAAGCATGAGTCACAGAGGCAAGTGCTGATGGCATCCACATAGTAAATTTAGATTTTCGCAGGAGATGAAAGAAAGAACAGCTGCCTCTCCTCCTTCTTCTACCTCAGTAATGTAGTGCTAATGTCTAATGTATGCTAAGCTGTGGCTGCCATGGCAACCCCTTAGCATACAGGATTTGGACCCTGTTCAAGTACGGCAGAGGACAGAAATGGATGGATAATAATCTTCAAATACAGACAATTCCTGCCACTGTATGCTCCCAATACTGGTGGTAAAAAAGGTTATCCTGGGAAAAGGATTTAGAGCTGAAATCTCAGAAAGGGGGGATAGCAGAAAGAGTTCACACTGCAAAACATGCAGGTATCTGTGAGTACTTGTGATCATGTGACTTCCACTCCAAGCTCTAGCTCAGATGTCTAGCACTGCGAGTGGGTGGTAGCCTACCGGCGTTTCAATAGTGCCTGTTGTAATTGACTGTCTAACCCCCCTACTGCATATCATGATGGTGGTAACCACAAACAATTTCCTATTACATAATGAATGGGCTCTAAGTCAGCTCATGACGTCATTCACAGCTGATTAATGACCGTCATTACAGAATATGACTCAATGGCAGCTCAGGAGCTTGCTCAATGATTATGTCTCTCCTTAGTGGGCCAAAACTGTATGGCTGGACTAAAATCTGAGAGCTCTATGAGCACCTATAACCCAGCCATATCTGCCTGTGCACCACATTCACACTTCTGACACTTCTCCTTGATCCCCATGAAAGGAACAGATTACATAAGCCCATGCCTGCAACATGCTCACTTCCACCTTTATCCCTGCCTCTCAAACACGAAAACACTAAATGTCATTACACACATAGAAGACACACAACACTCCTCTATTCATTACTGGAAGAGCTGAGAAGCCAGAGATTATGCTAAGGCAGGAACATACGGCAGAGCACATGCTCATGAACAAGCACACACACAGGCGCACACACTCGGGCGCACACACATGCACAGACATGCACACACTCACTCACGCAGTCACACAGCAGACACCCACAGATGTGAGAATGACCCTTGTCAGGCTAGCGTAGTAGGGTGGGAGAAAGGAGAGTAAGTCTTACCTGTCAGAGATGTCATGACTTCCTGTGGCTCCGAGCAGTCCTAGCACTGCACTCCCCACCACTGCAGCAGCCCCGCTGCCTGCCTCCATGATACTGACTCACTGCAGGAGCAGCCTGCCAGAGAGAGAGAGAGAGAGAGAGAGAAAGAGAGAGAGAGGGAGAGAGGGAGAGAGAGAGAGAGAGAGAGAGAGAGACGGACAGACGTAAGAGAGAGTAGGGAGGAGAAAGAATGCAAGGGATGAGGAAAACCGAGATGTAGTGTCACAAACACAAGAAGCTAAAACAAGATAGGCAGGGGAAATATGAAAGTAGAGCAGGGAAAGAAGGCAGAAAGTCGGAGGGTTTTCCCCCTCTTTCCCTAGCCTATTCTCGGAAAGCTCAGCATAGCATGCTGAGGCATTTATTTTTAAACAGCATTATGCGCACTCGAGGCTTGCTACAATACCAAACAGTAATTCCTAACGACCTATTGAAAAACTAATACAAGTCTGTCCATAAAAACCTGACACAAAATGAGATTAACATGCACTTCCCTGTGGTCTGAAAGTGCATGTTTAGTTATTATTTTCAGTCATAGAGGTAGTATGCCTCTATGGCAGTGTTTCCCACAGCGACCCACTGCACTGTGCGTCACACTGAGGAACTCCCACTACAGGGCTTGGTGTGCTACATGATTTAATTGCAGAGACAGCAGCAGGTGAATGACAGACTGAATAAAAGACCGCTCCTCATCCATTTAAGAGAACAAAACCTAAACCCACACAGCAGTCTTCTGACCACTGCTGCAGAGGCAGACAAGGAAATTATATCAGAGTGGCAGGCAGGGAAATTGTAGGAGGCGTAAAGAAAAAATACCCACACACTATCCAAAAGCAGCTCATCTGAGGTGTGAGGGGAGGGTCTGTTGTCCACACACTCTTGCTGCAGTTTGGTGTGGAAGTGGATAATTCTGTAGAGAACTGCAGTGTTCCCAATCCAAAATCCATTCAGAAACTTGGCAAATGACTCAGGAAACTCAGGAATGGAGCAGCTAGTTGATAGATAGGTTTGGCCTAATCATCCGTCGTCATCCCCCCGCCGATTGGATGATCCTGCCTTGCCTAAAGCAGGCTTTAGCAGAGCAGAATTAAAGTGGTGGTGTATCTGATGCAGCAAATTCCTGAGGCAGTTACACCAAACAGATTACAGCAGCCTTGCTCATGACTGGCCAGAAGACATAAGGCAAACTGTCATGACAGAGCTATCTCAGTTATCTGAATTTCAGTTGCAGCATGGACATATCAAAGAGATCAAACTTCATGTAACCATCTGATACAGCTGAGAGATCATTACAGCACATTAATCCATAGCCATAATGAAAGACACTGCAGACGTTTAGGATATTCAATTTAAAAATGTTTAGGTGAAAGCAAAAGCATTTGGCTGAGAGAAGTGGCACCCTCTGGGAAATCCTGAGATCAACAAGCAAGCAGAAATTAGGCACGCTGCTGCTCCCATATCAAGTTCTGGTGTTGGAAACCTCCACGGAGCACTCCTCTCAAGTGTTGAGTCATCTCTCTGAAAGGCTATGGGCATGCACTCCTTTTCATTCAGCATGGCATTACTCAGACCTGACATTTATTTTATCCCCACCACCAGTCAGTGTTTAATAAGATTCAAATGACTGGGACACTGCCTAATTGACTACATCTGATCAACAGAAATCTGGACAAAGATCCGAATGCTTCATAGCCAGGCATTGCCTCTTCTGTTTGCGACCGTGTGGGCTTTTGTCACTGCATTTTTAAATCATCATCAGTTCCTTTTTATTCACTGCTATTCATTATGACACATCATCACTGTTTTGAAAGATGAAAAGGGAATCCTCTCATTCCATGACAATCTGTCAACAATTAGAGAGAGAAGCAAATAATTACATAATTTCTTTTGGGGAACACATCAAAGCCATAACAGCTGCCATTTTGTTATTCTGGATTTGAATATTTTAGCATTCAAGGTGCATGCAAACAATGCAATCTAGACTGTACTGAACCCCCTTAAATTAGCCACTAAGATACTGGGTTTAGGTTTTGTCAAGTCCTTAAGACATGATTTAGTGCCATACTGACTTCCCCCCTTACTGGAGGAAATCAATTAGGACTACACAATCTGGGACAAATATTAAGACATATGTAGTTGCAGGAAGTCCTATGAGCAATATATTGCATTAGTCATCAAGGATTAAACAAATGTATGGATCAATTTCGTAGCATTCTGCAGACAAAGACGGGGTCTCGCTCAGGCCTTAAATGAAAGAATGCAGTTTTAGTAATAATATTAATATGGTTTAAAACTTAAATTAATCTAGACGTGACTCTCAAGCTTGAAATCTCCTTGAAATGCAGGAAAATTGGGGGGGGGCGGGGGATGATCAGATACATGCCTTAACTAGACAGTGCAGAGTTAAATGCCAGAGCTCATCATTTTTATCTGTTGATGTGAAGACGTGAAATAAGAAGCATTACATTTTTACGCATTTTGGTGCTGCGCAAGTTTTGATTTCTGATGTGCATTTAAATTTAACCAACACTGATAATTCTGGCTTTAACAAACACCTTTTTCTAGAATTACAAATATCGCTGTTATATTTTAGTTGTTTGAAGCTCCAACATCTTGCTAAACTAACGTTAGCAGGGTGCTGCCTATCAACAAGTCTGACACAGAGAGCCACACGTGTC
This sequence comes from Electrophorus electricus, assembly GCF_041902795.1. Taxonomy (NCBI): domain Eukaryota; kingdom Metazoa; phylum Chordata; class Actinopteri; order Gymnotiformes; family Gymnotidae; genus Electrophorus; species Electrophorus electricus. The sequence continues at coordinate 8,332,774 of NC_137504.1, forward strand.
AAAACACGGACAAGTACTGTCATCTCAGTGAGACAGAACAAAGCCCAACACCTTCTTTACATTGCTTTGGAATTGTCCAGTAACCGGCGAATCGGCTTGTCTAACTTTTTTATTTTTTTTTTTTATTTTTTTTTTTAAAGGCCCGGGGCCATCAGGCCATTGCCTGTCAACCCCGCATCCATCCATTTACTTAGTCTGGATGGTAAGTCTTCCAGTCCATATGCTACCTGGGAGAACATTATCTGGAGGAAAAAGAAAACTAAAATCAATGAGAAAATTAACTTCTGCAGGCTTATTAAAGATTATAATCATAGATATAGCATAAATCAAACATCTGGTTTTGTTGAAAATACAACATACTAGAAACTCAGTCAGAAGATGTGTAAAATGTTGCATTACAAATATTCCCAATAAACTAATCCAATCTGAACAGATGTTAAGATGAACCAAACAAAAAATAAATAATTCTTTCTTTTCCAAATTTCACTGACAAATCTTTTTTTGCACAAGGTGCATCTAGGGTACTGCACGCTGTAATCTCAGCAATAATAGGTTGAGTCTCTAGTTTGGATCATCAGCTTTGTGTGGTTCAGAGTGAAATGTGATCTGACCAACAGGCAGCGGATGTGTCTGCAGGGAAATGTGGATGCCTGCACTAATGTGAAAAGGCTGCCGGTTCGTTTACATGACATTACATCAGGGGGCAAGGGTTGGTCCCTACTGAGGATTACCTCATTCAACGTAACACAAGACGGCGACACCTCAGCTGGGCAGCCTGTTTAGAACCCTGGCCTGCCACCCTTGCCCTTGGCACTAATAAATCACGGCATGAACCAGTATGGGTTGATTCTATTAGTCAATATTCCAATATCTATTAACACTGATGTTTTAGACTGTACTTACGTTACAGCATAAATTGATGAGAGTTCCTATTTTAGGTTAATCAGCTTTTGTGTGCAAAAAATTATTGTACAGCCTTTGTATTTAGTTTTGGGTTAAAGGCATTCTGTACACAACCAAAGACAAATCAAGAAAAGCCTCAGCAGATGAGCCCTAAACATCAATGACAGACTCCAATGTTCATTTTTTAAACCAAAATGAGGTACAACAAGCAGACCTTTAAAATGTGAGGCTTTTTTTTAAAGCAACATGAAACAGTTTAAAAATAATCTATAATCAGCAGCCAAACTGCATAAAGCTTCAAAAACAGAATGCTGCAGTTTGGGTGCACATATCAGCACCCAAATATTCAGCACCCAAACTGCATACAGTTACAAAAAGTGTAAAGCTTCAAAAATCATGAAAAAAATATACCACTGACAAAGTGAATTACAAAAACCTGCATTCAAGTCCACTGCAGAAAGATACAAAGCCTTGGGTAAGGAGCACAAATACGTTCCCTGAGCAATCAAATGAGACATTCTTCAGGCTTTTTATATTTAACTGTTAAAATTTGAAGAAAGTGAAAGAATGTCTAAATCCATGTGCTGCCTATATAAAAACATGACAATCATGATATGGTCATATTTTAGGTCATAATACCACTGCTAAGTAAAGAGTTGTTTAATAAGCGACCTTTCTTGGCCTGCCAACTCACCACACCTAACCATCATTTAACATTTAAGAGAAGTTCACCAGTGCATGGTGAGTTCCATTTTCTGGAAGCTTTACATCTTAATGAACAGTCCCATTATGCTAGTCCATACTAGTGTTCTACTGATATACGGGCTGGCTGATATCAAATAGCTATTTTTTGTTGTTTTTTGTGATATTAGTATCAGCCAATGAATGCAGAATTTGTAGATTTTGCAGCACTTCATATAAAATACAAATGAAGAAATTATTCATGATTCATGTTTGTGTTATGTGATTCCTACCAGTCTTGCATTTACTGGTCAAAAAGAAATATTCTTCTACCTTGCAAGTGATTAGATAAACTGCACTCATTTCAATCTCATATCTAAAAACTGAATGATTTTGAAATAGATTTAATTAGACATTTTACTAAGAAAAGCTTCAAAGACACCCAGGAATTCAAAATGGTGCAGTATAGCCACTGACATTTCAAAGAGTGTTAAAGAATTAGGCCAATGATAAATCCAAACTGGTAACTCTTTTAGGTGAAAGGTTTGTGTTTACATTCATGAAAACCCTGTTGCATAAGAAAAATGCACAATAGGCATTTGGTTTGCTTGTGGGATTATTTTTGTCTTTGTTCCTTACTTGATAACGTCAATAGCAAATTATTGTGTGATTAATTAATCTGTAACATTTAAGAAGTCTAATCCTCTTTCTTAAAATGGGTGTTAAAGAACAAACTAATATTGGCATTTTATCAGTCATCAGTCACACTGTTCTCTAAATATCGGTATTAAAATCAACCCTTTTAATAGGATAAACACATTACACACAGTTCAGGAACCGAACTCCAAAACACACTTAAGATGTTCTGAATTTAAAAGGTTGACCTGCTCCGTATTGGGCAGTTGTTGCCCTTATTTTGCCAACACAGTGTATGTGTAGTATTCTTATCATAGCATTACAAAGTCAAATAGCACAATATACAAACAGGCATATAGTTTCACACATAATAACTGTTATACCAAGTAAGCATCAAAATACACAGATTACATTAATTTTAGTGTTTTTACATTTCAAATTCATATGTACTCTCTCAAACTGAAAGATAAACAAACCAATCTTATGTTTCATTGGATAGGCACACTTCAATATGAGCATGTTCTATAAATCACCATTAACAGAAAGCATAGCAGGTGCTGAGGTGAGGGTGCCGTTTACAGCACATGTTGCCATTTAGATACAGGCGCTTGCTTTGACTTTAAGACAAAGATTAAGCTGATGAGCAAACTTGTGCTCTGTAAATAAGCAACTACTGTGTCTTGTGTAGCAGAGCACAGCAGCTGTCTGAAGCCAGGGAGGGGATGGAAGAAAGGGATTTACCCTCTGAAGGTACAAATCAACAAGGCCAAAACAGTGCAGGAATAAGGCACTGCCTCCCTAAATTACATGCTATTAATACTGTATCTTTGAAAGGATTCAGGCAGGATTTTCACATTCAGACCTTTGATCTGAAGTTACGTAAAAACCGGTTTAGCTCAGGTGAAATGAACATCACATGACAGCTGCAGACAAAGACTGCATGCTTATAATAAACTATTCTATGCACCAGATGAGGGCACAATAACAACAAATACATATGATTAGAGTCCCAATCTGAAATACTGTCTAAGCACAATTACTCTGTATTTTCTGAGAATTAGGGATAAAGCATACCCAGCTCCTGCTGTGAGGCGATTAAATTACGCCAAGATGTGCAAGGAGGCGCTTTAATCAGATGCACATGGAAGCATGTATTGGAAGAGTATACAGTTTATTATTAGGAAACAGCCGATTTGGGCTATTTATTAATCACCAAAAGACTTTCTCAAAGTATGACTCCGCAAGTTCTTCCCCTCTCATCTGGAATCTTCAGAAAGGCTTGCCTGATTCAATAGCTGCTGATTGCCAAACTCACCATGCTTGAAAACCTGAAGTGGGAAGTTTGCTTTAACAAGAATGTCATCCCCGCAATCCCACATCACTCCCATGCTCACGAAAAAGTATCACCAAACAGACACTAAGTTTTGCATGAAGGTGTTTCTCCTGTGTTGTGAACATTTTACAATCAAATTCTGCCATGCCTAATAATAATTAGCATGGTTTGAAAAATGTGTATTTCCATTTGTCTATTTGTCCGTCATAAGAGTATTTCTTATTCTTAAATAGCCTGAGAAAACAAAAGGACACCGAGTACTGTTAACTCACAAGAACAGGTCACAAATATACCAGACATGATGAATCACTGGAGAGTCAATGATAACTTGTGAACCAATCTTTGCAATACAAGTTACAATGTAATAAGAAAAAATTGTGTGTGTAAATGAACACAAAGGAACATGTAGGTAATACACAATTTCCAAGCTTCAATCAACAGGATTCCAAAGGAGTGGATGACATATATGCATGCTCTTGCCAAGAACCTGAAAAATTTAAATGAAACTCATTTCATCCCCAACCACAAAAGCAAAATATTAATAATTAACTTAACTCAAGATCAATTATGAACTATCAATGTCAGAATGAACATGAACAGCCTAAACAATCCCAGAATGTGGATATACACACCAATTTCAGACAGCTCTATAGGCTTTATGAATCTATTGTGTCCTTTCATTTTACAACTGTGGTTGCATGTCCAACACTAAAAATGTACAAATTTCTAATTAATTCCCTAGTACTTAAAATTTCTTAAAACCTTTGAGCTCTGCCTATGTACTTAGCAAAATGTTTATATAGCACTGAGATGCTCTTACATTCTGCGAATTCTTACATTCTGCTGAATTCATGGCAGCTCAGTATAAAAGATAAAGAGCATTTTTGCTAGACACAACAGAGGCATATCACCCAAAACCTTTGTACTGTCCTGTTTTTAGTAAGGGCCAAGGTTACTTCAAAATGTACTGTGTAGGAATGGCACAAATAAACTTGACTGATAACCAAAACTGTAACAAATGAAAGTCAATCATATCTAAGCTTCAATTTCAATGTTATTTCGATGTTTGACAGTTTTATGACTCCAGTCACAATCTAACCCTCTCAAAACACAAATCACAGATAAATGGTTGCATCACATGGACATCAGCAACAAAATCTAGCCTAAAAGCAGTTACAGTGTCTGTAACTGGAAGTCTGCTTAAACTACCAGATTGCACAAGAAGTAAGGAAGTCTGCTAAATGACAGAAAAAGCACTAAGAGGAGAAAGAGTCTATAGTCCTTCTAGTCTCCCAGGCTAGGACAAAGCCCTGTGGCTCACAACCTGTGTGTTCAGAACCATGGCTCTCCACTCCAAACAATGTAGCCCAGAACCTTCAGGCCTCTGTGGAGTGACAGCACAAAAGCAGTACAGACAGGTCCTGCAGCACCCTGCCTTCTGTCGCACTGCACATATCTCTGCGTAGGCTGAAGGTCACAAAAAGATCTTTGATTATGCAAAGAGCCAGAAAAACACTTTTATAGGGTGTATCCATAATGCTAAGTTCACATACTGGGGACTGGTGAGCCAACATCTAATTTGAGTTGAGCTGCTTTTTTGTCAGTCTGGACTTTTAAATTTAAACAAGGCTCATCACTCTAGCCACATTTAATTCAAGCTATAATAAAATTAAGATAAACTGATATAAATTGTCACTCAAAGCATCATGTAAAAAGAGGTGCCAGTGCTATGACAACAATACAATTATCAAAGTGAATTACAAATCTCTCACAACAGCACTGTATGTAGTCTTATTGCCCAGTGTTCTCACAAAGGGTCATTACTGATCCAGCTGCCTACTCTGAGCATGTTGTTAGTCCTTTTTATATAACTCTTTCACAATCCATAGTAAACCATAATAAAATTTTAACAAGACACCAGGGTTCATGACATCACATCCCTACCATCAATTTTCTTGTGCTAGCTGTTTATTTTCTTTATGACCTCTGTAGTGCCACTGTACCACTGTGCTTAGTGGGTCATCACTAACACAGCACATCTTCTGGATGCTGTTTCAGAACTAAATAAACTCACACTAAATTAACAGAAAGCCAGATGCAGCCTTAAACCAAAGCTAAGGTCTATAGAGACAAATATGTGGACCTTGTCAGCCTATGCACAGAAAAAGATGCCATCATTTAGAATCTATGCAGTAGCCTGAAGGTACCTTTATCACAGTTCTCTCTGGAACACTAACTCCCATAATTGATATGGAACATCCAAAATTTCTTCTTGCTTACACTTATAATAATGGGACGAGGATCAAACATTAAGGTTCTTAATATTACTGGAATGAAAGCATTACTTAATATATCAGGCCACCTTTGGACCAACAGTAAAGTTAAACTGAACGTTACACAGCCGTGCTTTGCACATTACATACCCTGAAAAAATGACTCAAATCACATTGCCCTGCCTCTTACTTTGATTAAAGAGGCAAATAAAATTCCATGATAATCCTGTCAGTGGCATCATAGAGAAAACAGACATCAGGTAAGGCTGCAACTAAGATTCTTAAGCACTGATAATGCCTCAAACTGTGTCCTGATTTAATAATGCTCTTCTTTAAATGGAAAACAGCTTTTTTGTCAGACACAACTCCCAAGAAAGTGAGCAATAAGCAGAACACCCTCACATTATTAATATTTCAATGTTAGGGAACACATTTTTCCTCAAACAGAAAGAATGATACACTAGCTCATGATTTGCAGAAGGGGTGCAAGAGTTAATCACTTGCTCGTATCTCATACCTAAAAAGAATGAGCTCACATTCAAAGCCTTATTAATTCACAACAAGGCACTCACAGAGAAGACAGTTGAGCAACTGCTCCAGCCTAATGCTGTTTACACAAGGCTTTAGAATATTCACACATCAGTCACAAAACAAAACATATGAGCTGGTTTTAATGACAACGGAAGAAATTCCCCCTTTTGTCATATATTATCTTTCAGGAAAAATAAAAAAGGAAAAATATTTGCATGCTTGAATGCATCACTATGCTTGAGCATATTTTTCAGGAGTACAAGACACTCACAGGGAGTCATTTTAGCCTAGACAAAACGTAATAAAAAAGAAAGAAAGAATTAAGAATTTCATACTACATGTCTGACAATGTTGTCTCCATTGTGCTCTGTGGTGTGTCTTCCATTAAACTACTGGTATAAGGCATATTCAAATACACGTTTTACACAGAATTTTCAAACCTTGTCAAACTTTGAACTCTGGACTTCTCTTCCTGTAGTTTATAATTAAGGCTGTAATATTTGGGCAGAGACAGGCCAAAACATGAAATAGCATTTCAATGAGGTTATGATGACCTCCATGCAGTGCAGAAAGACACACCATCAAGTCCTAAAATGGATCTCTAACTTTCAGACAATACTTTTTTTTTCCCTTTGTCGTATGCCTATATGCTATTATAATACATAAACAAGTAATACATCCCTTAAACCCTTATAATAACGAACATTAATTTATTGAACAGTGAACTTAAATAATATAAATATATATATATAACAAATGAAAACATCTATTCCTTACTGGGTGGGTATTAGCACCTTTGACTGCCACTGACTTATTACAAATGATGTGTTTGGCATTGCATCATTGTGGTGATGTGTTTGGCATTGCAACAAGGTCTGAATCAATGTTTCTTTCAAAAATTTTTATATTTCATTAAAATGATGGGGTCATTGGCAAAACAGTTTTATCAAACATTTTGCATCAAGGCTTTATTTCTGCTACACATATTTTAGCCATCTTACAAACTAATGTGAAGAATTATGTAACAAACATGATGCAAATGTGGTTTAAGTAAACTAATAGAAAATCCACTTGTTTACTGTCAAGACAAATCTCTGCATAACAGCAGCTGTCTAAAGTCTGGATTTTGTCAGTACTTTTGTCCATTGTTATACATAAACATCATCAGAAACCACATAAGCAAGTTGTTTGAGATTACATAATAATGTGACAAGGTATGAGAGAGTGCCAGAAAGACAATTTTGATCATTTTGGCTTGCAGTTTGAACAATATTAAATAGTGCACATAGCCTCAATGCTCCAATACAAAACTAAAACAAACTTCAGACACCAAACACTGAGCTACATTTGGGGTCAGTGAGAAGTGCATTTTATTGTATTCCTTTATGCAAACTGAAATAAAGAAACAGATGACCTTGTGTTCAGTCAGTTTTGTCTCACATTTGTTGTTAAGATAAGCACTAAATTTGTATTCTGTTTGATGCATCTGAAATCAAATTAGTATGGAAAATAATTGCAGTCAGAGCAAATCATCATGGTCAGCTCAAATAACTGCGATCAGGCCTAATTACAGGCAGCTAGAAAATCACCTAACTTCAAAACAAGCTTCTCACTGAGTGTTGGTGTGACAAAAATATTGAATTAGAGCCACATAATGAAACTTCTATCTTGCCAATACTACCACTGACCATCAACCTCACATTCACAAAACAGCAAAAACAAAGTCCCTAATAACACTCTTGAAATTTTCCTGAGCACACAAATAGTGAGTAGAAGCAAAGCACAAGCTCCAATTTGTCTAGTCTTTTCATTTTAATTGTGAACAGCAGCTCTCAGTACCACAGGGTACACATACTAAACTTGTAATTCTTCCACGAACCCGAGCCCCTTAATTAGTTTAATAGAGATACATGGTTTTGAAGAAGCAAGCAGCTCGTAAATATAAGAACACACTTGCGAGGTAGCTTGTTCCTCTTTTTTCGCAGTTTATATGAAATAGACAAACAACATATCTAACCTATATTACACGTCTAGGGTTATTTACAGAGCAGTGTCAAAATCTGGTGACAAGACTCCAGTCATAACATCTTGAATAAGTAATGAATGTTGCAGATAAATAATGCTACTTTTAATCCATTCTGTATCAAAACAACAAATGCCACTGAGAAAAAAGCTGATTAAGTATATGAATAATAATTAGTAGAGAAAATTCTCATAGTTAGCAGACTTTTCAAAAAGTATGCAGTGAGAGAGAAAGAAAGACATTCATAAAGGTGAATCATACTCTACAAACAGACCCTGAAGGACTGGCACTTGTCCCTTCCAATAGATATAGTACAAATATATAGATAGATATAGTGCAAAGCCCATGATTTTCAGCATGTCAATCCCGCTCAATCCAGCATACCAATCGCCTTCTTACAGCACTGACCCTAATTCAGCAGGTAGTGTGTATCCATTGGTTAACTTATAGCAGGATGGTAGAGGAAATGGGCCGACGCCCTAAGGACTGCATCATATCTGTGTGAGCAGCCAGTAAGAATTGGTTTTGGTTTCAAATGGCTGAGCATAAACCCAAAGCTGACACACAGAGACACATGCTTTCTTACTATGCCATCTCTGTTTAGGCAGGACTTGCAGCAAATGGTGATTATTGCTGAGTGCTTCCACTACTGCACTCACTCTTTATGGATTCAGCCCTTCATTTATTCTGACGGGTCAAAATCTCTCTATCAAAAAGTACATCACACTCTTGAAAAACAGAAGACCTGACTGAAAAAGACTTTAGTAAACAATTTAAACTATTCACTGCCTTAATAAGGAAAAAACAAAATCCTCAGCAGCTGAACTTTGCATGGCTACCTCTGGTACCCCAAGAAATATGAAGAAATCTTGTTCATGCACCAGTAAGGGTAGACATAAACTAGGCTCCCCACCTTCCATTATGGAGTGGCTACCAGCTGCCATGCTAATCGACACCAAATCAATAGACATGAGGCCATGAAGAGCTTTCCCCCACTGTCCCTTTTTCTCCCTTAGCAATCTGATCTCCCATGCAACATAAGCATTTGAGTATTTCTGCTATCCGTCCTACTTAAATTCATTACCAATAGCAGCCAGTGGGCAACAGGCCACAAACTGTGTCTACTTTGTAAATGACTGAGCAGCCAATAATTTTTCAAAAAAAGAAGTGAAAGTCTGGCTGACATGGAAACTTGCTTGATACTGGAAATGTATCCAAAACCAATTGGTCACAACATAGGTCTGTCTATGGCAACAAAGAGTCTAATCAACTGTAATCAAACCACAATCTGTTTTTAAAAACTGGTATTTATGCTATGGTGATATTTCATATTTAATTTAAACCTTATAAGCTAATGTGTTACAAATGCACTATTTCTTCCTGGTGGCCTAGGTTATAACCAATTTTTTAGTACTGGTATGAAATGAAAATTTTAAAAAGCTGATTTAATGGCAATTTTAAATAAACAACCATGAATACATGGTCCATTAGTCTTTAGCGTTGCCAGTTTTCCCCAAGTGTCTGCTTAGAAACGTGAATGATAGGCTTATAAAGAAATAGCATCTAAAATAGCAGGCGATCCATCACCTAGCCAACAAAAGCCTTGGTGAACAAGACTGGTAAGCAAAGAAGCATTGGTGAAAAAGACTGGTGAACAAAAAGCATTGGTGAACAAGACTGGTAAACAAAAGCAATGGAGGCATTTGTAAACTGTTGTTCCCGCTTGGTAAGTTTACATAATTAATTCATAGTTTTGGATTTATTTTATTTACGCATTCAGATGGAAAAAAAATTAATTGATAGGCTTTTTATGAGAATTGTGACAATTTATACCCCCCGCCCCCTGACTGTTGTTGGTCATTGGTTACCTTGGCTTTTTTTAGTTCTTCTTAGTTCTTTTTAGTTCTTCCATACTTTTCTGTATGGTTTTGTTTGCTACTTTGGTTTTTGTTTGCTACTTTCATTAAACTCTTTAGTGGGAAACCTGCATTTGCTTCCCTTTTTTTCATGCACATTCAGCACCCATGACAGAATGCCTTTTTATTTTTATTTCAACAGAGGAACCCCCGTCGAGGGTGCCATGGCTGCACCTAGTCGACTACAGAGGGCTCCATCGACATAAGAGGGCATTTCCATACCCTTTACAGTGAAGGGGTCGCAGCCGATGAAAGGGGACGCTGCTTCTGTGTGACCTCAATGGAGGCAAGGGTAGCCTCCGTGCTCTATGGATGCCCAGTGTCACCGTGCCCAAGGATTGTGAGGCACTGTGTTCTCTATGTCCTGGGTCAGGGATGGCAGTTTGCTCTCTGTGCCCCAGGCCCAGTGCCTGCTGCATTTTCTTCCCCCGACCTTTGCATTTCTGCCCCTGTGGCATTCATGCACTAGGAGGCGTGTGTTTGGGGGGGTTACTGTGATGATATCCCTCCATCCGCCCCAGCGGCATCTGTCATACAGCAGATATACAAAAATGTTTGTCTCATCCAGAAGACAACTTACTTTTCATCAGCACTATATAAATAAAATTCCAATGTTGAAACATCATTAATATGAAGATTCTACACAATTACCTGATAATACTGGCATAATACTGATGCTGTGCATCACTACTGAAGCGAAGTGCAGTACAGTGCTAAATAATATAGTTATTTGTCAAAAAAAGCATAGTATTCTGGTGAAAATATCAATGAAATCTAAAACCCTCTGTTCCAGAGTCGGGCCAAATGTATACTAAGGCCCTGTCAGGCTGTTCCAGACTCCTGATGACCAGTTATGGTTTCTTTCCCTATGAGCATTGTGTTGGAAATCAGGGCCACAAAGTATTGTGGCAGCAATGGGTTCTTGGAATAATTAAATGACAGCTGTTCTCACTGAACTTCTGTCACTGCATGTGTCTGCCCAAATTGGATAATTTGGAGTTGTTTGGATTGTTAAAAATGCAAAACCATACAGGATATTATTCAAATGCCGAATGTTTGCAACGTGAGAGAAGACAACAAGAGGCTTATCTCTGTTTGTGTAAAACCAATCAGAGAATCCCTACATCATTAAGCCATTCCACCCAAACAGATCTGTGACTCTGAGCACAACTGTGCTGAGCATGGTTTGTAAGCAGTCCATGCCAAACCGTGTTTTTGTTGAAATGCAATTGGAATGTTTACTGTCCATACTCAGAACTGTTCAGCCCTACAGTGGAAATCAGGATAAGCTTTTTCAGAAGCTTGAGAGTGACTTTAAAAATCTTCATATTTAGGAGGGCATTAATTAGTGGAAAAACCTAGCCCTAAGAAACACAGATCTACTTTTCTGAGGTGGCTCTGCACTTGATGCCAATCAGGTTCCATACTAAACTGTTCCTTTGTTGACTAAGTGTATTATTACCAGAGAATAAAACTAAGAAAAAAAAGGAATTCCAATGCTACAAGCAAGATTTTTGATACCTCTAAATATAGGTTTACAACTGGGTGCTGTTCAACATAGTGTGTTGTAAATATGTTAGGAAAGATACTGTAGGGTTGCATTCCTTCTTCAAAGCTTGGAAGGGTGTTCTACAAAATAAACAAGGGGCCAATAAAAGCACTGGTACCTTTATGACTAAGCAAGTAGTTTCACTCTAGAAATTAAGTCTCACAACTGAATTGGAGAGGTTTCTTTAAGAGATCAAGATGAATCCAACGAGATAAACACTGAAAATAGTTGGTTTTGTAGATGCCAATGTTTCTGACAAAAAAAAACATTATTATCCCTTTCCTTAAACGCCTTGAAAATAAGTATAAAATGTGGTGAAGACATGCATGATTTTCTCCCCACCAATGTGACCTACTGCATTCTTTTCTAAGTACTCAAAATTCCTATGTCCTTAGTTTGACCTCAACCTGGGAAGACGAAATGTGATCAGCTCATACCAAAGAAAAAATAGGTGAAGATACCGATGTGTATAGAAAACTTAAAGCAGTTAAACACAGAAAAATAAAACAAATCTTCTCAATGTCCTTTGAGTACAAAGGTACCAGCTATATCTCTGGTCCACTGGTGTCCTGGCATTAAGCAGCCCACTCGAAGGGGGAAGATTGTGCCAGGCTGTGGAAGTTCAGGCTGATTGTGCCAACAGATACATCGGATATAAATCCAAAATAAACCACAGAAATACTTTATCCTACAACAGAGAAAATTTCCTTCTAGATCTGCAACTACTATCCATCTATCTATCTCTGTAGAAATAGCAGGACCTATGGTTTAGATGTAGTTTATAACCACATTGATCAAATACATAGAAATTTATAATGAACTATGAAAAGTAAAACCAAGAAGACAAACATACGCTGATAAAGCTTTACACACTAGTAAAATGTCTCCTGGCTGAATGTGTGGGAAGATGGTAATGCAAAACAGAGCACAGAATCACTCTGAAAGGCTGAGTCCTCTTTGAAGGAGTCAGAAAACCACGAAAGCGGCGTGGAAAAACCGTTTAATGGGCACGCAAGTCATTATCCATCACTAAAATAAAAATACAAGAATTGTAATTAAAAGACATGGGAATCCTTTGCAATGAAGAGACTGAGTTCTTGGCATGAATAAGCCTGACTGCAAGAAGCCTGAAAAGCCAAAGCAGCAACTGCTGAAGAGAACATGAGCGTCCCATCAATAAAGCTTTTGAAAGGGGAGTGCGGAGTTCCTGCCACCAGAAGGAACATGACGGGGACACTCTGATTCTTTTCACTCAGCATAGGCAGCTGGCTGACACAAGCCTCGGGCACAGTGAACCAGGGTCAAGTGCCAGCACTGAATCAAAGAACATAGAGTAGCCTTTGGCATTAGACACTATGCCAAAAGGGCAATAAACAGCGAGCAATGAGGTGTTCTGTACATGCCACCAAAAGTAAAAATATAGAGGGAACTATTGCAGCCTGTACAAAATCTTCCACCTAAAAATGTTACTTGTTTGTATATTAACCCTTTCCAGTTGGCCCATTCAAATTTCGATAATGATATTTTGAAGACTGCTGTATCTCAGCCGTCCAATCGCCGATTTTAAATAAACTGCCTTTTGAAGAGGACAACATAAGCTACATCTAGATTTCACTGGTAAAGATGATTGTGGCACAAAGATGTGTCTGTACACAATATGTTGGTGATAAAAGATCCCACTCATCTTGCTGCACACATAAAAGATGCCTGAGGAGAGATAATCATATGTTCAGTTCCACTCAATGAAAGGAGAAACTTGGGCTAATAATTGAGGTAGACTGGCTAGATTAACAGATATCTCTTTTAGACCTGTTTCATCTTGTTAGCTACAGATTAAATAGTTTTACACTGAAAATTATGGAAAGTGATGAGAAAATGGTAGTAGTTAGCTAGCTGTAGGCTATAGCTAGCTAGCTAGCTAACATTAGTTTTCAACAGTGTGATACAACGACTACCCGTTCAATGTTCTGATGTGGTTAATACCATCTTTTTACACATGGTACCGTTATCTTCAACCTGTAGTCATTACTGCCATGCTGTAGAGTTTGCATGATATAGAAAATATTTGTCAGATTTACATCTTTCTTGACCACTTGATGGCTAATTCAATGTTCAAGGCTTCACTTCAAAATGAGATTTTGACAGTAGTCTAAAGGTCTGATACTCAATGACCATGTCCAACAATAACAATAAAAATAATTATTTTGCTAGAACAATCCAAAATATTTTAGCTAATACTATAGCCATTATTATAGTAATAGCAATTTTTTGGTAAAAATATATATTAAAAATAAAAGTTTTCCAGAAATTAATTTTTTTATGAACAGAATCATATTTGGACAATTATTAATTATTTTTTGTTCAAATATGGGATAAAATTGAATTAAGTAAACAGTGAATTTTATATAATTTTAAAGAACTGATGGAGTTGATTAAAATGGTAAGCATACACTCACTGGCCACTTTATTAGGTACACCTGTTCAACTGCACGTTATTGCAAATATCTAATCAGCCAATCACATGACAGCAACTCAATGCATTTAGGCATGTAGACATGGTCAAGATTACCTTTTTAAGTTCAAACTGAGCATCAGAACGGGAAAGAGAGGTGATTTAAGTGACTCAGAACATATCATGGTTGTTGCTGCTGAGCATTTCAGAATCTGCTGATCTTTTGGGATTTTCATGCACAACTACGTTTTACAGAGAATGGTCCAGAAAGAGAAACTATGCAGTGAGCAGCAGTTCCTTGGCTGAAAATTCCTTGCTGATGGCAGAAGACAGAGGAGAATGGCCACACTGGTTCAAGCTGATAGAAAGGCAACAGTAACTGAAATAACCACTCGTTACAATCAAGGTATGCAGAAGAGCATCCCTGGACACACAACACATCAAACCTTGAAGCAGATGGGCTATAGCAGCAGAAAACGACATGCCACTCCTGTCAGCTAAGGACAGTCAACTGAGGCTACAATTCACACAGGCTCACCAAAATTGGAAAATAGAAGACTGGCCTGATGAGTCTATTTCTACTGCAACATTCAGATGGTATCTGGTCAGAATTTGGTGTAAACAACATGAAAGCATGGATCCATCCTACCTTGTATCAGCAGTTCTGGCTTTTGGTGGTGTAATGGTGTGGAGGATATTTTCTTGACACACTTTGGGCCCATTAATACCAACTGAGCATCGTTTAGATGCCACAGCCTACCAGACTATTGTTGCTGACCATGTCCATCCATTTATGACCACAGTGTACCCATTTTAAGCACCATGTCACAAATCTTAAATAATCTCAGCTAGCTTCTTGAACATGACAATGAGTTCACTGTACTCAAATGTCCTCCACAGTCACCAGATCTCAATCCAGTATAGCACCTTTGAGAGATTTGCATCATGATGTGCAGCTGACAAATCTGCAACAACTGCATGATGCTATCATGCCAATATGGACCAAAATCTTTGAGGAATGTTTCCAGCACCTTGTTGAATCAATGCCACAAAGAACTGAGACAGTTCTGAAGACAAAAGGGAGTCCAACCTGTTACTAGCAAGATGTGGCCAATTAGTGTATATTGTCCCTACAATGTACAAAATTCACACAAATATATTTTTGCAACTGTGCCATCCAGTGCCAAATACACAATGTTCCACATAAAATGTCTTAATATAATACAAGTCTATATTAGCATTAGGCCATACCCCCTAGGGAGAGTGGCAAAGAACACCATCTCTAATTCAGTGACATTAATTTTGAGGAAGACTAGTAGAATGTGGAAAAAATAAGCACTGCTTTCACAATTAGAAAGACATACAGAAGAGTAATGGAAAAGCATCTAAATTTGATAAACGTATCAAATTTGTCAATGTTTATTACATTTTAGTTTCATAAGGTTCATACATTTTCTCTTTTCTTGAAGTACTAGAAGGGTCAATGATGAAAACTTGTATTGAAACGTGAAAAGGCTTCATTGGGAAGATAGTTATCGGTTCAACTACACAGAATAAAAAAAACAAAAAAAACAATCAAATCACTGCCTGCTTCAGGTTCTCTAAGAGAACTGAAGAGAAACCTGTCCCAAAAATTATCTTAAGCCTATTTTATACAGTAAAAAAAAAAAAGATAAAGCAACGGACATTACACGGACATTGACTAGTGTCAGACTTCAATGGTCAATATAAATGGTGTTGCTAGCCTGTGGCCTGTCATGTCTTTAACAATGATGAGAAGCAATGCCATTGTTGACTCTAGAGAAAGTTTTTTAAAAAATCTTTAAAAACTTCTGCTCCTTGGCATCTTCCACTTATCTTTAAGAGGTCTGTGTGGCCCAATTCTGTCACACACATTTTCATTCAAGATTTGTGTGTGTTTGGAAAATTTGTACATCCTGGAGACAATATTTAAAGCATTATTCAAATATGAAGTGTAACATTAAGATAGCTTTCTGGGCCAATATATGTTTAATATATGGGGTCCTATGAAATATATATGTGGTTAATACATGTGATCCTATGAAATAAATAATTTACTTTTTTCTCATTTTTTCCCCATTCACATGTTTAATTTTTACCTTTAAGAAAATATGCACGATCAACAAGAACGCTACAACTAAAAAGTAAAGTTTATGAACAAACTTTGAGCTGTCCTGCCAGAGTCCACTGTAACTGTATGAAAACTATGACTGTTAACTGACAATTAGTACAGCTATTATTATTAAGTACTTTTTTATTCTAGAAGAACAAACTAAATAAATACTATAAGGTCCGCAATGCTCTTAGCATATCAAGTACAGCATAGTCAGTTAGCAGATTGAGCAACTTGAATTGAAACATGATTATAAATGTATGTATAAATTGAATACAATTATAAATTTCCATCAGTATGACAGTTCTGTTGGTATTCAAGGTCACATTCTTGCATTCTGCTCATTTTAATTCAAATGCATTTGTAAAGCAGTTTTTACAACAGTTTTACCTTTAAGAAAATTATGCATGATCAAAAACAACACTACAACTAAAAAGTTACATTTATGAACAAACGTTGAGCTGTCCTGCCAGAGCCCACTGTAACTATGAAAACTATGTTAAGGGACAATCAGTACAGCTATTATTATTAAATACAGACACACCATTTATATTACAAATTGAACACTTATATCACATTTTATAAATCAATACTGAAAATGAAGAATTTTAAATTAGACAGAGGGAACAAGAAACGGTAGATTGTGGAAAGGAATTTAAAATAAGATGTTCAATCTATTACAAAGTTTATCGGCTATATCTTAAAAGTGAGTTGTAAAATCAATGCATTCCTACGGGAGGATGCGGGGGATGAATGAAAGGATAGATCAAGTAAACAGTGCAGTTTGGTGCTAGATGTCTATCGTTACTTAGAAGAGTAGTAAAACTTGCAGAAAGGCTGTTTGGGTCAAACAATTAGGGTATTGTGTGCCCCTTAATTTTGCACTTAAAACTGTCTCTTAGTTCTTGATGCTACCTACATACCCGAAGCTAGTCTCTTCAACGTTATTCCCATAAAACTAGCTAATATATTGATGAACATGTCTGTACATGTACAAAGACAGATGCTTGACATGATTTGTAGTAAGCACAGTTGCTAAAAGAACAAATTCAGTTTCTGCATAATACAAGGTTATGACTGTTTTAATCAAATTCTGTGCTATCTTTATATTTTTTATTTGTTTATATGTTTTTATGCCTCTATTCTGCAATTCCATCCATGTTCTCAACATCACAAAAATCATAGAGACCTAAATATAACAATTATGCACAACATAAAACAATATTATTGTTCATGTAAAAATAAATTATAAAATGCAATGAAATACCAAAATGAAGCATGCTATTTGGCAAATGCAAAGAAAGAGCATTGCTTAGTTCATCATTTTGGTAAACCTATATATGACAAATCAATAAATAGGAGCCCCATATACATGTACAAACAGGCCTATTCTTTTCAATGAGCTATGATTATCCAAACTTACATGAACTGTATAATAAAGCCCAGCTTAATACAGTAAGGACTATATCATCGCTATGTTTTTAAACCAAAAACTCCACTAGCAGAAATTAAACTCAGCTCAACTAGGGCAATGATTTTTTATTTTTCTTGCAAGATTGTACACTTGGAAAATTTGATGACTTGCTTGCTGTTAGGTCAGTACAAAAAGGAACAACAAAATTATATAAAAATAAATAATCATCATGAATAAGTCCAATTAAACATATATTTAATTATATGCCTAATAAGAGCTAAGGAGCCATGCAATAAACTCTGAAATACAGTATTAGTTAAATAACTATGTAACTGAATCACAGTCGAATTGGGACTTCCATACAGCAAAGTTGACCTTTAGGTCATGTCACTGATTACTTTTAATAACTCAGTAAGCCATTATAGAATATTTTTACAACTAACCAACCTCACTCTGGGAATTATCTGTAAAAAATAGCATCAGCATTTATTCTAGCCATGAATGCGCATCTCTTATGGAGCCAAATTTCCTCTCACAGCTTTTTCAAATCTCTAGTCACACTGGAGAGAGAAAAATAAGCAGCCCTGCATACACTCAATTTGCATTTCAGTTAAATTAAAAGCAACATGGGTAATAATAAGCCATAGCTGTCAAAACTGGGATTGGAAGTAAAAGCCTGGCTGATGAGTCATTGCTGTGCTTCTTCCCACAGCTGGATGATCAGGCGCATAGCTTGTTGGGAATAATACTATTTCAGAAATGTTCTTCAAATATGACAAATAGCTTTTGGCTGCATATTTTTTCCAAACTGATTATTAGTAGTATCCTTCTGCATTATGTGAAAAACACAGATGGAACTTTTCTGAACTCTGCATGCCCTATGTTTGTCACAACAATCTACATTGTTAGTGCTATTTCTCCTACCTCCGCCCATTCCATCCTAAAATACAAGGGTGGACCTGGGGGATGGGTGGAATTCGGAGCCTTTGAGATGTGTGTCGCAAAAACCAAAGGTTTTATCTACAGCCCTAGCCATTTTTGTTAAGAAGTGTTCAAGGCATCCACTAGAGCCATGCACAAAATGGTGAAGTGAACTGGAATAAGTAGAATACAACTAGGAGGGTGTGGTGACAAATTATTATATCCTCAGTCATCTTCTTTAAAAACATTAAAACACTTCATACGTTTCATTCCTTCTTGCTGTACATTTCCAGCACACATTATTCTGTACCTGCTGGGGGAGTCAGCAGAATTTCACCAGTTTTTAGACTTGTGTTCAGACATGGTCTTTGGAGTTCCTATTGCAATAACGTAATTTTCACGAAAACACCAGCACCATACCATGTGGTACCAGCACCTCCATTGGTACTCTTATTTTGCTACACATAGAAAAAGAGAAACTTTATGAAGGACTCTTATTTTTGGAGAATCTGTAATGTATGTTCATATATATGTGTGTATTTATATCAGTGTGTATGATTATATAAAGCTGCAGAAATCAAATAATGTAAAAAAATTTAACCTGATGAAATTAAGAAAATAAAATTAAAATCTGTATATTAAATTATAAGTGATTATTTTTTGTTCTTCTAGAATAAAAAAAGATTTAATATGTTCTTAGCATATCAAGTAGATTTTTTAAAATTAATTTAGGCTTCATAGGAATGAATAAATAAAATAAATAAATGTAAATAAAATCCTATGAGTACAAAAGGTTTTGTTTATTGCTAATTTAATGGGATTTATTTTGCTTTCCAACACAGTTGCTAACCAACTAACTCAACAACACATGGCTAATTAGCATTTTGTCCATTCCGAATCTAAAGTACTGCTATAAATGTCCTACCCCTTTTGGTTGATTCAGCCAAAGCAGTAGCTCTATTGGTTGAGGATGTGAATTCTCATGTTAAAGTTCACCAAAGTTAAACTCGGCATGAAGTTTCATTCACATTTATTTGCCCAGGAACTCTGCAGCATGAAATTGCTCACTGCTGCAAATACCATTAAAATGAATATAATTTAACTTGCGAAATTTCGCTGACGAATGTCTAGTGTGACCGCAGCTTTATCAGCAGAGCAGATGGCAGTGCTGATGAGGTATTCATCAAAAGTGCTCACCATCTCACATTCCATATTCATCAAAAGTGCTCACCATCTCACATTATGTACATATTACAATTAGTTATTATACTGAACATCAATCTTAGTAATAGGTTACTTAGTAAACGTTTAAAGGGAAATGTTCATGTGTGTTTACACAGAATGCAATATCGAGGAAAGTCTACTATTCAAAAGCTCAGGTATACTCACAAAGTAATCTGCCAGGAGTAGAAAGAATCAAACATATTTCCTGTTTCATTTTCTGTAATACAAATACATAAACCAAAACCTCCACTTAACCTCAATCCATTCTAAAAATTATTTTATGCAGATTCATGTTGACCAAATATCAGGTATTTATACAGTCTTCTTTACTCAGTCAGATTCACACACACCAAGCTGCCAGCTGAATCCTGAATGAAAACTCTAATTGTCAATGTTTTCTCATTATGCCTCCATTGTAGGAATTCCCTGGCTGTTCTCCAACAGCTTTGCTCAATGCAGGAATTGTTTGGGTGCAATGAATCCAATAGGGAATTCTAGGCAACTCCGCATGCCAATGTGTGGTAGAGGCCAGTGGAAATGCTTTTCATGCTCAGCACGATTCAGTCTATCAGTTCATGTGTGGGGTTGAGGGAGAACTCCTGTAATTAATGGTCACACAGACTAGAATGACAAAGCCCTCATTTCTGCACAAAGCACCCACAGCATTCAAAGCTCTGGGTTAGAGGTCACTTCAGGCTTTGTGTGTGGCACCAATGGTTACTGAAAAGACAATGAACCTTCTAGTACAGACAAAAACGTTTCATAGATGAGAACATGATTTTAAGATAGGATTAGTTTGGCAAACAAAGCACAAAGCAGCATCTTTTTTGCCCAACATAATTTGGAGAAGTATTCAAACTTTGTTTTATATGCTATATTTAATGTTTTAATATCCAGACAAATATATTGGTCATCTCCATATGGACTTATCAACATTGATGCCATGAAAAAACACCCTGTAGCCTTGTTTCAAGCAAAAACATAGCTGGTTTGCTGAGTACAAAAGTAAATTAAATTAAATACAGATTCCAATTATCAATATCAGCTATACTAAAGTAAAAGTGGAAGAAAAAGCTCAGTTAAAGAACAAAACAGGTACACACCATGCTGTTCTCACAGAACAAGAATAAAATTATTAAGTACAGACACACCATTTATATTACAAATTGAACACTTATATCACATTTTATAAATCAATACTGAAAATGAAGAATTTTAAATTAGACAGAGGGAACAAGAAACGGTAGATTGTGGAAAGGAATTTAAAATAAGATGTTCAATCTATTACAAAGTTTATCGGCTATATCTTAAAAGTGAGTTGTAAAATCAATGCATTCCTACGGGAGGATGCGGGGGATGAATGAAAGGATAGATCAAGTAAACAGTGCAGTTTGGTGCTAGATGTCTATCGTTACTTAGAAGAGTAGTAAAACTTGCAGAAAGGCTGTTTGGGTCAAACAATTAGGGTATTGTGTGCCCCTTAATTTTGCACTTAAAACTGTCTCTTAGTTCTTGATGCTACCTACATACCCGAAGCTAGTCTCTTCAACGTTATTCCCATAAAACTAGCTAATATATTGATGAACATGTCTGTACATGTACAAAGACAGATGCTTGACATGATTTGTAGTAAGCACAGTTGCTAAAAGAACAAATTCAGTTTCTGCATAATACAAGGTTATGACTGTTTTAATCAAATTCTGTGCTATCTTTATATTTTTTATTTGTTTATATGTTTTTATGCCTCTATTCTGCAATTCCATCCATGTTCTCAACATCACAAAAATCATAGAGACCTAAATATAACAATTATGCACAACATAAAACAATATTATTGTTCATGTAAAAATAAATTATAAAATGCAATGAAATACCAAAATGAAGCATGCTATTTGGCAAATGCAAAGAAAGAGCATTGCTTAGTTCATCATTTTGGTAAACCTATATATGACAAATCAATAAATAGGAGCCCCATATACATGTACAAACAGGCCTATTCTTTTCAATGAGCTATGATTATCCAAACTTACATGAACTGTATAATAAAGCCCAGCTTAATACAGTAAGGACTATATCATCGCTATGTTTTTAAACCAAAAACTCCACTAGCAGAAATTAAACTCAGCTCAACTAGGGCAATGATTTTTTATTTTTCTTGCAAGATTGTACACTTGGAAAATTTGATGACTTGCTTGCTGTTAGGTCAGTACAAAACGGAACAACAAAATTATATAAAAATAAATAATCATCATGAATAAGTCCAATTAAACATATATTTAATTATATGCCTAATAAGAGCTAAGGAGCCATGCAATAAACTCTGAAATACAGTATTAGTTAAATAACTATGTAACTGAATCACAGTCGAAGTGGGACTTCCATACAGCAAAGTTGACAAAAGTAAACTAAATTAAATACAGATTCCAATTATCGATATAAGCTATACTAAAGTAAAAGTGGAAGAAAAAGCTCAGTTAAAGAACAAAACAGGTACACATCATGCTGTTCTCACAGGACAAGAATAAAATTATGTGAAAGTCCAATGTATTCATCATAGCAGAAGCAAACAAAAATAATATATCTGCTGACATGACATATCCCTGGGAGGAAAACAGAGTACAAAGTAAACATTGCTTGCAGAATGCAAGAATTTTGCACCTCAAGGGGAGAAGGCCTTCGTTACACAGCACTTCTCTGGGCAGCCTTTTTCATTGCTCTCTTTGCTTACTTGGTCAGGTTGCAATGCGACGGGCTGACTGGAACACCAATCAATAAATCAGCCCTGCCCAAATCGCCTCAGGGCTCACACACTCTTCAGCTTTTCAAAAGGTAATCCCCACAGTCCAAGTATTGCATCCCAGGTCACTGCCAAGCAAAAGTAACCATCAAATATACCACAGTTGAGATAGAAGCCAAGTGCATCATTCAAGCACCCTCATAATTAAGGCCTCAAGGTTCCAGTCATTCAATGTCACTTTCTCTTCCATTAGATTACACACTATGATTCAAAAGTAAGACAATTATAAAAGTGCAATAAGAAAACTTCAAAACAAAGTGGTGTTATGTAATACATTCAAGAAAAACAATCCTAAACCAGCGCAAAATTCTCCAATTGTCCATTCACTTAATGGACATAGGAATTACGATAGGTATTTGAGACTCAAACAGCTGGCCTTAATGTAAGAATGCAAAGTCCTTCTAAAAAATAGGATGTCCATTTACTGACTTAAAACTCCAATAGATGTCAACAAAAGGGACATTTTTCAGTCTCACAATATGCTGTCATATTAGTGATCACCATCTGGTGACTGACTAAAAACAAACCATGACAGACACTGGCAACAATACTCTATTTGTTTCACTTGAAGCAAGTCAGGCTATTGCTTAGTTCATGCTATGCCACGGAACATTTGCATATAAAACAGAAACTAAGAGCATAAATGCTGGTTTGATCTCAGCCGATGCACATATTCTTGACTGGCACAAATTTGTTTCATTTTTAAAAGCCAAAAGTCTGGTTTCATTACAAGTTCTTACCAGTTACTACTAGACCAAATATTTTAGATTTTTTTACAGTTCACAGATTAGTGCTATGACTTAAAGACATTCATCGTGCACATGACAAAATATGCAAATAGGCTAGACACTGAAATAACATTTGCAGCTGCACAAATGTAGGGCTACAGTTTCTAAACAACCTTCCAAATGTCATTTTTTCTTTAAGTTAAAGCAGCACTTTCCATCAGTAGAGTAGTACTAACTACCTACAAGGTCTGCTTCTGAAACAGAACATTATGAATTTAAATGTATTTTTGGTTCATTTTCTTAAATATACAACAAAATTTGGGATGGGGGATGATTAAAGATTCATACATTGATGAACTGAAAAGAATGACAGTTAAGGTTGGGGTTAGAAAAAAAATTTAACCAAATTAAACTTTATTGCTGAATAAAATTCTCACAAAAAATAAAAGCTGACAAGGCTTTTGAGTATTACATTGCCTAAATGAATAAGTGATGGTACTGTATATATTGTGATCTTATTCATCTTTATGAACACTAGCTATTTAGACCAAGGTTTTATTGAGCAAAATAGCCTTAAACTACATTATGCCCCATCAGTTGGTCCATTTCAAAATGCAACTATAAACACTTCAAAAAAGAAAAAAACTAAACAGAGATGACATAAATCTTATGCACTTAAAAACACCATGGATCACCAAAACATTCTAAACTAAAATGATATTGTTCGTAATTATTTTTGAAAAGATAAGGGATCTGAAATATTATCTGCTAATGTAGACATTGACATAAACCATCCATGTCAACAGAAAAGCCTTCCTTGTACCTATACTCACTGGCCACTTTTAGGTATGCCTATTATATAAGTACTGTATCAGTTGGCATGTGCAGTTCATCAGTCACCCTATGCCCTTTTCTTTACTGGTCAGTTTATAACCACAGGAAGACCGCTGACCGAATATTATTTAGGTAGTAGACCATTTTCAACACAGCATAAACACTAACACATTGGTGGCATGGGTGTGAAAGGTGAGTGCATCACACACAACAGTGTTGTTTTAGTTTTTACACATCTCAGTGTTACTGCTAAGCGGAGAGAGGACCACCACCACAAAATACTAACAGCAGTAATGTTGTCAGTAAGTCACCACAAATGAAAGGCTAGAGGAAAGCCGCCATAAACTGCGCATGGTAGCAGATGGGCAAGAGCCTCAAACTGTACAAGGTGCTTCTAATAAAGTGATATTTCTAATAAACTGACTGGTGATTAAAAATATATGTTTGTGGTATTAGCAATATATGTTTCATAAGAGGTCAAATAAATAGCCATAAAACACAGCAGTAAAAGATGTAGACAAAGTCAAAATTGCAGTGGAGAACACAAGGTCCACCCTACAGAGGTTCTTTATCAGCTGTGCAAGCAGTGATGTACAACTATAGTTTACATTTATGGCATTTAGTGGATGCTTTTATCCAAAGCAACTTACAATTATGACTGTGTACAACTTGAGCAACTGAGGGTTACGGGCCTTGTTCAGGGGCCCAAAAGGGTCTACTTGGCAGTGGTGGGACTTGTTACAAATTATTACTAGTTTACCTTCAGATTACTAGTCAAACACCTTAACCACTAGGCTATCACTGCCCAAGGCATATTGCAATATGTACAAATATAACTGCAATATACTATTTCTGCCCATAATACTTTCACATTATTGTGAAAAAAGCTTATTTTTTACTAGTTATCTACTCTAACCAATGTGAGCCTGTTTGTAAAGACAAAACGGTAAAAAATAAATAAAAAATCAGCATGTCAAGACAACCAGCATTTCACCCATTTTCACCAACTTAAAGAGTTGATTAAGTATATAAAACACAGCTGTCATATATAATCACTGATTAAAACAATGCACTTACCATTTACACTATTTGCTAACTGTAACATGCCTATTTTATGTGGACAAAAGAAAGCATCAATGTATACACAAAGTTGCCAGTTTATTAGATATTCTCTGTACCTATAAGATACTAATCCCTTTTTGATCAGTTCTCTGTACTTGTCTCTACACAATTATGTCATGTTGCCTGTGGCCATTTTCAGGAATGACCCATTTTAAATCAAGGCAGACTGTGATGGAGACCATCACTCAGGAGTGTAAATGTAAGCTCTGGCAGCCATACCAAGCAGCAATGGTTTGCCAGCTTGAAGCCCTGGATTTGAGGCTGGGTTCATTTGCTTTCCTCTGCCTTTGCTACAAATGGTGTAGGGAGGCCATCTGAAGCATACTGATTGGAGAAAGGACCATCCCCTGCTCTAAAGATATGGTGTGAAACCCAGTGAGAACCCATGGCCTGGGTGTGACCCTGAATAAATGCGTGAATGAAACATGAGATGTGAGAAGAGGAGTAAGGGAGTACTCCTCAAAAAAGTGAAGTGTGATGGAGAAAATCCCTCAGGAGGGTAAACGTGTGTTCTGGCCACCATTTTAGAAAGCGGTCTCTTTACTCTGGTTGGTCAAAGCACATGCTTGCCACCTGGAGGATCCAGGTTGGAGACAGGGCGTGGACACTGCCCTTTGCCTTTGTCACAATTGGGATGTGAGGAAAAGTCACAACTGTTAGAAAAGAGTCCTGGTGATACAGACTACAAGCCATTTTCTTCTTTTTCCAGACAGGGAATTATTTTCTTTCCTCTTTTAAGGCTTGCACTGCAGATATTGGCACTTTATTGAAAAAAAGACAAAAAAAAAAAACCTCTCTCACACAGACACACATGCACTTATTTCAGGTTATACTTTATCAGGTCTCCTATGTTCTTATTAGCACTTAGGTGCTCCTGCTCACATTTGGTGTCATAAGTGGGATGGTATGGTGAGGCCATAGGGAGCATACCTATGGTCAGAGGATCCTCCCCCTGCTCCCCCTGCATTTGGTGTAAAGCCAAATGTGAACCCCATTGTGAAGGGCCTGGGTGTTATCGTGGGTGAGGGGTGGATGCACAAGGACTGTGTGAAGCACATTTGTGCACTCCCCAAAGGAAAAGGCATTGTCACAGACACTGTTACCCCCTGAAGGAAAGGGCAGTGTGGTAGAGACCATTCAAGAGGATAAATATTTGTTCTAGATGCAATGCCAGGGAGCTGTCGCTTTGGTCTGGAGATCAAAGAACATGTTTGTCATCTGAAAACCCGAGATTCAGGGGCCAGTTTGTGGTCTCTGCCCTCAGGTTTTACATATATAAAATACTGTATTAATACCTGGCCTTTGATCAAAGGACAATTCACAAATTTGACATAATGTAATAAAGTAGTAATACCTGCCCTTTGATCAAAACCAACTCTCAAATTTGACACAATGTACACAGGACTCCCATACAGTCATCCAACTAAAGACCTAACAGTCTTTAGATCACAAGATTGGCTACAGGAGTATTGTAACAACAAACTCTAAAATGTATGGCAGTCTATAAGATACAGCTGTATACTATATTTATGCTTAAAGGTGTAAACTTGCTATGCAGTTCTGATTAAGATAGATGTAAATATAGATGTACAGCATGCTGCAGTAAAACGAGGATGCCTCCCACCTCACCACCACCCAAGAAACTATGAAACACCAGTAAACATTTGCTCTTGATTTACAGAAAAAGCTACAGAAACATCTACTACAGTCTACAAATAATCTACTAAGATATCACAGGAAATATAATATGACAGCATGAGAGAAATAACCTATGCTCTTTTATAGCAAACATTTTAAAATCCACAGTGGATTCTGTCCAAGTATGCCATCAATTAAATCTGACATGAAATCAGTTTGCCAGTACAGGCTTACCAACAAGCAGGAACAATTCTGTCCTATGTTCTTATGCATGTCAAAAGCCAATACAAAGGTGGAGTGATCATACAAAACAGGTCTAGGCCTAGCCTACATTGTTTGCTGTGGAGAAAAGCACCAGGAAAAAACTATTTTAATTACACTCTCAGTCAGTTTATTTGAAACTTCAGTGCAAAGAAAGAGAAAATGAAGACCTTAGTGGTGGATGGACGGACATTGGCTAAAATACAACTAGTATCTTGGTGCAACTAGTTAAAAATGTACAACATGCATATTTATCAATAACATTTTTCGAAGTAAGGTCATTTTAACTATGAAGAATGTAATCTCTTACTATAGCCTATGTAAAAGAGAAACTAACGTTACACCTACCGAGACCGGAGTGTGGTTCATTGAATAAATGCAGATAGCTATGTAGTCAGATAGACGAACTTTTCCCATACAACAACTGAGTGCACAACTAGCTCCTAATATTAGCTTAAAACAATGTCTCCAGCAGTAATTGAAGCTAGCTAGCTAGCTAGCTATTATCTAACCTTCCTATCTGTAGCTAGCTAGGTGAATTACACGAGCATGGCTGTCCCCGAATGAACGCATGTAATTACGCCCCAGCTATTGAAATAGTGATATGCATTTTGAAACAGGCGGGCAAATATTTCAGTGGTGAGTCGACACAGCGAAAATGTAAATAATGTTGTTACTTTACTGACCTGTGTCCGAGCAGTTGTGTATTTGGATGTCAGTGTCGCTTAGCAGTCCTCCGTCTCGTTCCCGTGATCTTCCACCACAGATGCTGCAGAAACCCTGCCGAGAAACCCGGTACCCCAGAGTCTCATATCTTAGTCTAGCTAAGATATTTTAAGACCGCCGCATAGTCGTTACAAACTTGTTTTGTACTGGCAAAGAATCACATGTTACGAAACGTTGCAAGCAAAAAAAATTGCCTCAGAAATATCCGTGTAAAAATTGTCGTTTTGTGGCCAGTACGGTGTGGCTAGCGTATACAGGCTAGCTGTATGGTTGGCTACAAACAACCAGCTGTTTATGCTGGGTTCCCGTTGTCTAAATATATATATATATATATGTGTGTGTGTGTGTGTGTATTCGACTTAAAAAAGACCGTGAGTAGCTTTCCAATTTACCGGAGGGTAGTTTTTCTTTCATAAAAATACTTTAAAACTGCTCTTGGGAACACAATTCACACCACCACTTACAGAGACTTTCCACTCAACATTGGAAATTGTGACCGCCCAGAGGTGTACACTGCGCGCCACCGACGTGACGTGACCAGGGAGTGTGGTTAGTAGGGCCGACGTCCGAGCGTTTTCGTTTATTGGGGCACACTATTTTTAGCATGCTGGTATAACCAAGGCAAATACAATCCGAATACTTTGTGTGTATGGAATTATTGAATATTTATGTTAGTCTTATCTAACAGATGCAACCTGCATCCATGTTAGTAGTCTACAAATACATCGCTATCGATTACTATCTTGAAGTAAACCTGTTTTAAACTGTGATAACTCTGAATTTTGCTCCCCGCGAAATATATAATAAGGGTATAACATGTTTAAAAGTGCCCTCATAGTATTTATCCGCAGCGCTCTTAAATGTTACCAAATTTACTTTCACCATCTTTTTGCTACAGGACAGTCAACTAGAAATATCTGACACGTGTCATGCCCACTTATTTATTATTATTAAACAGTCAATTGATATTGTTATTTATCCTGAAAAGGTTTGTGTTAGAGCAGTCATCATACTTTTTTGAAGTAATGTTTGGGGTAACATGCCCCTTGTCCCTAATTAGGCTACTACAATTGTGTTGGCCTATTAAATTGCATTATTCATGAAAAGTCAATTGAAAATCAGTTTTAAAATTGCAAAATATGGGTGACTGCTAAATGTGCATAAATTATAACTTTCCATATGTAAATATATCTATACAACTTTTAATTGTACCCCTACTGGACTAAAACATCGTTGTTCTTCAAATTCTTAATTTTTATCACAACCTCTACAATTTATCAACATAAATATCAAGTAACATAAAAAGCTATAAATGCTAAAATCTCTAAAGTAGTTTTCTTATGTATGTGCATGGATTAGTATGTGCAGGGTTTTTAATTTAGGCGTCGAAATTAATTTGTGTAGCCTGAATGTTTTTTGTTTTTTTTTCTGGAGCCCAAGAGTTGAGCAGATTGAGGTGGGGATTTTTATTAGTGGTAATGAAGGGAAACACTAGTTATAAATTATGACATAGCAGGAGGCAACTGCAAAATGGGCTGCTGACAAACAAATCTGCCTAACAAAATATCAGAAGAGGTTGGCCACTTACTGAAATTATATCTGAAACTCAACTATAATGGTGTAGTTAAATGGAGAATATTATATGACTATAAAGAAGGCAATTCCCAAAATATGCATTTTTATGAGGTTGATGCTATTCTGTATCTAATACATGTAGGACATTGTAATATAAAATAACTGCATGTTTTTGTCAGTAGAGAGGATACATAATTTTATAACTTCATCTAGAATCCTTTGCCACCATAACTAAATCACAGACAGCCTGAATGAACAGTGAGGTGAGGATATATAGAATGTCACAATGTACTTATGCCTCAGTTGTCCATGTTACTAGGTATTGGGATTTGTTTATGACCAATACTTTATCAAGGTTGATGAAATTCTTAATTGGTGAACTCAAAAGGCCATGATACAATTTTTGTACCGTTATTGTGACCCTGATATTGTATTTGCCCATAATAAATCTTGCTCTTCTCAGTGTTTGCTTCCACCTCATGATCGCTCCTCATTACACCTACAGTATCTCCCATAAACTCAGTGAGATCTGGTGTCCCAGACCCACCCACCTGCAAGCATGCTTTGTAATTATCTTATTCTACAGCTGATACAACAGTGGTCTCCCAGTTACTAAACCTGTATTATATAGCAAGCCATTTTAGATTTTCTTCCTATTTTTCTTGATAACATGAATTTATACATGTGAAAATGTAATTTTTGATATCAAGAATTCAAATTTTACTAGTAAAAATGTAATTGTGGATATCAAGAATATAATTTTTACTAGTAATTTAACTAATCTGTGAACCACAGCCACTGACTAGTCCTTTCAGATAACTCTCTTACTCTTAGCAAAAATAAATCTAACTCAATAAGTCTAGCTCAATAAGTAGCAATAAAATCTAATTCAATAAGTAGCAAACTGGTTGACTTTCCAATAATGATGCCAAGGATTTAAGTACCTGATTATACCTCTATGAATATGTACCTGTAACTGACGAACTTTGCAACCTGATAAAATATGCTTCAAAGTACTAACTTCAGCATATCACTCATAAGTCCCATCTGTCTATCGTTCACTTCTAAACATCTTCCCACTTCAGCCACTGTTTTTTTTGAGCAGCCACTGCTGCCTGTCTGCCTTCCTCTTACTGCTCTTGGAAAAAAATTAGTAATCACCTACTTCTTTTCTGGTAGTTGATGAATGCCTTCCATGAATCACCTGAGCCAAACCCTGCCCTCCCATTTTGCACCCACTCTGTGACATCTCTGTATTCCAGAGCTCTCTGAGCTGACTTGACTATTTCTTGTGGATTCCATTTCCTTCCTGATTTTACAGCTAGAGCAGCTGCTTTTTTCCTGCCTCA
Source organism: Electrophorus electricus (assembly GCF_041902795.1). NCBI lineage: Eukaryota > Metazoa > Chordata > Actinopteri > Gymnotiformes > Gymnotidae > Electrophorus > Electrophorus electricus. The sequence goes on from NC_137504.1 coordinate 8,363,794, forward strand.
TCTTTAGGGCTCAACGAGGACATCTCAAGACTTACCTTAGCACATTTAAATTGTTCTACTAAACTTGTCATTGGCAGCTCATCATTCATTTTGCCATACTAGATAGCCACACTACAGAGACAAAAAGGTACAGCTAACCAATTCCTTTAAGGTCTTATTCATAATCTTCTCTAATTTCTCCACTTAATAATAATAGCAATTTCATAGATTGTCAGTGGCCACCTTATACGAGGTAACAATGAAGACACCACAATTTTAGCTCACCTGGCAAGAGGATTATGAGTTGCATTATACAATTCAACTAAGCTTTTCACCAGTTTCTCCAATATAGAGGGAAGAAACTCACTATTCATAAAAAGTTTTCCTGCACAAGCTTTTCCTTAATGATAGGCACACTTCTGAATTTACAAGATTTAAACTTTAACCTTACCCACTTAAGATTATCACTTGACTTATCAAGCAACCAATGAATGCATGGTAAAGTAACTTTAAGTATTGTCATATCATCCATCTATCTAATATAATCTAATAGGAGGGAGTTGAGTGCCATCCTGCAACCTCTTTCCACCAAGAACCCACTTGAAAGCCCTAACCATCACTTCTATTGCTATGATAAACGTCACCGGTGAGATTGTACAACCTGCTATTATGTCCATTTCCAGGTACTCCCAAGATACGGTATATTCACCTGTATTAAAGCAAAATTGAATGTCTTCATAATGGGTTCTCACCTGGAACCTGAAAGAAATAGAAGTCCTTCCACAAAAGAAACTGTGTAGTACTGAGCCAAAGTCATAAGAAAGGTTCATAAAAAAAACACATGCAGATCCCTGCCCTCCATCTTTGCTGACTGAATTTGATGCCAGATCATAATACTATATTCCAAATATCCTGAAAAGTCTGGGCTGCCCAATTTTTGTACTGATGTGTCAATTAGGCTATTAGCTTTTAAGTAGACAGCCAGCCTCCATACAACCACACTAATAAGATTGTCTCTTCCATATTAAGGTTTATTGGTCAAAACTATTCTGCACTCACTGCACTTCTCTTGAAAGTTGAAAATTTTGTTTGAATTATCAATATATATTTGCATTTACATATTTATTAGTATAACAGTACGTGCGCTCCCGGGGACTCCAAGCCATGATTTTCCTGTTGCTTAAATGCTGTCACCTGTTTTCTCTCTCTCTCTATTTATATACATATAGCATACACTGGAGGACCACACTAGAAGCCATCTAAAATGTGATTGTCACAGTACGCTCCCCTTCCCACTGATCACATGGTACGGCCAATCATGTGCAGTGGGAGTTCACTGTTGACTGTGTTCATTGTGACTTCGTGTCTTGTTTGTAACCACGCCACCCTTGTTAGCAAAACACCTGCACCCAGTTCTTTGTTTCATTTATGTATGTATTTAAACACCTGTGTGTGTGTAATTCGATGTCAGTCATTGTGAGATGTACATGTTCATGTTAGATGTTAATGTTAGCGTTAGGGTGTATTGCTTGCTGTTCATGTTCGTGTTTCTTGTTTGTCATATTCACGTTGCACGGGTTATATATGTGTACCATACTGTTTATTGTTCTTGTTTTTTGTGAATAAATGTTGTCTGTGTCAAGAGAGGCCTGTGCATCCTGTTCCCTGCCCTGCGGAACCCGGGCCATCACAATGATATATATAAAGATGGTGAAATGTCCCCATTGCTGTTTTGCATACCCCTGAATCATCTCAGCCAGATCATCAATAATAGTGGGTGAGGGTACAGATTCAGGAAAACTACCATCAGCCATCTGCTGTACATGAGTGGCTGTATGCCAAGCAGAAAGGGGCATTGACTCACTGATCTACCTGACCAGTATCTACTGCAAGGAAATTAGAATGTCATTCAGGCTGGAGAAGTGTGAGTGGCTGATAGTAAAAAGAGGAAAGGTGTTCAGGAAAGAAGTAACTTCCACAAGTCCATAGAACAGCTCTAAAGGACTGCCACAAATACCTGAGGATTCTCCAATCACGCAGGGACCATGGGCCAGAATATAGGACAGCAACATCCATAAGATAAGGCAGGTCCTCGAGAGTCAGTTGAATGGGAACAATAAGATCGAAGCCATAAACCCACATTCCCTGCAGACACAATAAGCTGGATAAGTGAATAACTAGAAGCTGCCAATGTCAAGAATAGAAAACGTCTTACAATGCATTGCATGCTTCAACCAAGATCCAACATTCAAAAGCTGTACACCAGCCAGAAAGAGGGGGGAAGGGGCCTACAACATTTAAGAGCCACTGTCCAGAGTAAGACAGGAAACATTCATGAATACATATAAGTAATGGCCCCCAAGCATGAGCTGATGAGAGTGTCTCGGTCAGATGGCTGATGAGGTCTCCATGGAAACAGAAAAGGTACCATGGCAGGATAAGCCCCTCCACGGAATGTACCACAGACAGACAGCAGCAGTGGTTAACATAAGACAATCCTACAAATGGCTGCAAGAGGCAGGACTGAAGGACAGCACAGAAGCACTAAACATTGCAGCACAAGATCAAGCACTAATTCAACAAAAGCAGGAGTGTATCAAGACTGAATACAAGGAGCCCCTCAGACAATTCAGCACTTCGAAGCAGGATGAAAAAAGCATACAGAGAGATACAACCAAGTGGCAGGACACCCCAGGACCAAATGGGAGGAACCATAGAGTGTAGTAGAGAACCACAAGCCTAAGAACCTGTGGGACCTCCAGATCCAGACACATAAACAAGCAGTAGAAAACAAACCAGATATTATGATGCTTGACAAGATGCAGGAAACAGCATTAGTAATAGATGTGGCAAACAGAAGTGATGGAAAAATCCAAAGGAAGCAATATGAGAAGTTGGAAAAATACCAGGCTGTGAAAGAAGACATATAGAGAACGTGGAAGGTTAACACCAAGGTTGTCCCAGTGGTAATAGGGGCACTTGGGGCTGTGACCTCATAGCTGGAGGATTGGCTCCAACAGATTTCATTAATGACAACATCAATCTCAGTCCAGAAAAGCACAATCAAAAGCAAAAATGATGTCCCACACTGTTAAACTCTTAGGCCTCTGTTAGAAGGCCCAAGGGTGTGGAAAAAGATATGACCATCAACTGGAAGGATGGTTGCATATGCCTTTGGACCCTAGCACAGGATGTCTTTTCATAAGCCCTAGATATTTCAAAATCTAAAAAAATGCCCTGTTGTTTTCAAACTATGCCCAGAATGTGAAGTAACATTTTGCACAATCTTTTTTGGAAGAATCTGCAACTACTACAAGAAGAAATTATATAAGCATTTGTTTTGATTCTTTTATTATATCAAAATACAAAACATTTCTGAAGCAGAGTAAAGATTACATGATACTATAGCATCTGAACATGTCAACCCAATAAATTTACCAAGCATGGAGGATGCAAAAATAAATGTCACCTCATATTTCTGATGATATTGATCATTCTGCATAAGGGCTATACATTTTAAATGGCATGCCATGTTATTAAATCATAAGTAGAAATGACTGACCCTTGGGACATTTCCACATTCCTAAATCACTTCAGGCTACTGCTACACTGACATTTGAAATGCAGAAGTTTACTTGCCCATAGTTTTGACAGAAAGATTTCAAAGGGGGATATTTCAATCTTCACTATGATGCACACTATGGTCCCTTTGATTTGACTTTGATTTGAAGGATTTTTTTAGTCAGTACAGAATGAACAGATAGAAAAGCTGAAAATATACTAATGGAATAAAAGGCTGTAAACACTATTTTTGTCACAATTATCACAATTATATTCTCTATTTACACAGCCTATCTCCAGTTCACTTGTTGTGGATTATAATGACCCTAATGAGTAAAAATATAACATTTTATAATTTGCATTTTTGTTTTTAGGTTGGATTTAGGATATGCATAAACAGTGCCAGTCACTAGTTAGGATGTATGTAATTAAATCCAGGCTTTTCATTATGTTAAAGACATCAAATTTCTAACACAAAAAAGAAATTGTTTATAACCCTAATCCTAACCTTAAGATTTGTTTTGTTTTCTAAAACAAATTTGATTTGTTTTGTAAAACAAAAAAATAACTGAATAAACAAGCAGACTTAATTGAAAGCTCTGTCCCTTGGCCAACTAGTACTCTGCACATGTGGAAACTTCTTCAAGCATCCCAGGTGGCTACCAGATAAAGCTAGCTGAGAGGATGCCAAGGCTGTGCAAAGCTGCTATAAATGCAAGGGTGACTAGAATCTAACATATAATTTGAGTTTGTTTACCACTTTTTGTTCACTTCCATATATGTTAATTCATAGTTTTGATGTCTTCATTATTAATCTAATATGCGGAAAATAGGTGTATCCAAACTTCTAAATGGTTCTATATATTAAGTTTGTTGTATTATGCTGGTTGATGGTGCACAGCATATGACTTGAATATACATAGACTATAGTTAAAATCGCATTTGATACTAATGTTTTTAAGATTCAGAATCGTGATGTATGGCCATTTAATAGACTTATGGTGTTAACTACAGTGAATTTGAATTATTGTTCTTAATCTGCACTGACAAACTAAAACTGAGTGCACTATTAAATGAAAGCTATATAAATTGAGGCATTGACTATAGTACACAGCTATTAGGAACAGGAAAATGTGGAAGGATAGCTGAGCTTACATCACACATATAAACTGCTAAAAGAATAAACACTCATAATGCAGGAGAAATGGATTATGAGAAAAACTTGTAAGAATAAGTTCTTGTATACACACACACACAACTATATATATATATATATATATATATATATATATATATATATATATATTTGTTTGACTTTAAATGATAAAGTTTCATGGGGTGGGGAGTAAAAATAAAGTGTGACTAGGAAATTCTAAATTGTTATTTCTCTTATTGAATTTCTGTCTGACTTTCTTTTAGTATAATCTGCAATGTAAATGCAATATATATATATATATATATATATATATATATATATATATATATATATATATATATATATATATATATATATATATATATATAAAAGACAATTGTGTCTGACAAGGGCATGTTTATAGGATTTTATAAGTATAACAATATCACAATTTATTTTTAAGCTTAGTATCACAATTCTTTATGCCAGTGCTAAGACAGAAGTAACAGTGAGATACTTTCTTTTTTTGTATCAAATATCATTAACAAAATACTTTCAGCTAGATATTTACTTTAGCCTACAGATGTATGTGTGATATGCTGTACTGTGAGAGAGTGCTTACACTGAACATGAACCAAGGTTTTTTTCTTGTATGGACCACAAAATTGATCAGAAATAGCACCAAGTCATAATGTGGTCAATGGTATAGCTAAGTGAGTAGGCGCCACACTTATGTTTTTAGAAAGGGTTACCGTGAGTGTAAGAGTATACAATAAAAGCAGTTTGTAACATCTGCTGTGTTGCTAGTAACCTCAGTTTTGCTACTGTTGCAGCAGAAACAAAACATAAACGAAAGTCAAACAAAACTATACATCTTCATAAATAAGACATCCAAATTAGAACACATTTTCTTGACTTTTACCTTAATAAAAAGTAAAATTTCCTTTTCCTTTAATATTTAGCTATAAATATCTGTTATTTATACATACAATACACTGTCAAATATCTCTACTTGTACAGTCTGCTTACTAGAAGAATACATATTACACATATCTTGCACTGTGCTGCTATACATATTGCATGTGCCCCAACTCACACATCCCAAAAATCAAATGCCATTAAAGCCAAAGAGATAAGACACCAGTAATCTTGTGTAGACTTAAACAGCATTACAGGTCAATATATTGTGGCCAATGTTTGTGATAAAGAAAACAAGCCTGCAGTACATAAAGTACATAACCTATATAGTATCTATAGACTAAACTATAATGGTATAGTATAGTGTGTGTGTGTGTGTGTGTGTGTGTGTGTGTGTGCGCGCACACACACACACACACAGCAGGATAAACATTTAAAAGCCTGATATGTCTTGGTGGTGTATTGGTCTTAAAATAATATCCAGCTCATATCAGTGACCTCAGAAACAGCCCCATCCTTCATCTTTACACACGTAAAACCAATGTCTGTTGACAACATTGTCAGTTGCAAGCACAAAGTTACACTTTCAGACATTATATTTGTATTTGTGCACAATCATAATGGCATCATGGCAACTGATATTTTTACTGTGAACATAGTGCATCAATATTTTTAATATGTTATATTGCTAGAAGCAGAACTGCTACACACTAGAGGCAAACAATTTTTCCTCCAATAGTAGATAACACCATCCACTTTGGCTTAATTCATATATATATATTCTAAATATTTCATAATGTTGGCTGGCTACATGGTTCACCATACAGACCATAAAATTACTCGTTTAATTCATCAATCAGTATCCACAGTGCAACAATTTCTCATATACAAAATATATGTATTGCAATATATGTTTTCTTTATTTACACCTTTTGACAAAAGTTCTCTTGGTATGTGTATGCATGAGTGCCTGCTCAGGGCTGAGGTCCTGATAATTTGTTTACCTTTTCTGCAAGCAAACAGGGTGCCAGATAAGAACAGGCCATCCCATACTTCCCGATTCTCTATATTGTGCTGATACTGTGCCCCTACCCCCACCATCTGACAATGTACATAAAATATAAACCTAAACATAAAAAAACAGGATGACACTCCCTTAAATCCCTGATGTTCTGATGTTGTGAGAAGTCAGCTGTTATGCAGGCCATTTGCAAATATTTTTTAAACATAAATGGCTAGCATTTTACAGATAAAAGTACAGACAGATTGATCTAATATGATACTAAAATTTTGAGAATTTTGGATTTTTTTATGACATGTTAGCATAGCTAACATGTTAGCATAGCTCATGAACTTAAACATTGTTTTTCTACTCACTCACAAAACAATAACAAAAAATAAACAATAACAACAAAATGCATAAAAGCCATGAAATAGAATGGATTTGGACAAAATTATTTTGTCTCATCTTTGCTTTTGATTATAAAAGTCAGATTTAAGTCACCATTTAATAACATAAAATAAACCAAAACTTGAATCAAAATGTCTTATGGCCATATGTTTTCATTCTAAAGCTATTAGTATATGTTCCTAAAAACACGTGCTAACAACATTTGTTTAAAATTAAGATGTCTTGATCTGATATTATTTAATATATTTCAATAAATTTGTTTTTTATGTTAAATTTATGGTGGCAGACAAACACTATGTTGGCAGGCTTTTTTTCCTCATCACATTATCTCTAGCATCACTACAAGTGGAATGAATTAATAAATAAATACATTAACAAAATATTTCTGCTTTGTTCACACAAATAGCACACCAATAGCAGACAATCCCCTGCACCCATGCTAAAACACACCTATAATAGATAATAACATTTGACAAAATTGCAAAACCATGCAAATTTGTCTGTTCCTTATTATGATACAAGTGTTGTTCTGTGAAAACAATGACACATGTTAACTAAGCTTCAATCAATATAATGATAATTAGAAAAACATCACTGCTAAACATTTCAGGGCCCTGCTCAGAAATCAATGGTACATTTAATGTATGTGTGTACTTTAGATGTCATTGACATATATTGAAGATAATATAACTTAGCTGGTAGAAGCATTCATTATTGTTAGTGTGTCATTCATAAGCATATGCAAGCCTTAGAAAGTCATTGTCTTAAAGGAAGGATTCCCATTTGTGGGCCATAATGAATCACAACACTGATCCATGTTAATATACATATAGCACCAATGACAATACAAATCTGATTCTGAAGCATCCTCTGAGATGAAACAGTCAAATAAGCAGAAGATTTGTCTAGATGTTCTCTGGGCAGAGTGATATTCATGATATATATATATATATATATCAATCAATACAAAGACTCAATCTTTACTAAGATGGTTGTTTTATTCAAAGTTATGTAAACTCAATGGCTAGAAATGGAAAATAGTTTCTTAAAATAAATGATGAAAAAGCAATATGCTTGTCCTTTATATAGATAGAAATGCCATATAAAATAAATACAGTACATTCAAAAAAGGTCTATTTAACTGCCACTGCCACTGTATGACAGTTTCAGTGCTACTGAATGAGCCTAAAAATCATATTCTTAAAAATCCTTTTATTGCAGGTTTTATTCTACTGTTAATAAGCCAATATTTAGTCAGCATTAAATCTGTCCCTCAAGAATCTCCAAACAGTACCTTTTATTACTCTTCCCTTATAGCCTAAATGTGTACCAGATGGACAAACTACTAGATGATGCTACAGAGGGATTTTTCATAGGTTTTCATGGATCATGATGGATTATAATGGATTTAATAGTTTTTATGGATTAAATAATTAAATGCCTATTCCCCACTTACATGAATGCTTAAACTCAATTAGATGGCTAAAGACAAATGATCTCAAACATGAAACTGAGCATTTTTTTAAGAGACAGGGTCAACTGAAATGTTTTTCTTTTGTGTGTTTTCTGAATCTTCTGAATGTTTTCAGGCATCCCTCATGAAAAAGTAATATACAAGCACATTGTTAGAAACTGAATCCAAAATATGGGAATATGTTTTATGAATATATTTAGTTGCATGCATATATTGTCCAATTTATTCAAAATTACTAAAATTTTTATCATACATTGTGCAATATATGCTATTATATACAGTCATCTGACATATTACAGTACATTCCTAGCATTTGGAATAATCCTCTTGATATTACTCTTTTGAAAAAGAAACATAAAAGAACAATATTTAGGTAATTAAATAATTCTATATCTTTTACAAAGCACCATAGTAGACAAAAGTTTTGCCCATTTAAATGTATATAAATACTTGATGAGCACATCTTCAAATTGTACTACTCGACCTATTAGTAACATCTATCTAAAGGTGTGGTGCCACTTGCCACATAGTAAAGTAGCATACCTAGCTTCATGAATAATTGTTATCTAATCAGACAGGTTTTTTGAATTATAAGTGAAACAGCAATTACAGACATTTAAAAATAAATCCTTTGCAGACTTCCAACTATTCACACAACATAAGAAATGGTATGAGCCATACCAATCTCATACTTTTGTGCCAACAAAAATGGTCAGCCTCAGCACAGTATGTGTTAAAATGGTGCATGTTTTGCCCATGACCAAGGCAAAATAAAAATTCCAGAAGATTTTCCTTTAGGACCACAATGCCTACACAGGGACACTTGTAATGCGCTGGCTATTTTTTTATAAGCAGAGAATACATCAAAGGACTTCCTGTTTTAAACAAAGTGCAGTCACAACAAAATTAAACCACATCCTCATTCCATCCCAGCAGGCAGTTTATTTTTCTTACTTAAACTCTGCCACCCAGCTTCTTAGCATCTGAGCTGTTCTCACTGTTGTTAAAAACATAAATGCAAATTGGTGATAATTCTCAGCACCCACATGTAAGTCAAGTATGAATGAGGAACTCCTTAGGTCTAAAAATGCATTCTGATGGACATTAAGTATTGATCCTCAAGATGTCCACAGCAGACAATGGAAGGTTAATCCATAATAGCTGGATGATGCAGGATGATGTTGAAATCCTAAACATCAAATACTATGGTGTTAAAGTGACAGGCAGCAGCCATATCTGCTGGAAGATCAACGTAGTCAAATTAAGCAACATCAAGTGATTACAGTCTGAAGACCCCAAGGTCGATAGCACCTGAAGTAGGCTGTTGAAAATGCCTGTATTGTACTGGCCATTGGGAGGGGCATGACCACAAACCAGCAAAATCAATTTGCAAACCCAGTAAATCTTCATTCTAGCTTAATTTTGGAGTTCCATTAAGATGGTCGAAGTAGCAGTAAACCATTAAGCCAAGCTATGTCCTGGTGAGCTTTTTAGTAGGGTAATTTGAAAAACCCATGTGAGGTACACCACTCATGACCACCACTACCACCAACATTCCCCTTCTTACACTGGCCACCAAAGTAAATGCACATAAGCCCAGATATATCCATCCTGATAGTGAGAATACATATTAACCAGTAGAAAAGAAGCACCCTTGGATGATAGATACACAATAAAAAAAAACTTTGGCCACATGGGAAAGCCTTGTCACCTAACAGGCATTTTCCCTAAGGTCTGTCAAGAGGAAAAAGACAGGCGCTCAGGAGCTGCTTCTGCTTGAAGCCTGGTTCAACCACTAAACGAAAGGCTACACAAATGGCCCACAAAGGCAGTTGGTTTAGTTTGTTTAATAAACTAAACAAAAAGAGAGATAAACAAAATCTAGGCAAGCATTCATGAGCCCTACTAAAGGCCTAAGTATGCTTTTTTTTTTGGGATGTACGGGGAATATTTCATATCGGTGAAAAAATACTACATTATAATATGGCACGAAATCCTATCCTCCTCACAGTACAGTACGCGTTGTAGTTTTATTGATTAAAGAAGCTATGTTATTTTGGCATAAATGTAGTACTTTTTGAATAGGAGCTCACAAAATCAAGAGAAATGAAGTCAAAGCATCACATCACAGTGATTACCAAGATTTTGCTCCAGTGCAGAAACTTATTGACAGACAACAGAACCCAGAATAATGTACACAGTGGGTCAGAGCAGCTTCTCGTTATAGTGGAAATAATTTGTGTGCATCTGGATGACTTTTTCCATTTTCAGTGTTCTTATTTCAATGACAGCAATAAAGTTTATTCTGCCAGATGTATACAAAGAAAACGCATAAATTGTTGTGCTTTAAAAGTGAGATCCTTGTACAAAATGGAAATACTGATTATTCCCGGAGGAGCAAATGATCTACACTGTAAGTAAATGGAAAAGACTAACAGCACTGCACACAAACAGTGCTTATTATGTATTTTTAATACATAATACCATCATGGGCATAACAGCACAAGTGCCTTAAAAGACAAGGAACATTTCCGTTCCCTTACTGTAACTATTCAACCTAATCCATTTAAACTATGAATGACATTTCTCAGTATGTTAGGAGGTTATTGAATGGTTGTCTGTACAGCAGTGGTGAGCGGATGAGTCTGGCGACTCTGAGGTATATTTGGTCTACGTGTGAGAACCCTGTGTTCTATTGAGACAGAGTGAAAACAGTGGCAGGATAGAGGAGATACAGGAATGTGAGGAGTCATGAGAGTTGTAAACTACATGCATGAGCCTAAAAGTGGACATAGCCTCTGCTATAAAAGAAATTAGAAAGAAAAACGTCAAAAGAAAAAAAGTTCTTTATTTGAGGTGTTTTTGCACTGGAGCAAAACCATGGAACACTACCAACCATCATTATCTTGTGACAGAGAAACTAAAAAAAAATTAAAAATGGAGGGCGATATGAGGTGCAGATACAAAGCGTGGCTGGCTGAGCCACGGTGGCGGGAAACTCAGTGCAGGATCAGTGGGCTTTGGGAAGAGTGCAGCCTGGTCTCAGGGCCCTCACAGGAGAGTAGCATGGTCTGGGTCCACTGTGTCCATACTGGCCAAAATGGCTTTCTGGTCCTCTCGCGGCGGGCGGCGGTAGAGCAGAGCAGAGAAGCGGGCGTACGGGTCCTGTCTGGTCAACTTCCTCTTCTTCTTCCGGAGGTAGAGCGCTTCTTCTGGAGGGAGGACCTGAGAGGTGAGGGGCAGCGGGGCCTGAGAGGCGGTAACACCTGTGTCCAGAGAAGGGTTATGAGTTTACAGATGTACCATGTGGACTAAGAAATGTCTGCACCCATGCACAGAGTATAACATAGAAAGCAAAAACACAATCTAACAGGAATAAAACAGAAAAGTGTTTTAATAACCATATTTTTCATGTAGCCTTGTTCACTCAAGTAGAAACTTCAGAGTCCACTAGGGGTTAATCTGAATCATCTGGCAGTAGTAATCTATTAACAAATTATTGTTTGAGCATTACTACGCCTACTTCTCCACAAGCCTTTGCAATTAAGTATATTTAATATGACAAATGGTGTTTGAGTACAACTGACATACCACATATTTCCCCCATCTTAAAGAACCTTTCATACAGCATGCAAATTAGAATCCCTGAATGTGCAGTAAAATGAGTGAGGGTGCTTTATTACATGTCTGAAGGTCATGTCTGAACTGAAATGATGCAGACCATAATTAGGATTATTATCAGTAGTTCTGTTCCAATGGTGGAGAGTTTTTAGGATGCAGAGTAGGAACTGCAATGATAGGATGGTTATAGCAGGGCTACCATTCAGCAACTCAACACTGCTACTCACACCTTAGTTCTGTATTACTGTTGCTTGGGTGTAGTCATATGCTGAATATAGACTATGTGACCAAGGCCTGCAAAACAGTAAGTGCCTTGTGAAATATACTGAGCAATACAATTCTAAAAAAAGGTCCCTGGAAAGAGCACCTCCCAAAGCAGATCGTGCGGCTGTTCAGGTTTTTCCAGCATTTAGAGAACAATGCACCAGATAAAGTGCTGAAACGTATGGTGTACAAGTTAAACCTCACCCATTTTCCTTCTGCTCTTAGAGTTGTTATTGTTGACAGCAACCTTCTTTGCTTTCTTCACACGTTGGTATCTCAGTGCTTCTATCCTCTCAGACCCTGCAGGGCCACTCGGCATACCTCGACGTTTTCTGTGCAGAGGACAAACAGAGGCAGAACTATCACATGAAGGCAGAGCGGTCCTGTGGCCTAAGACTGGTAAGACACTGGACACATATGGCTTGGCCCAATCCTTCTCAAGTGCTGCTGTTAGTGCCAAGCTATAGGCGCACCAGACTACCTATAGATCAGTCCAAGACTTCCACATTGTCGGAATCGGGCAGTTTGTTCAGCATGACAGTTATGGAGCAAAGTTATTTGAGTGGAAAGAGAGGTATACTCAGAGCTATAGAGGCATACAGATACTTTCTCACAGTCTACAATATCTTTACAATGTCTTTCTACATCTTCACAACAGTGAAGTAAATCAGTAAATCAAAATTGTTGAAAATTTTGAAAACTCAGCTCCATATCAATATGGATAAATAAATGTACAGTTTATTAACTTTAAACAGGCATACCTTGTTACTGCAACATAATATATAAGAGACTTATAATAATAATAATAATAATAATAATAATAATAAATTATTCAATGAAAATCTAATGTTACTAAAAAATAGGAATAGTGATATTAAATAATACTAAAGTAGTACCATAGTTATAAGACTGATGCACTTTTAATGGAAAAAAAAAGGATTTTCAAACATTTTGGTTGTATTCACAGTCTTCCCATCCAAATACAGTATGGAGGCACTTAAAATGGCAGCCCACATACTCTGCCACTTACACACACACACACGCGCGCGGCTCTGACTAGGCACGGTAAAACAAGGAAAAGAGCATTTTAAAAGGGCTGTCCTTCTGCTGGGGCTGCCAAGAGAAATTAAAAGCCATTAGTAGAGGGGGGAAATCACAGCTCAGCGACAAAGCATCATCAAAAATGTGTTCATAGACATGAAAACTGTCTACAATGGGCTTCACCATGCTGACAGGGGGAGAGATGGCGGGAGGGGAAAATGGCTACTTGGGAACAGTCACATAATGAAAAATAAAACAAAGCACTCACAACAAATGTAACAAGAATTTAATCAGATATTTGTTTGTTTTTCAACTGAGGAGCAATATTTAGCAATGGCATGCATGGAATTTTGCACATGGAACAACTTTAAAGGGGAATACTCTGAAAAACACTTCACTGGGCAAAAACCACAAATAAAAAATTTATGTTATTTGCTGCCCAGAGCCAGTAGTATTTTCCCCATTACTTTAAGTGCATAAGTTGTTTTGGAAGCATACTTTCTTCATATCACTGGAAGAATGTTCTGCAGTCCAAACTTATAAGTGCAGTTTAATACAAACTTGTGCATTTAGAATTATAATAAGTATCACTGAGAGTTCTTAACAAAAGCCAGTATTTTAGTTCATCTTTATTATATTAATCATTTAGTCTTTTCTGGACATGAAAGCACTTACCCAAATTGAATTACAATTTGCAACTCAGTCTCATGCTTGAAAAGTCCAGAAAGTAAAACTTCTGTTCTCCTATTGTGACAGTGTGACAATCGCTATATGTTGAATGGTTCTTATAGTGTAATCAGCAACAGAGCTAGATTACAGGGCACATTTTTCATTGTAAACACAGATACTCCACATGGAACATGATATTGTTTTGTTCAAAAAGGATCAATCAGTTTAATAGACTTAATTCAAAATGTCATTAGTATCCTTTAGTAGATCTTCGCACTTACCCCCCCCCCCCCCCCAAAAAAAAGACAAAAACGCAGGCTTTAAAGCATGAGGTTGTGTTGACCGTATGATAGATATGCTGGATTTCAAAAACTAATTAGTATCTAGAAAATTCACATATGCATACCAAAGTGAGAATGCATATAGGATTCAAGACTGCAGAACTTAAATGCATGGCTACCTATAAACATAAAAAATTGTAAAAAATTGCAGGTTGGTGTAACAAACAAAAGAAATCAAGACCCACAGACTCGTATTCCCCTTTAAAGAACGAGGTGAATAAAAGCCCCACCTGCTGCCCCCCCCCTTTCAGACATGGATCCAACCCTTACCTATTGCGGTGTAGAGGACCTGGTCACAACAACGCTGCCCAGATAGCTGAGATCAATCAAAAACAAAGCAGGTAAGACTCCAGGAGTCATCAAAAATGACCAATTGCCCCTAATTGAGATGATGACGACATTACAACACATGAAAGCGGATAGTCCCTGCAACACGATTCGCCCAACAAGCCTCCCCCTGGCAGTCAGAGCTGGGGTGACCTGGGTGATGAGGTGGGAGAAAGGGGGGTATGGGAAAGGCAATCATGCGGTCAGATTACTAAGGAACAGGAGAGAAGCCCTGTGCCTGCTGAGCTGGACACGTCTAAGTCAACCTCCACTTCAAACATACTGTAAGTCATCCTAAAAAGCCTGGAGTTAGTCAAAACAGGGCTTCATTTTTACTGAGAATGGTCAATTGGGATGCACTTGTGGGGTTCCTCCTGTTGGGTGAAAGGCAGGGTAAAGCATGACATAGAATGGAAAGGCTGGAGTCCAGTGGTGGTGTTCCTCTGATTCCAAGCTTTTAAGGGGCTTTGTTACTGCATTTAAATGGACTTAAGATGGCACTTCTCCAGAGACTTAGCCCCAAAAGGTCTGTCACCATATCTGTGAAGCAAATAAACCATCTTGCCTTGGGTTGGTCTATTTGATTTTAATATTAAAACAGACCTTTGTTAGACTAAGACAAGGTGTTTTTAAGTGCTTCACAGACCTTATGAATGAAATTTGATGTCTGACATGAAAAGCAGCATTAGTGAGACTGAGAGCTGCAGTGTTGTAAAAAATAGCTCATCTATGTAGAAAATGATTTTGAATGGTTTGAAAAATGTAAGGAATATAGGGCAGTTTAGCAAAGAAGACATGAGGTTCAATGCATATATCTTCTTTTAAATTAGCATCAAACAATGCAAAATCTATTTTACCTCCAGGGAAATTACACTTTTTCTTGCACGTGTGAGCAAATTATCCCTTTTAATTTGCTCATTGAGTTTAGCCAAGTTTTGTATGTCAAAATATGTATGCGTATGTATATACTACTGCACTGAGGCCTCAAGAAATTCTTATGCATTAGACTCTGATTTATTTCCTGTAAGTCCATAGCACCTACCCTGAAGCTGATAACTGGGGCGGAGAAGGTTCTGATGGAAGGATCTCCTCCTCAGTCCTCCTCTGGGTTGGCATCTGCCCAAAGACGTTGCTTTCCATGGGGGGTGATGGGGACTGAGATGGATAGCTTGTTGCTGAGGTGGCAAACGCCATGTGGGAGCGGTAGCTAGGACTTGCCCTTCGGCTGCTCTGGCCTTGAGCAGGAGAAGAAGAGGGTGAGGACCTCCTGGAGAAGCTGGCTGAAGAGGGGGGCTGCAAGGTGATTTCAGACATCTCAGGAGGAATGGGTGGCTGGACAATGCTCGGACGGGGCCTGGGTCGCACTACAATTTCTGGTGAACCATCATGGGAGCTAATGGGACTTTGGGTGAGAGGTGAGAGGCGAGACGGCTGGAGAACCACCATGCTGGGTTCCATCCTGCGAGGCTGCCTGGGGCTAAGCCTGGGAGTTAGCTCATACCAGCGGGTATCCAGGCTTCCAAAGGAGCTAGGGCCAACCATGTGAGACGCTGGGTCAGGGTAAGGCAATACCGGCACACCCATACCGTGGCTTGTGTGTCTTAGCTGCCCTAGACTCTGTGCCTCTTGCATAGGTAAACGCTTGGCTGGAAGGCCCTGAGGCCTGACTTTGCTGGGAGACTTGCCTGGCTGACTCTTTGGGGCCTCCAGCTGCAGGATACCAGGATAGGAGGGTATGTGAATGGAAGAGGTTGGGAGAGCACTAGGAGGGAGGACAAGAGGAGGAGGAAGAAGAGGTTCCCGATGAAACTGCAAAGGGTGGTGTGGTGGGAATATAAAATGAGGACCTTCAAGCGTGGCAAAGGAGAATTCAGGCCGTTGCCAGATGTCTGGGGAACGGGAGGAGGTGTGTGTCAAGGGAAGAGAGCAGCTTGAGACTGCATAGTGTTGAATATCTCCTTCACCAATCTCCTCCGGTATAGTGGGATGACCAAAAGGCCCCTCAAGTTGGTAAGGGGGTGAAGACATGACCGAGCTTAGTGGGCTGGTATCTGGCATGTAGAAAGGAGGTGGAGGCTCAGGTTCTCCAGGACTGCCCAAATAGCTGTAGAACTGGCCATGGGAAAAGGCCCGGAAATGAGGAGCACCACGGATCTGCCCTGTGGCCTGAAGCCGACTGCTTTCCATGATGGTCATACCTTCTATGGGCCTCTGGAAGCGAGGGCTGTAGGCTGGTGGCTGTAAGTAAGACTCCTGGCTGGAAGAGATAGGAGAGATCTGATGGGGTCTGAGAGTGGCCATCATAGGAGGCATGGGGCCTGGATCATCATTCTCCTCATCAGACTGTCGAAATTCGGGATAGAGGTCCGATTCTTCCACAAAGGGGAAGCCCTCAATACGCCTGGGTTTGACAGGTGTTTCAGTGTCAGTAGGTTCCATGACAAAGCGACCATCTGGCCCACGGCTGATCAACTCAATAGGTGTAGTAGCCTCAGCCTCATGCTTAGACACACTGTATTTCTTGCTAATTATTGCTCTTTTGGTCTTCTTGTATAAGGACATCTCCTTCTCCTTGGCAGGACTTTGAGGGAACTTTTTAGGTCCTAAGCCATCCTCAGAGGACTCAGATGGGACTCCCACCGAGCGGACACTTTCTGGACTCATCTTTCCAGAAGATGACCTAAAGAAAAAAAGACATGGAAACCGTTTGTCAAAATTACTTAAAGGTTAACATCAGCATCGCCCAAAGTCTGTCAGTTTCTTAATGTGTGACTGTAGCAAATCATTCTCTGCTTTTATCAGATCTTTAAAAAGAAAATAAAAATGGGAGCCAGCTGATTGTCAAGATAGTTTGTTCCTGCTGTGTGAAATATCAAATGGTCTCATGAAGTCATAATGTAACCTCCAAGCATATATCCCATATAACACTACAACTAAGGCAACTTAAGCATTTACCTAGGATCTTTCAGACAGATCATAAAGAGATAAAGGATTATGAAATCACCTTGCGTATTGATCAAGGTAGAAAATTGAAGGAACACAGTAAGTTCGTATTAAACACTCTGGCTTTGAATTAATTTATTAGCTATTATTGTTATAAATGTCTGAGTGAACAGTAGCTTACATCCAATACGTGTTGTACACTAACACTTTTTCCATTTTATACACTTTCAGTATTTTTAACCTAATGTTACCTTCAGTACCTTCACCTGTACCATTAACACTGCATAAAAGTGACAGTAGGATTTATTTTGCACGTTCATTTTGGTCCTGTCATGTGCCTGGTGATTCTAACATGGGTTATTCTATCATGTTTGTTTTGTTTAGAACCGAAGTAAAGATGTATTAACTTGAAGGAATTCAATAAAGTTTTCTCCCCTTTCTGGAAATGTCTTATCATACCTTCCCTGCCAAGCTCACAAGGACTGTTTGACCTTCTATAGTGCCTTGTCCTTCATTAGTCCAGAATGCAAAAATCTAAATTTGAACTTGAGACTATGCTCAAAATTGTATCTGCCACTGATGCACCTAGGTGAAGAACTAACTGTCTTATTCCTTATTGACTAATAATCAGTGGTCACCATTTTAAGTAGAATTTTTAAGAAGAAACAAATCAGATTCTGGACTAAGAGAGTATTTATTTGACCAAATAAGACATAACAAGCATAATCCAGAAAACATGAGATAAAATGTGGAGCTTTTCAGAGCCATCAGTTCTTTATTAGTAGTAAAAAAATTACACATGGTGGCTGAAGCTCTATTTCTGCTGAATCACTACAGCTTGTACTTGCACTTGTAATGGCTGCAGTGATAGAGCTGTGTTTCCACGGCAACTGCCAATCGGTGACCAACATTGGAGGCAATGAGGTCATCACCACGTGTAGAGACAATATAATGCACCGAAGAGTAGAATTTCCCACTCATCAACAGTCTGAGATATATTCAGACATAAAATTGGGCCAATGTAAACATCTAATTTATTACAACAGGTCAATACCTATCAATAATTTACAACTTGTATACCTAGACTTAATTTCAATAAGCAGCTTTTGCTTTCATGTTGCTTGAAAATACATTTTGAGGTAAAACACAGATGCATTGTTTTACATCTAACTGCTCTTATCAATCTGAAAATGTATGCAGTTCACTTGACTATCACAAGCTTATCACCTGCTAGACAGATGTATGCACAGAAGCCAGCAACTACAGATGTAATTTGCATACATGAGAAAATACAATACAAGCACCCCTATCACTTTCTATACATCTGAGACGATGATGTATATGAAGATATACCCCAAAGGATATGAATGAATCAAAGCTATTTTTAATTTGAGAATGACAATGAACAGATTTTAATACTATAAAGTGAATCCCTCATGATACGTAAACTCACTTATCTATGGAAAGAAAAGAACCATAGAAGAATAATAACAGAAATGCAAATTTCTTTGCATTCAGATGTAACTCATAAATGTGACCCAGCCTCCAGACCCAACTTTCTGCTACCATTGTATGGTCGGAAAGGCCTGACAAGGTCAATTTGGCTTGTTCATTTAAGTATAGGCAAACTCACTTGATACTAAAACTCTGAATAATCTTAAAGCTACTACCATGTCACACAGAAGCAGTTTCAAAGGATGATGTACAAATGTACAGAGCCGGCACATTTGTGTTGTCCACCATAATGCGCACTGTAAGCTAAAGAGACATGTAAAATGGTACACTTTACATCACCAAAACCTAAGAGAGGAAGCATGACTGGGTTTGATGCAGGAAGATTTGCTGCTGCGTGGTTACACTCGGGTGTGCCAGGCGCGGCTGCTCACAAACAGGCAAGGCTCAGAGGATGCTTAGCAGACAAACCTGAACATCTGAAATGAACATCATGGAGTGGTCATTAAAACACTGCACATAGAAAATCCAACAATCTGACATTAACACCATCGACTCCTGAATTAAACTCCCACTTGCATTATGTCCACCTATTCTACACATAAAATGCTACAAAAATCTATTAAATCAAAGAATCGAGAATTCAGGATTATATCGCAGGCTTTACATGCAAACATACTATTGATTAGCTTTTAGAAAAAGAAGTAAAGTTCACACCGATTTTTAGCATTTGGGATACCCTATCATATGTACTTAATACCTTTTATTAACTTCTGAAGGTCATCTATATTATTTTAACACATGCACAAGCACACATCTTTAGGTAAGTGTAGTGTCATTTTTGTGTTCATGAGCAAAGTTAACTTAGTTACCTAAGCTGTGTGTCCCCTGAAATGTGGATTTACTTTTGCTGAAACTAATCTGATGTCATATACAACTTGAACATTTCTGCTTAGCTTGCTCAGAGACATCCACTCTGTGGTGGTGTAAGCTTGCAGAGATAAAGTTCCTAAGGTGCAGGAGGATGCAGAGAAGCAGCGGGTTGGCCAGGGAGAGCCAGAGAGGAGAACAAACTTTTGGGTCAACAGGGTAAGTGCAGAATGAGCCCTTCAGAAGCTCAGTCAGGCCGAGCCAGACCTGCTTCACATGAGAGGAAAAAAATTCACCTCCACACCCTCAAGCTCAAGACTAACTGAGCCATCTCTCAAGGTTCAATGTCAATTCGAGCTGAATTGACAACATAACCTGCAAAAAGTTAATGTTTATGTGCTGTCAATGTATTGTATGTTTGCCAGCCACAATACAACTACAATGTATAATGCGTACAGTTGTTGCATAAAATGTGAAGTACTCTAGCCAGTGCCCTGTTTTCATTACATAACAGCATCAGTCAAAGGCGTTCCCTCTCTTTAGATCAAGCCAGAGTGGGGATTCCATAAACCTCTGTAATCTGCATTGCCCTCTGCTGGACACATAGGACTCAACAGCTGCAGCTGTGAAGGATGGTAGGCTGCTTAGAGCTGGGTAGGCACAAATTTGTGAAACAGGCAGGGATGGAAAGAGGTTGAGGCATTTTGGGTTCTCCTGTGAGCACAGTGGGGGTGGGGGGGAAGGGGTGTCCAGCAAAAGAACCACCATGCCCCTGCCCAGTAGTGCACATGGGAGCATGAGGCCAGGCCAGCACACACTGGTGCACAAGGTGCAGGCACTCACGGAGGACTTGCAGTTGGGGGCGGATGGCTGCTCCCATCTGTCCCCTCCCAGAAGGGCTCTATGCCAGGCAAGGGGGTTAGAGGAGTCCTGCGGTGGGAAACAACAGGAGGAGGGGCCTGGGATTGGTGAGGAACAGTTTCCACAAAACCAACAGAGCAAGAGGTAAGTGTGGACAAGGGGAGGGGGGGAAGCGGAGACAGAAAATAAGCTAAAAGGAACAGGAAATTACATGAATTAAGGCATTTCAGGTAGTTCTGCATTTATTATGCAACACCAGGAATTATACACCACACATCAGTAGGCCTGGGCTGGTTTTGCTTGTCACAGTACATGCAGGTTAGATTGAGGTATACTGTTTTGTGGTATACTAACACACTTAACACTGACCATCTTGTTAAACATCCTCACACTTTAGGAGGATTATGGAAAGATAATCAAGTAGTGTAAGTGCTAAACACATTAAATAATGGATTGCTATTTATCTCCCAAAGGTATTCTATTCTTACATGCCATTTAATAATTTAGGTTCTTAGGAAAGACTGAGGTAAGAGAATGCTTCAGGAAATCTCTCTGTGAATCCAAGGGAAGTTATATTAGCTCCTAATAGCCTTGTCATTGCAATGTAATATTATTCTACATCCTCAAAATGTAAAAAACAATGGAGGAAGGTACTTGATACATACATGCTGAGCAAAAGCACATATGTAATAGGCAGATGATTCCAGCAGAATCCTATGTTGCAGTTAGTATTAACAGGGGAAGAAAACAGAGTTCAGAAAACTGGCTGTAGAGAGAAGGAATGAATGCTGTCATCCATTTTATGTTGTGCTTCAGTAGCAACTATTTGATCTGTATAAAGTCTGAAAACATTGTTTAGTGGTATGTTAGCATATGGTATAAGAAGCTAAAATATAAGCTATTAGAGGCTGTCAGGTGTGAACAGTTACAGCCATGCTTAAAACCAAAACAGAACAGAGCAGTCACATGGCAAACATTCAGCAAATGTTATTGTTATTCTGACAGTTTTGTTGTTGTAATCAGGATCATGGCAGTTTTTTTCCCTTCAAGCTCAGGTCCTCTACCAGAGGCCTAGGACCTTGAGGGTCCTGTGTAGAATCTTAGCTGTTCCCAGTAGTGCACTCTTTTGAATGCAGATCTTGGATGTTGTTCCAGGGATCTGCTCTCCCAGTTTGGGGGTCATAGCCTCTAGTGCTCCGTTTATCACAAGAACCACTGTTGCCTGTATCTTCTACATCTTTTCCAGCTCTTCTCTCAGCCCTTGGTATCCTGATGTTGCAGTCACTTGGGATTGCTATATCTATCACTATGTATCTCTTCTGCTCTTTGTCCATCTCTACAAGATCTGGTTGGGTATCCATTACCATTTTTCCAGTCTGCATATGGAAGTCCCATAGGTCCTTAGCTTGGTCATTCTCCACCATCTTCAAGGGTGTTTCCCACTTTGACCTCTGAAATTCCAGCCCATACTCAGCACAGATGTTTCTGTATACTATGCCCGTCACTTGGTTTTGGCATTCCATGTACGCTCTACCTGCTAGCATCTTGCATCTCGCTGTTATGTGCTGGAATGTCTCAGGGAGATCTTTGCGTAGCCTGCACCTGGGGTCATGCCTGGTGTGGTAGATCCCAGCCTCTACTGATCTTGTGTTTAGAGCTTTTGCTGTCTTTCAATCCAGCCTTTTCCAGCCATTGGTAAAACCTCAGCCACTTCCACTATTTGCCGGTGGTACATATCATGCAGGTGTTTATCTTTCTATGATGTATCCCATGATATATAACACCTACAGTAGCTTTTATGATATCCCGTTCTAAATCCATAGGCATTAATATGGCGTTGGTCATCACTTTATAGTTATAACAGCTTCCACTCTTCTGGGAAGGCTTTCTACAAGATTTCGGAGTGTGTCTGTGGGAATTTTTGACTATTAATCCAGAAGAGCATTTGTGAGGTCAGACGGTGATGTTGGATGAGAGGATTTGGCTCTAATCTCCTAATCTCCATTTTAGTTCATCTCATAGATATTCGGTGGGGTTGAGGTCAGGGCTCTGTGTGAGCCAGTCAAGGTCTTCCAAGGCATCACCCAACTATGCTTTTATGAACCTTGCTTTGTGAACAGGGGAGCAGTCATGCTGGAACAGATAAGGGCTTTTCACAAACTGTTCCCACAAAGATGGAAACATACAATTGTCTAATGTGTCTTGGTATGCTGAAGCATTAAGGAGTCACTGGAATTGAGGGGCATAAGCGAACCCCTGAAAAACAACCCCAAAGTATTATCTCTTCCCCACCATACTTGTACAATGCAGTCAGGCAGGTAACATTCTCCTGTCATTCACCAAAACCAGACTCTTCCATCAGACTGCCAGATAGAGAAGTGTGATTTGTCACTCCACAGAACACATTTCCACTGCTCCAGAGTCCAGTGGCAACATGCTTTACACTACTCCATCTGATTATTTGCTTTGTGCTTGGTGATATAAGGGTTACATGCCTCTGCTTAGCTATGAAAGCCCATGCCATAAAGCTCCCAGCACACAGTCTTTGAGATGATGTTAATGCCAGAGGAGGTTTGGTTTAACTCTGCATTTACTGCATCAGTAGAGCGTTGGTGACTTTTATGCATTATGCACCTCAGCACTCAGCAACGCCACTCTGGATCTTAATGTGGTGTGCCACTTCATGGCTGAGTTACTGTGGTTCCTAAACACTTCCACTTTTGAATAACTCCACTCACAGTTGACTGTGGAATATCTAGCAGGGAAGGAAGTTTTACAAGCTGACTTGTTGCAAAGGTGGCATCCTATTACATTACCACACTTGAATGATTCATAAATATTTGTAAAAGTAGATTGCATGGTTAGGTGTTTGATTTTATATACCTGAGGCAATGGGACTGTGTACTGCAGTTAAAGATGTAGAGGCATTCAAAATTGCAGTGAAGCTACATATATACATACATATATATACATACATATATATATATATACATACATACATATATACATACATACATATACATACATACATACATACATACATATATATATATATATATATATATATATATATATATATATATATATATATATACACACATACATACATACATACATACATACATACATACATATGTATATATATATATACATATATATATATATATATATATATATATATAGAGAGAGAGAGAGAGAGAGAGAGAGAGAGAGAGAGAGAGAGCGCAAGAGAGAGAGAGAGAGAGAGAGAGAGCAAGAGAGAGAGAGAGAGAGAGAGAGAGAGAGAGAGATTCTAAATTGTAGTGAAGTACACACAGAATTTTCAGAGAAACAGGACATTTCAGACAGAGGTCTTTCATCAGCTATGCAATTCTATTTGAAGTACTCTGTGTTCACTACAGTATTGAATATCTCTACATCTCTTACTTACGTACACTACAGTTACTCACCTCAGATTTTCACATCCATTTTCTTTTGGTGCACATGAATACATACAGTAGCACATAATCCTAGGATAGCCTGTGCATCAGGATCAGTGCATCAAGAAAATAGCACATCTGTCTCTTACATCATTTTGCACAGCACTAAAAATGCCACAGCCCTGATTTCCCCCCCCCCCCCCCTTTAACCCCTGCCTATGTACATTAGATGGAACAAGATATAAAAGGATTTTGAGATATATCATAAGGATGCATATTCTAGAGCTTTTAGAAATTATAACCATCCACTGCCATAAAGTATCATAACTATGATTATCAAGGACTTTACTCCATGACACTGCTGAATTGTCTGGCATGCATTTTGTTCATGTCTGCTGAACAAATACAGTTACTTAATAATCTAAAAATACCAACATCTCACCTTGCACTACTCCGTTTATATGGAACTGCAGTGCACTGTGCTAACCCTCACAGCCCTTGCAGTTTAAACAGAGTAGGGCACCTAATTCCACATGTTCCATGGTCAAGTTTCCAGATGCCAATAAGGTGCAGTGCTGCCTGTAACAATCTTTACACACAGAGCAGGTAGGGCCAAATATCTTCTTTCAGATGACTTCGTCATTATGAGAACTGTAATCATGTGTGAACTATAATCAGACAGAAGGCCTCTTTGGAAGTGTCTTGATCAAGTGGCAGGTGTGCCATCCACAGCAGACCTTTATATACAAAGACTTTTACAGGAGTCTTTAGAGGAGTTTTTTTTCACCCACTGAGTCTGGTGTAACAATACTTGATCCAATAACGAAATGGTCCAATAACTGGAATGATTCACTCTTTAAAAAAGGACATGAGTTGATTCGCATTTTTAAAAAACAACAGGAACATAAAAAAGCAGAAGTTTACTTTTTTCTTGTTAGATTAATTACATTTACTTGCAGAGCATTTAATTAAAATTAAAACAAATGCTTCACAATATTCTGGACATAGCGCATCAGGAAAAATGTTTTTAGACCTTTCGTGTAAATCATACAGCAGTAATAAAAGAAAATGCAGCACTGTGGATTGCATTTACTTGAACGACAGCATTATGCCACTAAAGCCCTGTGCAGTGCAAGATTTATGCTATTTCTCTGCCTTTCATTCTGCTGTGCAACTGCAAATACTGCACCTGGACTTTAAACTCTTCTAAAAGAGCACTCCTGAATGAGTACCATGTTCACTCCACAAAGCCCATTTAACAATAAACGACCTTGGCTCTGTATTACATATGAGCAATAAAAGGTCCACCGAATATTTTAATGAACAAAATTCCAGTTCCAATTCCAGTGTGAGAGGAATATTTCTTATAAGTTACTCTGTTCGAAAGCAGTTCTGCAATTAGAAAAAAAATCATACAAATAGTGCATTGAAGATTACCCACTAGCTTGAGATCAACATTTCCTTCTTGAACCTTAAGTAAGATGTTAAACATAAGACATTACCTGAGCACATACAGCATTAGGCTGAGTTTCTCACATTTGGTTCGGGTAGGTCAATAACTCAAAATATGTTAGTGTACAGATTTCCTGATGCCTTAATATTCTTACTCCCTGAGCAATTGTTATTACTCCTCATACAATTACAGCTACTTAGGGTATGTGACTAGTGTAGATTAACACAGTAACTAAGGCAAACATATGCAATAAATATTAAGCACACCAGCAAATAATGAGAAAATGTGGAACCTGATAATGGGCTTTGATGAAGTGAACTTGTGCTGTCTGCTCTGATACTATTTTATGTCCATGAATTACTGGCCTATATTTGATAAGTAATAAAAGAAGGTGGCCAACATAGGCTTGAAATGAGTAGGTATGTGTGTGTGTGTGTGTGTGTGTGTGTGTGTGTGTGTGTGTGTGTGTGTGTGTGTGTGTGTGTGTGTGCGCGTGTGTGTGTGTGAAGTTTGTGGAGCATCATCGAACCACTCATTGCATCAACAGGAAAATAGGAGCTGGGTATGCACTTGTTATAGAGGTTACTCACGGAGTCTCCACGCTTTTTCTGCAGTGTGTTATCGAAAGCGGCGGATCTATGGGAAAAGGCAGGAGTAAATACAAAAAATAAAACAAAAACAAAACAACAACAACAACGACAGATTTAAGAGATAAGAATGCAAATCTGGAATTCAATTTCAGATAAAAAGTTCCTCGATATGTGGTTCCTGCTCTACATCTTTGTAAAGTTATCCATACACGAAACCAAGTCTGGCTCAGCTGCATGCTCATGTCCATATCATAAGGGAAACTAATGTTCTACATGGTTGTTAGTGGGAAATCAATTACTAAACACAGCTAGAAATGTTACAGCACTTAACTATTTGCATATATTTGCATCCATATGTTTCACTAAGCGTTCTACATCATAGCCCAGATCGTTTCTGAACAGCGGGCATGTGGTGGTGGTGGAGGGCTGCTAGCAGCGTGACAGTGAGCAGCAGTGGGCTACCGCACACAATCCCAGCTGGGGGACGAGACTGGAGCAGACGTGCGGGCGGCCGGTCATCACTGACCTCGTCTCCTCTTCAGTTTGCGTCGCCTCTGCTTGTTGACGAAGCAGGCCGCCAGCGTACTGAAGAGGATGGCTGCTGCCAGGAAGCAGATGGTGGCCACGATGCCCGCCACCACCGGCCGCGCCAGCCCCTCGTCTGCCATGTCCGGCGGCGGGAAGAAGTCTGACAGACACAAAGTGTCGACTTAGGGCAAGCACAGTGGCATGGCGCCCAGAAAAGCACTTTAGCACAAACACGTGCCCTGTTGCTAATGTATTCATAAGAAACAGTGAGGTTATCAACATGAAACTCCAGGAGCATAAAGTCACACAAATGCTGTAAGTGGACATTCAGAGAATATATAAGATAAAAGAAAACTGTATGATATAGGCCTTTTAATTGCCTTTTAAGGTTTTTACCTTAGAAAAATTACTTTTAAGGTTAGGGTTAGAATGTATTAGATTATATAACAGAGTCTAATAATTAGAATATAAATCACTAATTTTCACAAATTGTATAAATCAATCAATCATTTTAAACATTTGTATACTTTTGTAAAATACCGCTAGAATGAAAGGGAAGAGAATCATCATAATTATAGTTCATGTGTTTATCCTGAATTGCATTGAGAATCACTATAATTATAGTTCATGTGTTTATCCTGAATTGCATTGAGAATCACTATAATTATAGTTCATGTGTTTATTCTGAATTGCACTGAAAATCACTATAATTATAGTTCATGTGTTTATTCTGAATTGCACTGAAAATCACTATAATTATAGTTCATGTAAGATGACTGGAACCTTGGTGATGAACTCATTTTAAAGCTTAGTAAGCAGCACGCAGAATGTGACCCAGGCTCTAAAGGTACTTATTTTGGTATTAAATGTTCAGTTAATCCTGACTCTACAAGATGTCATGAATGAATTTATATTACTCTTCTGTGTCTGTGGAATTGAGGGGAAATTAATCTGGAATTCGCAACCTTTACTGGAAATTTGGAAGGACTAACTGCAGTGAACCTGGACATACATCAATGGTTATTTGATTGGCTTTAGGAAAATAAATGACTGACCTACTATATGAAATGCCTTCCTGAAAATAAAGTGCTGTTTCCAGTTTAGCGGTGCAACTGTCTCATCCACAAACTCAAATTAAAAGTTAATTTGGTATACAAACTTTAATATTAAGAATTTCAGAACAATTAATTGTCAACTGTTTGCAATAACAGAAAGAATGGATATAAATTCTTAAAAATATTTTATATCTCATATCTTTGTAACTAATAAAGCAGATAAAATCAAGAAAATTAGAATTTTTAAAAGATGAGATTTATTTCAACACTCTCCAGCAGATGGCAGCAAATGCCACCAAATATGCCATGCGCTCATTAAATTACTTATTTTGTGACCTCCAAGATGCCATTATTTTTCTATGGTATATAGTAGGTAATACAAGCAAAAGAATGAAGAAAATGTACTGTATGGAGAAGCATTTCTGTAGTCACATTTTTGTATCCACCACTGACCTGTACTAGAGACCCCAACAACATTGCTGGGCTCACTGATGAGATCCTCCATGACTGCCATAACCCTGAACTCATACCAGGCCTCCTGGAGAACAGTATATGCACACACACAAAGGCTCTGATCACAGATTAATTCATGCAAGTATACATGCCATGCATGTCTTGGCAAAGACAGTAATTAAAGGTCATTGATTAAGGCTTCCCAGTATGTATGAGTCCTTTATAAGAGGAGGTCTTTACCCAATCCTCAGGGGTCTATAGTCAGTCTACATTTGTGTTGTTTCAGCTCCTAATGATGAATGTATCTGAGCTAGGGAGTTCATCAGAGCTGCACAGTGTGCTGGCAGCAGGAACACAACACAAACACACTTTGGTCAAACTCTGTCCAGTTCTGGCACTGCTCTCCGGGCGCCTCCTTGCCGCTTCACGTTTATGAGGCAAATAGCGAAGGCACTCTGTCATCAGCTGCTTTGAGTAAATGTTTCCAGAAAGATCCATAAAGCCATATTTAACTTTTAATCCCTAAGGGCTATCACCTATGGTTAAATGCAAGTTCTGGAAATGGGTTACTGTCTGGGAGACTAATGGACAAAAGCAACAAGCACAGAATAAAGCTTAGGGCCTTTGAAGAATGACCACCTCTCCTCATCCTCACAGTGAAGAATATATAACAAGTAAGCATTATGTAAATATGCACAGTGATAGAGCACTGGGCTGCTTAAAGATAGCAGAGCCTCCAAAAACAGATGAATCGGCGCATTCTTCATTCATAGCTGTAGAATGGCAGGGATGCATCACTAACTCCAGACCCATTGGACGGGGTCACACATCCTTAAGGGTTGCTAGGACACTGGTCACAGGTTTACCTGGATTAGATCTCTGGCCAGCAGCTCTGTCTCTCCTGCAGGGATTGCATCATCCAGGACATCCCACCTCTCACCGAGGCGGAACTCCATGACATAGTGATCGATTGGCGACGTGTGATTGGCTGGGGGGATCCACATTAGTAGGACTCCCTGTTGTGTCCGGTTGGCTGTGAGGCACCGTGGTGGGGTAAGCAGCACCAGTGGTTCAGGGGTACTTATAGGAAATACTGCAGGAGGGAAACAGAAAGTGCATGCTGATCAGTCGCTCAGTGCCCACGAGGCAATTCCTAGTAGGCACGTAGGTGACCTAGGATGAAAGCTTGGACTCACCTAGAGTGTTCACAGTGACGACCTCGCTGAATGGGCCTGTCCCCAGTTTGTTCTGGGCCAGGACGCTGAACTGGTAGGCCGTCTCAGGCTCCAGGCCCTGCACCAGCAGCCAGTGCTGCCCGCCAGGCACGGCTGTGGAGAGCCAGTCATGAGGGCCCAGCTGCTCCCTCTTCACCCTGCAGGGGGAGCCACATGCACAGAAAGAGAGCTCAGCTCTGAATTCCACTATACAGACACACACCTACACCCATACACGCATACACACCCCACCTTCAGATAATAATCGCCATGTCACTCACACTATTGATGAAAGTGCTGCCTGCAGCTAGACACATTCTCCAAAGAAGACGAGGCCTATTTAGATTGTGGGAAGTGCTTGGTGATATCCAATCACACAGAAGAATCTGCCAGCTTCCCAAAGGAACAAGAACAACATGCAACTGCCAGTTGACTTTACTACAGACCAAACAACAAAAACAGGTCTTCATACTGTACATGCCACTCCTACAACCTGCCCTCTCTGTCTATGGAATGGATCTGGGCATAGTATTTAAAACTTCTGCCCTGTGTGGCTCATGGCAATAATAATAATAATAATAATAATAATAATAATAATAATAATAATAATACTGTGATGCAGAATAAATTCAACAGCATAAATTAGGATATGAATCAGAAGACCTTGAGAAGTGCATGTGAACAAAAACATATTTCCAAATGGTGGGCATATGTGGATGACAGTGATTGTGTGTAGGATGGGGCAGAGGCCTGAGAGGGACATAAATCAAATTGGCAGCAACCTGCCAAGTGTCGGTGTGAATGGGCCTGACGTGGGCTGCTGTGGAGATGTGTGCAGGAGCATCTTTAAAGGTTAGAGAGGAATGCTGATTCAGTATGAGTCTTCTGCTGACATCTTTACTCCACTCTTGGCAATAGGCTGTGCTCAGGAGAGCACCTGCTGCATTCAAATCAGGTGTGAGCATGTAGGGCAGGTGATCTGTGCACGTGTGTAAGGGTAAGTTCCCTGGCTTCCCCGAGGGGGCTCCTCTGGCCTAGAGATGGGGTTCTGAGGGCATGGCCGCCTGGGAGTACGCCTTCGTGTACTGCCTGGACAGCGGTGTTTGTGAATGCGTGTATGTATGTTTGTGCATGTGTGTGTATCTTAAGAATTATCTGAAGGATGTGGAGATTAGTACTGATCTTAATCTGGGGGGGGGGGGAATCAATGACATGAATACTGTTGCTCTCTTCCATCAGCACCTGCACATGATGCTCAGAGTCACAACGAAACAAACCTGCTACCTCTCTCGCACACACACCCAGTCACCTCCACCTGTCAAGCACAAAGCCTTCTATGCCTGTCCTCACCTCCATGCTACCTCTGTCTCCTCCCTTCTGCACTCTACAGTTTCAAAATATCCAAAGCTATGGCTACTCCCACTCCCCGTTCAGAGCTAAGTAAAGTCCATAATCACTCCAACAGCCCAAGTGTGACTTCTGTCTGCTTTTCTAATGTTGGGATTTAAAACACGATAAAACATTTCCAGCATGTAGCCACAGTAGCCACAATAAAATACATCTTCGTGGCATTATGTGTTCACATTCATTCTAGCCTTAGTGATGGCTTTGCATCGATTAACGACCTGCTCATACCTGCTCACAAAGACAAAAGCAAAGGCATGAAGCATGAGTCCATTCTATAGGAGAAACATTGCAAGGAGCTATAGAATGCTGATATTCATGCAGAATATCACCAGGGACTGTGCTTGTGCGGTAGCAGGGCTGGGGTAAACACAGGCAGCAGAGAGAGAGAGCGCGAGAGAGAGAGATGTAAGCTAGAACAGAAACAAATCACACATGAAATGTGCTGCTAGTGAAATAAGCTGAGGCAAGAGCTTGGCGTGATGGGCCTGGTAATTCCTGTGACGAGAACACACCCCAAGCTCCCACTTACCCTTTTTCGACATTCGATATACTTTTTGACCACAACTAGCATAAGAGAGAGGTACGGCGTTGACTTTCTTACCAACATGTTCAGCATGAAAGGTCATTCTTTGGTGCATTCTTTGGTGTTATACTTACAATATTGACAATTATGGACTTTGTATACGATTCACCTACTGTAGCACAACTTGTGTGCTTCACTGCACTGTGAGAGGACATAACACAGAATCTACACATTAAAATGGCACAGCAGATCTATAAACACCTAGCATATCTACCCTCTGTACAGTGCTTTGTCAAAGTACTGCAAAGGGATGGGTCACCTTCGCCTGGGTCGTTCAACCATGATCAGACTGAATCTCTCAAGTAACCACAGGTATCAGAGCACATTACTGTTCTAGAGCTGATCTACTGTAGCAGAATAAGCACATGGTCTATAAGGCCCTGTAGGATTTTAAATTTGTAACATCACCTCTGGGCCAGCAAATAGATTTTACACAAGCATGTGTTTTCATTGAACGTTCCAACTGGCTGGCTACATGGCACAGGAGTGTTCCACTGCTTTAAAATCAGATAAATTTACTTTTCACTGGACTATAGTGTTTATAAAGGGCAGACTAATTGCACACTATGCTGTAATTGTCTTTTTGTCCTAATAAAATGTTTTGTAGGCAGCACGTTTGAGAATCAAGTGGCTGTTTCATGCTGATTGTGCCAACACAGATTTACTATTATGTGTTGTCATTACAGGTGAGCCAGTTGGCTAAATGGGAACAGATCATTGCTAGCAAATGACTGAAATTACCCAGTAGGTCATTGTTGTCCCAGGTCAAAAATTCTGTTTGAGGAAAAAAATGCAATCAGACTAGTAACAACTACATAGATGAGCGAGTACAACTGTTAAAATGGCTAATGAATTGGGAAAATCCTTTTGCAATTATTTAGCTGAGCTAAAAATCATAGCTTATCTTACCTACAGAGGACCCGTAGTCTTCAAACCACCCCTGCCCCCTTATCCACCCACCAACCCCCTACTTGGACACAGTAGCTTTCAGCAGCAGCCCAGCTCATAGCCCATATGTGTCAAACATCAAGGCAAGATCACTCATCCAGCATGAGCTCTGACCTGGTCAGTTAAAAATTACTGCAGGATCAGCCATCCCACCTACCGATGTGAGATACATATGCAACCCAAGGAAGAGTTAGGAGAGGAAGCAGGAAGCAAAGCATGCTGGGATGACTCACACATGGCCATACCATACTGAGAATGTCTGCTCGAAACCACCGTCGTAGCCAGGCACCCACGAGACGTTGGCCGAGGTCGTCGAGACCGAAATGCGGACGTTGTTTGGGGCGTGAGGGCTTGTACCTGCAGGACATGGACAACTTCTGTCAAAACAAACTCTCCAAAACAGACTCGTGTGCCAGCACTGATAATAGTTTATGTATTTTACTCTCAGCTTGTCCTGATGCGCTGTCTGCAGACAAAGATGCCTTAGACAGACTGACTAGCTCAGTTACTCATCCATATACACCCACAAGCACACACGTGCACACAGAGAAGCCCAGAAAAATACAAAGACAAAGACCGAGAGCAAATCAATTAGGTTATATCTTAACCAGCGCCAGCAGGCCTGTTAACATCAAGTGGGTTTTAAGTCACTTACGACATACAATGTGGCTTTAAAACCAATTAAACGTGCTCTTTTGTAGACAGGGATTCTTGCACCAGAGGGATTCTAAGGAGACCTCACCAGATAAGAGGCAAAGACTCAGGCAAGCTGGTCTGGCTGCTAATCAGAAGGACCCCAACGATTTCATTTCACAGAGTCCTCTCTGTGAGCGCATGCATAGAGTCAGACACGGAGAGCAAGACCACTAACTTGCAGTATGAAGACTAACCTGGCTTAGTCCCCCTGCAGCTGTGCTGCTAAAGCACACGCCTCCAGAAACAAATGAAACAACCACAACCACTTCATCTGAGCTCATTCCAACCAGCAAAACCTAGCCTTAATACATTTAGACCGCACGAGTCCCCATAGCTAGCCAAAGTATACCTTTGCTTGTCTGGCATATTTAAACAGCAGCTGGTCCACTCTCTACCACACGGGCCAATGGAGACTAGCTCCTAGCATGTCTCATACAGTGCACCAGTTAGGGCTTTGAGAGGCATGGGATGCAATAACCCATTTGCCTCTAGGAGAAAAAGAAGCTTCAGTCAACTCTGCCTTCAATGCATCAAATGCAAATATGTGGACTCTAGTCTGAGCTCTACAGTCTAATCACAACAGACCCCCAGGAAGAAAGGTACTATGAGTTGGCATCAGTGCGTCACGCACGTGTGTCACTGCTGCTGCCTACCGATTACTAGGAGGTGCGTGCTGGCAGTGATGCTCGTGGCGACGTTGGTGGCGACACACTCCCACTCCCCGTGGTCCTCCTTGCTGAGAGATTTGAACTGTAAGCTGCCTCTCGGTAGGACGTTGTGCTTGCCCCTGCTGGGCTTCCCTACCTTCGCCAGAGAGAGAGAGGGAGAGAACGAGAGAGGGGAAATATAGATGAAAAAAGAGGGACAGCAGTTACAAGACTGAACAACAATGCAAAGTGTCCATACTGAACGATAAACATGAAGTCACGGAAGCACTTTGGCAACACTGTAGAACACTGTTTTCTACTGGTGATGTCTATAGACTTCGACCTGATGAGATGATTTTGTTCCTAATGTTACCTTTCTCCAGGTAATGTTGGGGAATGGGTCTCCTTCTGCCTCACAGGGGATGACTAGCTCTCTTCCTGCTTCCTGCCTGTACTCTCCTCCTGGAACCACCAGGAACTTAGGGGGATCCTACACAGTACAGAACACATCACTGAAAAGTCTTGTAAATGTAATGGAATCATGGCAGTCATGATGCTAACAAAAATAACTAAATGACTGAAATACCCACATCAATGGCACAACATATGGTGAATTAGCACCTGAATCACATTTCTCTAAAAAAGATTTTTTTATTTGCCAATCATAAACATGGCAAAGGCAGCCTAAACCAAAATGATTCCATCAGTAAGGGATATGATAGAAGGCTAAACAATAAACCTGAGCAAGTTTGGTAGGGCTTTGCTGAAGTGATACAAAATCTGCAGGACCAAACGTTTTACGGGCATTTACCCCACATACTCTGGCTTTGACTTTCCTTCCACAAAAGAAAAAAAGGCATTGCCAGGTCTAAGGGTGGAGTCACGGGAGGACGAGTGTGTGTGCGCGCTTTATGCATGAATGGTCACAGGTGAGTATGTGAACACCTTTAGCACCAGAGGGGCAGGGGGGGACTGTCCCATGGTTCCCAGGGCATTGTAAGGCACGCAGGTGTAGGTGCCGAGAAAGTCCTCTGTCATCTCAGCCACTCGAATGCTCCCATCCTCCATTTGGCTCCAGCCAGGGTACTGCAACAGAGAGAGCAGCACCATCACTCCAGACACACAAATACACAATGCCCTTACTCTACCCAGCTCCACCATTCAGCATATATGGAACACTCTCAGACAAGTCTTCTCTGCAAAGAACTCCTGAGAAAAAATCTAAGCACTCATTTCAAAGACATTCTTGTTCTCTGCATCAGTGGTGAGTCACTTATCCTTCTGAGATCAAGATCAGAGATCAGTTCAAAACTTGGAATCAGTCCAACCTCACACAATTTTTATTTTTTTCTGAATTAGGCTGTCACCACTTTCCATTCACTGTCTGAATCTCTGCTTTTGTAGCAGCTAAGTGGTGGGAGAGAGTGCTGACTGCCCAGTTTTGTGTCAGCGTGGGCAGGCAGATGGCCAGCAGTGGCCAGTACTTCTGGAGATGAACAGGAGAGGGAAACTAGACCATACGTGTCAGCCAGAAGGTAGGGCCAGTGGCACACTCTGAGACTCCTGGCCATAAATGACTACTGTGGCGTGATTCAGACATGATTCAGTCCCAGAGATGCCATGCAACCCTCGTAGCCCATTATGTCACATCTCATCCTTCACATATTCTTAACAAAAAAATCCTAGCTCCAAGCTGAGAGAACATAAGCAGAAAATGCCCCCTTATTGACTCCTGCCCAATCCTGCAGTGTTAGTCATCCACTGAGAGCAGGAAGCAGCTTGACTGACCTTCTCTATCCGGAGAGGCAGGCCATCTTTTCTCCACTTCACTGAAGTGACAGGTGGATTGGCATCCACCGGGCAGCGGATGAAGCCCGGCAGTCCAAGTGCCCCATAAATGAAGGGTGGCATGTTCACCACGCGGGCAGGGTCTACACGGCAGAGAGAGAGAAGGAGAGAGAGGGAGAGGGAGAAGGAGAGTAGCAATCAGGCATGCAACCTCTGGTGTGCTTTCAACCATTAGCTTACAGCGAGGTGGGCAGAGACAGGCCCCAGACTCCAGCAACAAGTGCACATCTGTCTGAAGGACTGGGCTGGAATGCCATGGTATAGATCCTATAATGATGGTGGAGTCCCATAACATGTGCGCAGATGGGTGAGATAGACTTTGTTGGACATGCAAATTGTAGAAATGTACTGACGTTGCCAGGTTTAATTTAGATTTTATAGCTTAAAACATGAACTAGGCCTTTAATGAAGCACTCTAAAGACGAAGAAAGTGTGAAAGTTTTTTTTTAACATAACACTTTTTTTAACATAATTTTTTTTAACATCACGGGTTTGGAATCAGTCATGCATAAGTAAGGTGGTACATCTCTGTCGCTCATTAGGGTTCACACCTCCTGAGCGCAGTCTACTGTAACCAGCAGGAATATGCACAGCTCTCAGAAACGAGCAGTTTGAAGAAATCCACTGCTCCATCTTTACACTTGGCAGAGTGCCAAGCTCTATTTTTAGTAAGGAGATGGGGGGGGTTGGGGATAGACGAGAACGGAGAAAGGTGAGATGAGAGAACTGCAGACCCAAGAAAAATGGAGAGGAGAGAAGAGGAGAGGAGCAGAGAGCAGAGAAGTGAGGAAAGGGCAGGAGCAGTAGGAAAGGAGCGCAGACTTGTAGAGAGAGGGACAGAGGTGTAGAGAAGCGGACTTGGCTATGTGTAGAAACAGAACTGCAGTGCTGCCAGTCATCAAGTGGGGGCACCAGTGCCCACGCCACCATCCCGCCAAGTGTCTGCAGATGATGTCACTGCAGAGGAGAGGGTTTCCACACAAGATGATGTCACCTTCTTACATCTACCCCTCCTCTTTCACCTTCTCTCTGTCTGTCTATCTCTACTTCCTTCCCCCTCTCTCTCCCTCTTCCCACACGTGCAGGACTAAGTGCTGGTGGATGTGACCAGTTTGGGGCCATTGCCCTAGGCTGGCACCGAGCAGGGGGTTGGGGAGGGAGAACCGGAGGAGCTGGAGACAGAGAGTAGCCCGGGCTGTTTGCCACCAACGCAGCGCACTGCAGCACAGATCCCCCTCTCATCCAAACCACAGGGGCTTCTCCCGAAAGCCTCCACAAAAAAAGCAGCTGCCGCCACCAGCTGTCTAACCTTTCAGCAAGACGGCCGGGGGGAGAGATTGCATAACGCCGCCAAACAAATCGATGCCACGGTTTTGAATTGGAGAGCTGATTGGGTTTTCAGGCATGCATGTGTCAGGGAACATGAGTCCCCTACACCCTATATCCTCTCTCTAAACCTCAGCTCCGCTAAATTATGATGTAATGCCTCTCTCTTCACTCTCTCTCCACCGCACACTTCCAGGCCAA
This sequence comes from Electrophorus electricus, assembly GCF_041902795.1. Lineage (NCBI taxonomy): Eukaryota > Metazoa > Chordata > Actinopteri > Gymnotiformes > Gymnotidae > Electrophorus > Electrophorus electricus. The sequence continues at coordinate 8,401,029 of NC_137504.1, forward strand.
TCTCGTGCCTGAGACTGAGGGAATTCAAAATGTCTGTTGCCTTGGATACCGCAATCACCACCAATGGCACGTCTCCTCTGGACATTTATAGCACCAGTCCGCCCCAACATTCCGTGCACACACGTCCAGTTTGGTTCTCTCCCCAAAGCTCCAGGCAAAAGTCTCAGAGTGAATCTCTTGTACATGTGTCCATCAATGCAGAAGCCGTGCGCCCTCACTGACTGCTCTTCCAAGTTACAAACTCAAGGTCACTGTTTCCATTCAAGTCCTCACTCTAGGGACAAAGACCCATTCCAATTGCCAGGCTGCAAACAGAAAGTGCACCAACAAGCCAACATGGCCTGAGGGCAGTAGAATTGGCTTGGAGACTGGAGTACCCTCTGAACAATTACAACCCAGAACCCTAACAGAAACAAAATCGCAGCTCAGTGCTATTGTTCTGCGTACAGACTACATGAATAGAGTGGAAACTGAATATGTTCCAACCTATCACAAGGATCAAATAGCAGTGGGAATTAAGGATTTCAATTAAAGTCCTTAAAATTATTCCATGCATTAAAAATATGCATTACATAAAGGTGCATTCAAAAGAAGGCTCAATGAAGCACTACTAAAGACTAAATGCATGTAAGAGCGGAGGAGTGTGAGCAGGAGGTGTGGCCATACTCACATTGCACTGACAGGTATGCTGATGCAGTGGGGGGCCGGCCAAGGCTGTTGCTAGGACTGCAGGTGTACTTCCCAGCATCCTCAGGTTTCACCTGGGCAATGATGAGGGAGCCATCGATCAGAATTCTCACTCTGCGCTTCAGATCACTAGAGAGAGAGAGAGAGAGTGAGAAAGACACATTCAGTGAAAATGACCCTTACTGTATTGATATTTGTGTAGTTAACAGAATTTTTTTAAGTGCTATATGTCAGGAACTCAAAATTCTAACCAGCCAGTTATACCCAAACCTCAACCCTGAAAGCTCTCACAAATCAAAAAGCTCTCCAAAGGCACCCATGAGCTCTTTGGAGCAGTTCCAGCCGACAGCATTTCCTAGTCAGCACTATTCATGCCTGAGCCTACCATTGTAAAATAAAAAAAACCAAACAAACAAAAAAACCAAAAGAAGAACATAACAAACAAAACAAAACAAAACAAAAAACAAAACATAAGAACGTCTTTTCTGTAGTGTTTACAGGCCACGCATGCTGGGGTCAAGGTTAGCTCCCAGCTACGTTACTCATAATCTGTGCTAGGGGAGAGCACAATTGCATGAGCACCATGCCACTTGCTGTCAGGGTAGTGGGAAGAGCACATAGCATTAGACCCTGAGTGCACTAAGCTCCCACTCAGATGTGGATTAGTATATAGCTACCTAAGAATTCAGACACGGCACCTGAGTGGGCTCAGACTGACATCAGCTCTGGATCTTATCACTGATCTATATGCGTGTTTTAATGAAAGCAGGATCATGGATTAAAAAATCACAAACATCTGTTGTTGTTTTTTTCCTGAAGTACTGGGTCAACTTGTATACAGTAGGTATGTATGATGATGATAATTATTATTTGCTTAGAAAAATTTCAGGTGATGTATCTTTTCTATCCCATAACTCAAGGCTGTTGTGCAACACTGAGAAATATATTTTTAATAACACTAACAACCTGCTGCAAAATGGGCAATACTGAAATGTTATTTCACCAAGATGTCAAATAAAAAAAATGACACAGCTGCAGACACATGGAGGTAAGTGTGTGAGGAAGCTTAAAGTGGCATATGAACTTGAAGCGACAAGCACGATGACACACTGATGTGAGGGAGCTCCAGGAATATGATGGAAGTGGTAAGAAATCAATGATGATTGACCAAATAAAACACCATTCACCTTGCATAATCCGTGATACAGTATTTAGAGTATAATACTACTCCTTACAAGAGTCTAAACAGAATTCATTAAAAACATAGTACAGACAGATTGTACCTTTTACTGTGAGGACTATGCATATTTAAAACAAAGTAAATCTGAAACAAAACATCTTCATGTAGGCAGTAATCCCAAAGCTTGTGTGCTGTCTAAATGGTAATGACCATATTGTATGGACAGCAAGCTATCCCCCAGTGCTGTAGCACAGGACACTCTGACAGTGAGGTATGGTACAGTAATGAACCCGATCATAACTTTACTTCTTGAAGAAGACATTATCTTCATCCCAGAACCAGGTATATGTCAGGTTGCCAGGATACGCCTCGGCCTGGCAGGTGAAGAATGCATCTTGGGATATGTTTACGGTGATGTTCTCTGGAGGGGAAACGATAAATGGAGGTCCTACAAGCCAAAATGAAACAGACAATAAACCAAAAGCTCTTGTCTTATCACAAATATTTAGCCCTGAGGTTAAAGCATAAAGACAGTAATGGCTTATTATACTACTTCATCACATTGGCAAGATATGAGCTCCATAATAGTTCAACAGTAAATTGTCCATTTCTCAATACAGCTGTTATATAGCATGAATTGTTCAAACAGTAAAATCTGTTGAGGTTCAACACACGAGTCTGATACCACACGTGAGTCAGTAACACACACACACACACGAGTCTGTATCACACATGAGTCTGATACCACGCATTAGTCAATATCACACATGAGTCTGTACCATGCATGAGTCTGTTAACAAGCATGAGTCTGTACAGTGTTCCCATGCTGGAGGACCACTATGTACCATTGGAGATGGTGAAGCACCATGGGTAATAAACCTCATTGGCCATGTATTGGAACCAGATGCTGGATCTGAATTTCAATAATTGATGTGATTATTAAAATCATGTCCATAAGTGTGTGTGAGGAGTGTTGGGGGGTTTCTGAATGTATGTTTGTCAGTGTGTGTGTGAGAGAGTGCTCACTCGCACGTGCGTGTGTGCGTGCATGCGTATGTAGGCATGCGTCTGTGCTGGCATCCCCACAGGTTTCTTTCTGCCACTTGTGGTGCTCCCTTCAACTGGTATTGGCAGTACAGAGCGCAGGGTTAGCAGGTCCAGAGGATGCCACCCATGCAGAGACATCACTGCAGACTCAGGCAAAGATGCTCCATGTCCCCCTCCACAACACTCCCACACACAAATTAACATGCTAGAACTGTGGCCAAAATGGTTTCAAACACCCACACCATCTTGCGTGGGCACAAACATATGCACCCGTGCCACAGGCATTCACAGAGCGTGTGCATTTTAGCCACAATTCCATTTACTCAATGGCAATGCAAGCAGTCTCTTCCCCTCTAAGAGAGATGGAGTCAACTTGAGTCAAATGTCCCTGTGTCTTTTCATTGCCCCCAATGGCACACATGGCTGTGCGTCTGGAGATTGCGCTTTGAGCCCACCTCCTGAATGTGGGTTAATATGCAGGATTGGACAGAGCATGTTACGGTAGTCACAGGTGACAGCCCAACTCAGCTCTTCCTCAGTCCAGGAGTCTAATGTGCTCAGCCATCAAGCCCACAGAAAAGCTGACAGCTACAATTAACATTTTGTCATAACTAGTGGTGGTACCTCCTTATGACATCTCACAGCCAGTATTCTGGAAGCACCGTCTTAGTGATGGGGACTTCCCTTGTGTTTTAAACAGGTATACCTAAATCAAGCATTAAACCTCCTTGATCAAGTGGACTGTATATGAGGCTACCTTTGTAACTTGGAAGAGCATATGATGGAGGTCTGGTTTGTGTAAGGCTGTGTGTTAGCATGATCCTGGCCTCTTGCACTGCTAGGCCCTCAGGTGCAGCAGAGAAGGTGAGCAGGCCATTAGAGGAAATTTGACTAATGAGCGTAGAGGTGGCAGGGGCTGCATGGGGAGACCTCCCATCAGCTGCATTCACCCACTAAGACGAGCTCCAGAGGAAGCCCTCTGCACTCAGCCACAATGCAATCCAGCAACATCTCCTAGTATAGATTTAATAAGCTCTGCTCATGCCCACCAACATCTGCTTGTCTAGCAACTGCATATAGTCCTATTACATCCATATCCAGTGAGCATCTCTGATCTGTAATAGATACACTGTGCATTACTGTCATAGAATGAGCGAGTAGAGAGCATGACGCCAGTGAGAGAGATGACCAGGGCTGTGGACTGATCCTGGGTCAGCCAATCCCTCCTTGACCTTGCTTCACATAAACATAAAAAAGGCTCGATTAGCTATCGCTCTACACTTTATAGAGTGTAGCCGCTCTACACACATCATAATGACAGAGAATATACACAAAAACAGGTAAAACAAACACACACACACACACACACACACACACACACACACACACACACACACACACAAAGAGCAGTTGAGGGCGAGGTGGGGGGAAGGGGGGCTACCTTGGACGAGAAGGCGTGTGGTATGGATGGCCTCTCCCTGCACACTGTATGCCCTGCACGTGTATGCTCCTCTGTCTTCTCGGCTGATGGACAACACCGTCAGACTTCCATCGCTTACCTGTGAACAAACAACATGTTCTCATCATCAGTATGGACATGGTCACTTGTTAGTGTACACACAACCCCCCACACCAAATATGTTCCTCAATGCTACATCCTGTGCAATGGGCTAATGTTCTGTATCCACGTATTCTCTGGGTGCCTATAAATCTCAACATCTAAGATGGTTTTTGATGCTTTATATGTAGCTATCCCCAAAGGGTAAGAGAATGGCTTAAAATTCATAATAAATGTCAAAAGGATCTCTGTTATACTGCAAATTTCAAGTACTTTCTGGGTGTGTGGACATCTTTATCAAGACACAAAATTATTACATACTTCATATGCAAAAAAAAAAGGCACATTAGTCAAAATCATAGGTCTATTATTATATTACAGCCAAATAAAAAAGGACAGACTGCCAGTAGAAATGGAGATGGTATGGAAGAGACCATAAAAACCAGGCCATGCCATCAGAGACTTAAAGATCAATGTGCTCCTGTTCTCTCTTTTCACACTCACACACACACTCACACACACACACACACACACACACAGACACAGACCAGTTCCATTTTTTAACTGCTACAGCGCAGCTCTGAGACTGGGGAAAGACCACTCCTCACACCCCCTCGCCCCAAGAATCAAACCTGCTCCAGTGTCCCATGCTGTGGCAGATGGCTTTGGCCCCCTCCGAGTAGAGGTCCCAGTACATTTCTCTCAGTGCTTATTTCTGTGATCTTTCAACTCATAAATGAAATTAGAGTTGCATGTCAATTAAGACATATGGGATTAATACATAACTGTTTCTGGGGACTCATGTTAACCTTTTATCACAAAAAGACACAATCATTAGTTTTCATTAAATGTTTCACATGTGCTCTTTTAAGTAGCATTCATAGCCAACAAATTTCTAGGTCGTCTATCTGTAAGATTGCAAGGATGATTTTATGCAAATAAAACCTCTAAAGATTCAGAAATGGAAGGATAGTGTGTATTTCTTAGAGTGGTTTACATTTTCAGGGCTATAGCCTCCTGAGACAAGATAAAGCCTGTTTTGGAGGGGCTTGCCATGTGGAAGCAGGAAGAAGAGATAGACTGCTTAGACTCCATGTTTATAAAACTCTGTGTTGAAGACATGAGAAGATCTCTCATAAATCATTCACCTCTCTGCCAGACAAGATGGGAAGAGCAAGAAACCCTCATGTAGTGTGGCACATGAAGACCAAGCCCGGAATATGGACAGTGCCGGTCTAGGACTAGCTCCGTGTTCATATTGCTTAGAGATATCAACAACAGAAACGTACCCTATATCACTGTTCTCAGTTTGAAACATATAAGCAAGTATGAGAGATGATATATGTGTGTATGTGGTAGAAATTCCTCCACAAGCGATAAATATACTCTCCACAGCTCTGGGGGAATATGGTCTTGTTTTTAACAGTTCAGCTTCATTGCTGAATGTAGAAGCTGACTAAGATAGACAGACAAGCACTCCAAAGGGTGGTGCGTTCAGCAGAGCGCATCACTCGCATGGAACTTCCTGACCTGCAGACCATCTACTACAAGCGGTGCCAGACCAAGGCCAGGAGGATTGTGAAGGTCCCCACCCATCCCAACAATAGGCTCTTCTCTCTGTTGAGGTCAGGGAAGCGCTTTCGCTCCCTAAAGACCAAGACAGAGAGACTGAAGAGGAGCTTCTTCCCACAGGCCATTCGGGCCCTGAATCAGGGAAACTGATAAACTGTGGGGACCACCACCACCATGTAACATAACTGTAAATATGTTCAATTACCACCATGTAATATATAACTGTAAATATGTCAATTACAAGATGGGACTGTACATTCTGTACATTGTGTACATACATATATACATATCATATATACATTGTACATTGTGTATATAAACATAATATACATATATTGTACATACATTGTTAATATATTTTTGTATATATATAGAATATATATTTCTCTATGCACCCCTGTTTTTCTTTTTCCTCAGTTTGGACAGAGCACTCAACCATTTCACTGCGAGTTATACTGTGTATGACTATGTATGTGACAAATAAACCAAACTTGAAACTTGAAAAGATGTGATGTTAGGTAATGCTAAGATCACTGCAATTCATGATGGCAATGGCCAGTTCAAGAGAGTGAGGCCCTGCACAACAGCTACTGCCATACAGAGCTTTACAGTGGACAATGGTTCCCTGAAAGTATATTCTCAAACACACACACACCCACACCCACACACACACACCCACACCCACACACACCAAAATACACAGAAATACACTCAAAGGCTCTGAAAGGCAAGAATGCAGATAAGTGTAGTCCATTTACTCCACAAACAGCAGCAGTCTGAATCACAGTAATTACTCTAATTACACAGATGGAGACACATGGTCAGACTACATCAGACCCAACAATGCACAACCACACATGTGCATAAGGGCGCATGAGCGTACTACAGCAGAGTGAATCACAACACATGCTTACAAACAACTAATCAGGCTAGTCACAATAGCCACAATGCTCATCAAACACATCAAGTCCGAAGTTATTTCACTGAACTTTAATCAAAACCTAGAGAATACACATCTACAGTCAGAACTACTACTCTGAAATGGTGTTCATAAACACATTCCTAGTATATGCCAGGGAGCCTGGTCTAGATCAGTCATTTCCACCAACCCCAGACAAGTGCAGTTTATAATTAACGAATCTTCTTCAAAGGAGATCACTTCTGTAAGTGCATCCATGCATTGTTATTCATGCCAGGCAGAGGTGAGGGGGTAAAAGGGGGTTTAAGAATAGATCTCTTATGTAATTGATCGCAATGTTCCCTGTGGTGCAGTGAGAGAGAGGGAGTGTATGGAAGGTAAATGTGTAATTGAGCTGTCATTTGCCAACCTCGACATCCATCTTAGGAATAACCATACTATGTGTAACCTCCACCCTGCAGTGACTCTCTCCGAACTGAACTCATCTCACAAATACACACAGCCACCTGACAGCTACCTTGCACATGTTTCTGCGTGGTACATAAAATCGACCAGTTTTGGGCTGAGGCTGATTCTATCTTTATCTGAATGTATTTCTAGAAATCCTTCCATTAGAACCAGCTCATTTGCTGAAACCCCTAAGCCATAAGGTAGCAGTGAGTGGCCGGGTTTGGAAGCCTCTGTCCACTCCTCATCAGGGATGGGTTTAGGAATGGCAGGGATGCACTAGACACACGCAGCATACACACACACCAGGCAAGCTACAGAGTTGTCTTTGGTTAAGGTTTTTCAAAGTCTAGCTAGTTCAGCTTAGTAGCCCACTTAATAAACTTCTGCGTGGTATTCTAAGACAGCACATCTTACGCTATGAATACAGCTTTCTGTGAAATTTTAAGACAGTACTTTCCAATCCAAGTCACAGAGCACCCCAGCAGCCTGTGTACATCTAAGACTTTTTCCATGAAAATCCATCAGGTTTAGCTAAAACTGGGCTTGGTAATAGTTGATGATGTTGGAAACACTAATCTGGAAGAACAGTTTTCTATATATAAAACGTCAGTATAACAGAAATGGTCACATTACAGGGAAATGTGTCAACTCTCAGCTGTCATAAGTAAAACCATATTGCTTCTCTCAAGCTAAGGTCTAATTAGATTCTGGCAGATCATCTATGTACATAAAGTACAGCAGTCACATGCCAGTAGACTTCTTTTAAGTTTAATTAAGATGCATCTTTTAAAACATATACACACAAATATCCCACATAATTTCATAAGCAGGAAATGCTCCCTCAGCATGCTGACTTCTTCAGAGACTACAAGTTTGAAGCATTTTCATTTTTGAATCTTTGCTAAGCACTAGAATTTGATCATTATGCTTTAACTTAGAAAACCCTCCAACATTATATCTTTCTCTGTATGAAGCAATTGCCACCGAGGTATGTAATATCTCATATTACGGAAAACACATGGCAAAGCAGTACATGATCCAACCAAAGCCTGTTGTGTGTGGCCAGTGGGAACCGCGTGGCTGAGGCAACTATAATTGAAATGATAAGGCACCCCTCGGCCTACCCTCTCTATAAATACCATCCAGGGCCCCACTCCTCAGCCTCTGCGATGTCCCACAATGTTCATTGTGGCTTAAAATTAACAAGCTGTGCATGCCAAAGCATCTTCTAACAATAGCACTTGTGCACCTCAATCGTACCGACGCAGCTTGTCACCACCAAGCTGCCATTTTTCATCTCTTACTCAGCATTGTGTATGGAAATGGCACCAATCTATGTCCTGCTGCAAGCCAAAGTCCCTGTCATAAGAGTGACTGAAAATGCATTGAGTCCAGGCTGCTCTCTGTCGTGTTTTTAACAACACATGCTTCATATCACCAAAGGTCTGGTGCTTCCACTGTGTTGTATCTGAGGTCACGAGGCTCAGAGGTCCACCAATGCCAACCCCTCTGCAGAAACCAAGCAGCCAATTTTCACAGAATGAATTCCTTCCAAAAATCTGCTGCATCCCTCAACGCTCCTCTTGACCAAAATAAAGAGCTTATCACTCTGCTCCAGATATCCTGAACTAGAATCTGTGATTATTGTTTTGGTCCAGGGATTTTGCATAATCAGCTCGGAACAGCACCGCAACAGCTGGCAGAGGATGGATTTCTGACCTGCAACTGAATCTAGCACAGCAATTAGCTAAGGGGGCAGTGGCCAGAGGAAGTGGAGGAGAATGGATCAGGGTTTCATGTATGAGGAGCACAGGGAGGAGCCACTGTAGCTGTGGGATTAGTAGCTGCGGGATTAGCCCCTCTGGATGCTCCATGCTTTGTAGCCTGCTCTACCAGCTCACGCTGGAGACAGGACCGAGAAAGAGGGCTGGTCACATGTGTGAGTTGTACAGAGAGATAGAGGGAAAGGGATTGAAAAGAGAGTGAGACAGAGGGAATAAAGACAGAAAGAGAGTGTAATGAACACATTGCTCAAAATCTAAGAGTGGTGCTCGGCACTATACACCTGTCAATCACATGGCCACACCCCTTAATGCCCCAGCATGACCAGACTGGAGTGGCTGTGCGATGAACACTACAGCCTCCGCTTGCACACACAAGCTCAGCTCAAAGGGCTGATCTGATCAATATGGCGGCAACCTCTGAAGGAGAGATGACACAGAGCAGAGAGGGAGCACGAGAGATTAGTAACGGCTCACAGGCTCTACGGTCCCTCAGGTGCCAGAGCAGCAGGCAAGAGCGCTCAAGTCATCAGTGGAGCCACACACACGCGCACACACACACAGACACGCACACACACACACGCGCACACACACACAGACACGCGCACACACACACAGACACGCGCACACGCGCACACACAGACACGCGCACACACACACAGACACGCGCACATACACACAGACACACACACACTAGTTTTCCCTGTCTCTCTCTCTTACTCTCGTCATGGGAGCAGGCAAAGCGGATAAGGTCTGGTGAAAACACATGTGTGCACTGTGTTCTCTCCTCCTAGAATCAATGCTGCAATCACGAAGTGTTTCCCATCTGACAGGTGAGTGGAGCGTAAAGATGTAGATTGTGATGGATACTGAGTACGTGTCCATGTGTGAGAGGCGTAAAGAAAGACCAGGGTTTGCCTTTCATTCCTAACCCTGCTACCCATTCCATACCCACTCCTCCATGCTAGAGCAGGCGCCACTCAATCAGCCAGCATGTCAGTGCAGCATGGCTTGGGATTCTGAGGATCTCATTAGCTCAGGGTGATCGTTTCTCTGGGAGCCAGGAACAATTTCCATGTCAAATTAAATTGGGACCATAAAAAATTGCTTAAAATATGGGATGAAAGCTAGCAGGCTTTATACAGGACCCTCCCATACTGCTCTAATGAGAGCCTGTGGATGTTACCACAGAGATTAGCACCTTTATTAAGCAAAACAATCCCGGTAGAATGAGGCCGCACCACATCCTTTCATTTTATTTGGCTAATACAATACCTGTGTCAACCAATGAATGAAACTATATCGTGACTTTCATTTCTGGACTAACAAACTGAGACTTTATTGTACTATCCATTTAAAACCACTTAAATCGCATGCATGAGAAATCACAGAGGTGTAGGAAGTGCAATCCCGATCTGCCCTAGGCTAGCGATCATTTGGGTGCTCACCTTGTATTTGGCGCTGTCCTGCAGGGGCTCGCCCTCCCGTAGCCAGCTGACAGAGGGCTTGGGGTTGCCGAACGCCGTGCAGCTCAGGGTGATGCTGCCGCCCTCCTTGGCCTCCACGTACTGCGCCGGCGTTTCTGTGAAGGTGGGCGGAGCTGTGACACACAGGGAAAAAGGCTTTCAGACACTTCGGCTTGCCCTGCGCTGACCGAACTCCTGCCTCAGATGGAGCCATTCAGTGGGGACATGGCAGGTACATGAAGAGTGCACACTGCAGCACTGGTTGTCAATAAAAGCGTGAGTTATCCCGCCATGGCAATTGGCACCACAGGGAGTTTGCGAGGCCATCTGTACTGTTAGCTCACACCGGCATGGCGCGCAGCCTCATGGCAATGAATCCTCTCCACGCACATATGCAGGCATTTATGAGCACTTAGTATATATGAGCTGCCACTGCTCTCTGCCTCAGTCTGGCCCTGCGTGTGTTCCCCCTAACTCTCTCTCTCTCTCTCTCTCTCTCTCTCTCTCTCTCTCTCTCTCTCTCTCTCTCTCTCTCTCTCTTTGTTTGAACAATTTCAGAGTGCTCCTCTCTTGTCCTTCTTGCCAGCTCCTGATTTAGTAGCTACAGTTTGACCGAGCTGCTTCCCCCCCCCTCCATAACTCAAGGAGACAAGAGGGCAAGAACAAAGATGGCCACTAAGGCACAGGAGTCAATCTGGACCCTCGCTGTGACAAGCTCAGTTACGGAGCTGACCCAAGCACATCGCTGAACAAAGAGCAGGTACGCAGGGCTGACATCTGTTATGTGCGCTGTCACCTCACGTAACAGTCATGCACACAAGCCTCATTATGAGAGACAGTAGAGATCAGAAGGGCAGGCTGCTGGAAAGAGTTTAGGACATAGCCATCTACAGAGAGGGAATGACGTAAGAGGATCTTAGTGTGCAGCGGCCTTGGTTGTAACTCACATGACGTTTCTGGGTTTTAAGCTTGAGGACTCTCAGTGGCCAAGCGTGTTCTGCTTTCTAATAAACAAAAATTGTAACTTCCTCAAAGATGTACCATTGCTATCCGTTGCTACACTACAAGCCTTTTTGACCATAAAAAAAACAAACAAAAAAAAAACACCAGCTGCAATAAACCAAGGTAGAGTAAGAGAAGGTGCACAAGGACAGAGCATTGTGGGGAAATCCATCAGGATCAAGAGTGTGCAAAAATATTTACAGCCTGGTGGTACCATGCCACTTTGGAGACCCTTGAGTGTAGAAGGGCCGGTGTCTTCACTATGCAGCCATAACATTTAAAAGACTCAGAGCTCAGGGATCTGCAGGGTGAGTGAGGAGACAGATGAAAAAGCAGCAGAGTGGGGAATGCCCCTCGAACCTGGACGCTGATCCAATTATACACACAAGCTATCTCTGACTAGGCACCATTGCTCCTCTTGGAGCCATGCAGGGTCATGCAGGAGCCACTGACCTCAGTAAGGCAGCACGGTCACAGACAGCTTCCGAGCCTTCTCCTGACCTGACTCCTCCGCATTTACTGCCATCTCCTTGATGGAACTCTGTCCTCAAGCCTTCTCATGGGCTTTTCTACTTTTGAAACATAACACATGAATGACTCATGAAGTCCCTCTGGAGGCTGACCATTACGCAACCCAGAGACTGTCTGTTTGAATGACGGCTCGGGCCAGAGTGGTGTGCTGTGAGGAATCTTTAAAGATGCCTTTTCCACTGAACAAGACATTTGAGTGGCTAACTTAGAAACAGGCACATCCTTGGGTACCAAGGAAGAGAAATGCAGAGACACCTGTCCATGTGGGGAGCTCCATCTGCTCAGCACTCACCAGTACACACACTCCTGCAGCAGCAACTCACGATGTTGGCTAAATACCTACTCTGCACACACAGATTACACTGCACACATAGACACACACTCATTTACGCTCTCAACCTCCCTCTTACAAACATCCACACACTCTCCCTCTCTCTCTCTCTCTTTCTCTCTTTCTCTCTGAAGCATCTGAAAGAAGGTCTCACGAGGCCGAAGGGCACGAGAATGCATTAGGTAAAACATTTGCCCTCGGATGCTGTTGCAGCCGCAGATTCATATCGATCTTATGGTCGGCCTCAACCTCCTGGATTAAAGCTCACCAGCCTCTTATCGAACCCACTTGACACCAGCCCCAAATTTTTGTTGATTCAGACAAGCATGGTTTTACACTTGCAATGGGTAGAAATCGAAGAGCCAGTGCAAAGGCATTCACGCAAAGTCAGACTGGGACTTTCCATAATCCTGTTTTCTTTGATTGCAGGAATGATGCTAGGCTCTGGCCAGCTGGAGTGGTCAGACAGCACCTGCAGTGAGGCTACAGAGAGCTTTCTGCTAGAGCTATACAGAGCAAGTGCCCATTACTGCATTTTCTCTATGGCTCTAACCATGTGCTTCACACATTCAAAATGACTGCAAGGGAGACCAGGAGACCTCCTATGAATAGAGCTGTTACATTCAGTTTGTCCTGATCATCTGTGCATTCCATACAGACGCGCACACACATGCGCACACACACACACACGCACACACACACACACGCACACACACACGCACGCACGCACGCACGCACACACGCACACACGCACACACGCACACACGCACACACGCACACACGCACACACGCACTTAACAAAACGAATGAGAGAGCATGCACACACATTCTCTTGTCACCACTATATGACAAGTCTGTCGAATATTTTAGCTTTCCCTGGGAAAAATGACATCATTCCCACTGCAGAAAGTGTGCAAGTGTATGTGTGTGTGTGTGCGTATGTGTGTGCCACCAGTCACAGATAAAATCAGAAGCTTGTATCACAGGCACAGATTGTGAGAGGAGGGAGGCTATAATAAGGCTTTGTGGTGACACACAAGCAGATGTTCCCACAAGCAAACAAACAAAGATATGCACACACACAGACACACGCTGTCCCTGGACTCCAGTTCATCAGATCACACAGCCCATTTATGCACTCTGAGCAGGCTAAACACAGGCTAGCAGAGTGGCCTTAGCAGAGGCTGCCCTCTGAGATTAACACCACTCTCTCAGCCTCATCAGATCATTCCACCTGCCCCATCCTGAGGAAAAGCTGATGCATTTATTAGAATGCTCATGTCTATCATGTCTTTCACTTTCCTGTGAAAATGGAATAAAACTGCCACTATTGCTGCTTAGGAAGAGTAAGACATGGTCCACAGTCCATCTCTTAAACCTTTTTGATTCCCCTGGCATTTATGTCTGATTTCTTTCTTAAAGCAAGGCTTGAGATGTTGTTTTGCTGTGACGCCTCCTTTAGGCTGAGGAGTAAGAGCTCCCAGGACACAGACAGAATGTAGCCCATATTCTCCAGAGCCTTTATTTCTCAAAGACCCAGCTCTCAAACTCGGCTCATGCAATCACAGAACGGATTTGATCTCTCCAACAGTGCTGATCTGGGACCCGATTTCACAATGACTGTAATTATATAATTAGAGGGCACTGAGCGGAGCCTGGCACTCTTGAAATGTCTGCTGCAGAACTTATGCACAGAGGCCTGAGGGAACTAGTGGTGTTCAGCCTTAGGAACATTCGCTGTGGGCTTTCAATCTGCTCCTTTCTCATGACTTTCAAAAATTTCCAGCCATAAAGAAGTCAATTTAACCAGTTTATATCATTCTTAATCATGCATGGGTAGATGTTTAAAAATGCACATTTGTGAACAAGACTGACCATGGCATGACCTTCGGATCCCTCTTCCAGGAGAAGTGCCACAAGAGGACATTATTGGAACACTTTGCAGATACACAAAGGTCATGATTTTGCTACATCATCAGAATAGAGTCTCCCAGAACACAGAGCATGGACATGGCTCTCCTCAAGATCATATTCACTGTGGTGCTGCAGTCACAATTATATGATACAGCCTTGTGCTGGGGAATCAGTGAAGACCCTGGATACACTATTTCAATATATTTTCACCTATAATGATGGCACTGGAGTGCAGCACCTCCAATGCATTCTGAATGAGGAATGCTTATAATATCATATTTAGCTTATGTCCTGTTTGATACTGAGAAGGTTTACTTAAGTCTAGTCAACTCTGAGGAGCCTATCAACCACCTAGAACCACTCCCTTATCAGCAAGCACCTTTTGGGTGTGTGCAGACTGAATGTGAGCCTGGGTATGCTGACAAGCAGGCAGTGCCACTTCAGAGCCATGCACTTCATTTTCCCTTCATAGGGAAGCAGTGTGGCTGCTTGGAATACTAAGAGAAAGGAACAGGTGAGGAGAACAACTCTGCCCCTTTAACTCGATAAAAATCAGCACCTACCAGTCTTGCTGCTGCCACAACTACTGATGCAATTATCCCAGTCAGAGATATCTTTCTATGTCTCACTGGCTTCCATCCCCCTCTCTCTGTCTGTCTCTTTCTCTCTCTCCCTATCGGTGCAAATGCAAATAAAGTGGATGATAATGAGGTGACTTTGAAAACAAGAATCTTATTGAAACACAAGTGATAAACAATCTGAACACACAAGTGATAATCTAAAATCTATAGTGGTAAAGGGAAAGGCTTTAACACTTTAAAAATCTGCTTTGTTAATGGTCAGTATAGAGACATGAGATGGACCGATACCTGGAGCTTAGTACAGACAAACCCAAATACCATAACTATCATTTTAGAGACAATTTTCTCATAATGAGAAAATCCTCTTTGGACTAATCAAGATCATCCATACAGACTAGTTCATTCTGCCTATGAGGCCAAATTCCTGTTGCACACACACCCACCCACACCAACACACATAAATACATGCTCACATATATTTTATAAATTAAATACATAAATACATGCATAAATATATGCCATATATAATGACATAATCAGCAACCCTGCTGGCATATTTACATATTTACATAGCTCATTTTAAACACACAGACATGTGTACATTTGAAGGCAACAATTTCAGTATAACTTCATCACATAACTGAAACTGAAAACATTTAAATTTAGTTGGTGGTACAGAGCAATAGCTTCACTATACGAAAAAGGCAACAAACACAAAAAGAATATGACATATTCGATGACAAAATATGACATTATTGCACATACAACCACCTATAGAGGCACTGAAGCATATGGCTTGCTTTTCTCTGATGAATGCACCTACAGAAATTTGCAACGCCATCAGCACCATGGACAGCATCCAGAATGAACAGCATCAGGACCATGGACAGGTGCTGATTCAGTGTATTTGCCTGTTGCTGCACAATGACCAGTTGATCACAGATCTGCATAGTGCAGTTCATCCAGAATAGCAATTTGGAAACTGCTATTCCATCAGAGTGATAGGTCTTATTAAGATTGATAGTCAAGATAGGATTGGTCATGGCTGTGGAAAAGCATTATAGATCAAATGCTGAGCTAAACTTGTGAACTTGCTCATTACTGTCCATCATGCTCAGTGCCATAAGCCCAAGCTCATCAGATACACTGACTGCTATTTAAACACACATCTGTCTAGTGGCTATTTAGTATCCTGGTATCCTGATGTGACAATGAATTAATAATTCAAAATGGCTTATAGATATGAAAAAAGCAAAAGAAGGCAAAAATCACAGCACTGATTATACTGCGTGGTTACTCAATGAACCTTCAGGAACTTTAACAATATCTAGACATCCAACCGAGACATTTAGCTACAAGGCCTGAAGGTCTCGCCTCATTCTCTGAACTCTATTTGATCATATCATGGATGTTTTTCTTCCACTATGTCCATCAAGTCTCTCTGTTATGTTCCTAACTGCCTTCGACCTCTCTGGGGTATAATATTTTTGTGGAAATTCTTCTGCCCAAACTTCACCATATGCTTGCACAACAGTAATCTGCAGAAAGCAAACTTGATGGCACGGCATGAGGAGAACATGGCTTTGCCATCCAAGCCTATCTAGAGAAGGATATGGTAGAGCTGCAGTGTGAGAATCAGCAGCTCTAACCCTATGGGAGCACTTCACTCAATCCTGCAGGATTAGCCCTGTCTCACTGCCATGCACCAGTGCATTTAACCGCTTTGCTCTCCTCTCTGACCCTGCTACTAGCAATTGAGTTTTTAGACCAATATCCCTGTTCCTATGACAACAGCATCCCTCACCTTCGCTACAAGACATGGCATGGTGGTTATTCGCCACCATATTGACTGTCACCGCAAGGTCATTTATCTAAATGTTGATCTATATGTGGGCACCTTTTATTTGCAGTTCAATTGTGAGCGATTACTCTGTTGAGCAGTCGCCAAAGGCCTGGGAGGTAATGTGCATGGACAATACACAGAGGCTGTCCTGGAAGCAGCCTGACACTTAAACAGGTAGCTGGAGCCTGCGCTAATGACATACAGGCTAGATGCATATAAGTGAGAGAAACAGAGGGGAAAGAAGTTGCTCATCACACCAACCAGCCTTAACATATCAACTTGCCTCAACACACCAGCCAGCCTCAGCATATCAACCTGCCTCAACACACCAGCCAGCCTAAGCATATCAACCTGCCTCAACACACCAGCCAGCCTCAGCATATCAACCTGCCTCAACACACCAGCCAGCCTCAGCATATCAACCTGCCTCAACACACCAGCCAGCCTGAGCATATCAACCTGCCTCAACACACCAGCCAGCCTGAGCATATCAACTTACCTCAACACACCAGCCAGCCTCAGCATATCAACCTGCCTCAACACACCAACCAGCCTTAACATATCAACTTGCCTCAACACACCAACCAGCCTTAACATTTTTTCTTAACATATCAACCTGCCTCAACACAGTAACCAGAATTCAAAGTGGGATTACAAGCCAGTTGAACTGCAAATTAAAAAGCTAGCCCTGTCAGACAGACAGGTATTTATTCAAATGAATTTGTATACAACATATAAGATGTGCCTGTGGTAAATTATATGTGCAACTAAAGAGTTTAAAATATATGTACACTTTATATACTTTAAATACTGAAAGGATTTTCCAGAAAAGCAGCTGGATAGACTGACGTTCTCCAAATACTCATGTCCAGCAAATATCAAAATGACCCATTACAACTGAAGCTTGAATAATGTCAGAATAATATGGACACACAGTGATGGCAGTGATGGCAAACAAACCATCAAGCTGTTTACATTCATAAATTAGAAACACAGAAAGCAAGGGAGAGAGAGAGAGATATTAATCATGCATGATATGTTTAGCTGAACTGCCTCAATGACTGAGACTTATTACAATAAACACTATATGTGCAAGTAGGAACAGATATGCAGTGAATGTCCTACATGAGCAGCCAATGCCTTTCCCTTCTGTTCTCGCGTCCTCTCTTCTTGTCTCTGTGAGATAGCACCAAGCAGTAACCTTGACAGGTTTGTCTGCAGGTCAAATAGACTAGAGGATAAAAGATTCTCTACTCATGCTACATAAATGGATATGAAAAAATATGCTGTCTCTCCGATATACTGGTATGCATGGTAAGTCTTTTGTTTTTTTTAGCCCTTTGGTATTGACCATCTTAAGTCTCTCTACTATACATGCTTTACAAAATGTTTTTGGCTTAAGTAGGCTGAACTCTTGTGCATAGATAATTCAGTAATGCCAATAAATCTTTTTATTTCTAAAAGCAGCCATTAGGAGGCAAATTTTCCTTCTAACCTAGACAGCCAAACTTCATCTTGAGTACACTGAGAGGCAGCTCTGTTTCACCAGACTGAGGGGCAGTTCTGTTCCACCACACTGAGAGGCAGTTGTTCCACCAGACTGAGAGGCAGTTCTGTTCCACTAGACTGAGAGGCAGTTCTGTTCCACCAGACAGAGGCGCAGTTCTGTTTCATCAGACTGAGAGGTAGCTCTATTTCACCAAACTGAGGAGCAAACTGGTGCACAGCGGGGCAGATGAGATCCAGCAGCCTGAGGGACACAGATGTTTCAAAAGACTGAGAAGCACATCAGAGCACTTCAGTTTCAGCACTCCAGTGGTAGCAGTTTAGGAGAGTGAGAGTGACCCAGTGAGCACAGAATAAGATAATCTAACATGAGCATACTTTGAAAATGCTCATACAACCATAGGCCTGCATCCATACATGCAGCCCTAGACATATATGGACACACCTTCACACACACCTAACTTCTGCTGCAGCACTGGTGGCATATTCCATCACTCTCTTCCCTTTCCCTGGTTTTGTGTGACATGCGCCGCATGGCCGAGCTGCTCCAGAGCGTGTGTGAGGGTGAGAAAATCACAGGAAAGGCGCTGCTAATGCAGGAGGTGACTGAAACCAAACCCTCAGCATGACATGTTCACTCAGCATCACTCTGCCGAGTGCCAACTTCTCCTCGATTAGCCCGCCACACACAGGAGCAGCACCACGGCGTGGTGCACCAGCAGCCCACCACTCAGTGCTAGGAGTGCTCTTCACTGCTGAGGGGATTCACCAACAGTCCACATGCATACATATATTCATGGAGGTCTGTAAAAGCGTCGTGCTATGGAGACACGGCAGAGCGCAAGAATTCACACGGAGGGAAAAAGAACTCTGCATGTCCTGGCAAGCACATTCGAATGACAGTAATAAATGGCATCTTCTAATGTCTGGACGACGCAACTATCTGGGATTTTCCACGCAGCAGATTAAATATGAATGAGGAGGATTTGAGGGTTCTGTGGTATGAATGAGAGTGCCCCGTGTAGCTCAGCCTTTGCTAGCTCCGTATAGGCCTGGTGGGGCAGCAGTGTGAAAGTGGATGTTGATCGATGAGAAACATGCTCTCAAACACAAACTGTAGTATTATTAGTGGCACACGCTGCTGCAGGGGTCTTATTATCTTGTACTCCTCTGCTGCATGTGGCAATCCAACATGGCAAATCAGTATTTCAGTATTTTCCAGTCTGGCCTCATGCAGACAGCGAGCGCTGCTCTAGCCTGCCAACCTCCCAGTGTCCTGCTATTGTACACAGCGGAAGAGACAGTGAGATGGGCCATCCCAATTTAGAAATGTGATCCAGCAACGTCAATACTTGGCTACAATAAGTCAAACGCGCCTGCTTCCCTGGAAAACTACAGAATGTAAACGGCCATTTGATTTTCCAGCAGATGTTGCGGTAAGGGAGGGGAAAGTAGTTAACCGCATTGAATATTCATGATAGCAGTGAGGCAGCTGGCATGCAGCTGTAGGAGAAGGCAGCCCTCCAGGAAACAGCACGTGCTGCAACACAGGTGCAATGGGATGGAGGCTTCTACCTCTGGGTAGAGCCATGCTGTCACGCTGACCGGGGACTGGCTGCGTGACTCTAATCCGAGCCAGATCAGCATGAGAGATGAACCAAAACTTCTCTCAGTTCAGAATGAGGAGAAGTGGGTGGAGGCTCACCGTTCACCGTGAGGTGCACCCAGCTGCCATTGTGGAAGGTGTCGTACTGCTGCTCCAGCATCAGGACCTTGCACTCATACCAGCCCTGGTCATCCGAGCGCACTCGCTCAATCCGTAGGGACGACTTTCCATGCAGGGTAGCTCGACCTGCGGAGGGAACACACATGCATGTCATCAGCCCTGTCACACCTAGCAGGTATGGAAACAAAATAAACTTGACATGAGTAAAACAGGTCACTCTAATAAAAAAAAAATTTAAAAACTGCCCAAAATGTTTAACAAGATGCCTGTGGGTGGCAATGAAACATTTGTGCACATATGTGCGTAATTGTTACTGCAACAGAAACAGCATGCAACACATGTAGACACTTAGACAAAGTGACAGTTCTTGACAGTAACTGCACTATGCCATGCAAAATTAACGTTGTAGTATTTATTATTTATTTAATTCCTATTCATCAAGTTACTATGGCAATAATTAGTGCTCCAGTGTCAACTTACCACTGTAGTACATTCACCTGTAGCCAGGGTGACAGTCAGTCAAAACTGACATGCGCATGAGACCATACATATTAAAGACCTATGCCAAGAGACAGATGACTGACTAACTTCCATCATGAGGCTAGTGGTTCGCTGGAAATTGCCAGTTACTTAAAAATGTAATGCACTTGTAAATTTCGCCAAGATGGCACCAATTTTAATGACTTCTAGTGGCAGAGCAGCACAACTGTATCTCTCTTTAGTTTATATCTATATGTGTAGTTTCTTCCTCTGTAAGAGGTAAATTTGCATTTCTGAGATCCTTTGCCATCATGTTCACTCCAAACAGACCAAAATCATGTCTTTTAAAAAAACTGTCAATCAGCTAAATGAGTGTGTGTGCAGAATGTTGTTGATGACTTGCATGTGTGACCAAACATTGTCATAGAAAACATCACACCAGTGTCCGACCAGGACATTTACCATCGGGCAGGTTCAGATGGTATTTTTTGCATAGCAGTGTTATTTTATGAATTACTAACATCATATGTAAATGAGCACACAATGTGGTAGCACCATATATAATGTGAACAGTATGATGCACTAGCAATCCACATTTATGATGAAAGTTGTTATTGCAGCATTATTTGCTGTGGTGAAGGGCACAGGTGATGGGAGAATAGTTGTGGTGAAGGGCACAGGTGATTGGAGAATAGTTGTGGTGAAGGGCACAGGTGATGAGAGAATAGTTGTGGGGGAGGGCACAGGGGATGAGAGAACAGCTGTGGCTCTTGGTCATTTCTTACACTTTCCTCTGAGCTCCATGGAGGAAAAATGCAACTGTAACCACAGCAGACACAGGCAGTATTCATGGATCAAGCAGTGGAGGGGATTTATGCCTTTCATTGAATTCTGGCAACTGTTCAGAGCAGATGGTAGGCAACAATATCAAGCTTAGGCAAAGAAAGTTTACACAACAGAAGACAGGGATATTATATGGCCTTCTGTGTCCACTTTATCCTTTGGAATAACTTTCTTAATTCTAAAAGTAGCAGAATTCTGCAGGCTGCCTGTCAAGTCCCATAACTAAAAATAGGAAACACTGCTTTAATGTTTGCACGAATTTATGAACAGTGTATGCACATATATGGGGCTAATATATGCTTGCCTATACAGCAAAGGTATGTGCCCACAGGGTGCATGTCTGTGTTTCTGCTGGCTTTGGGTTCCCATCCATACTGTAATGTCATGGGTCAGCAGCAGCACTCAGCTCCTGAGTCTCTGGAGGATTAACAATGGCTATGCTCCAGATGTGCCCCCCTGCTCCTCTTGCTTTGTGCTGATGCAGAACTCTCATGCGGTCATCACCGCTTGCCTGCTAAGCACCATTCCTCACTATGGAGTCTGGGAGCAAATCCCCACAGCTGAGAACCCTACACAGCAAAGATGTTTTCATTTCTCAGAAAGGATGAATATGTTTCAAACAACATCTCAGGACTGTTGCTGTGAGGTCAGATGATGCCCATTCATTGTTCCATTAAGGGAAGGTCTCCTTCAAATCCTGAACTGACCTTAGATTTGCATAGAAGCGTGCGCCTGCTACCAGTTCAGTACGCTCAGTCCCAGATGAGAATGTGAGCCATCACTTTTTCCGAGTTCTGCTAGACACCAATACAGCTTCACTGAAAATGGTCTAGAGCAGCAAGGCAGCGAAAGGAGAGCACTGGGAAGTCTTGTGATGCGTTTAGAGCAGTGATAAAGCAGTGACAACACTGAGACATGCTGCTGGTAAAAATAAAGCACTCAGATGGAGACATTCTGGAGATGCTATAGAGGTTAATACAGCAAACCCGCATCAAGCATCTCTGTCACTTTCCCAATATCTCTCTTTCTCTCCACTATCTCTTTCTCTCCTTTTTGTGTCTTGTTCCATCTTCGTCTCTCTCTCTCTCTCTCTCTCTCTCTCTCTCTGTCTGATGTGCTTATATAACTTTAATGCTCCCTTTAAAAAAGGAGGACTAGAGAAAGTGACGTTTCTTTTTTGTATGTATAGAAAGTGAACCAATCACTTGCAGATTTCTTTATATGGCTGTTCTTACTATATTTGTTGAGCACAAATGTTCAGACAGACACCATCCCCCCCTTCCCATTAATGAGCTCCACTCAGCTCATAGTTACATGCTATCTTTCCCCATTCCAGTCATAACCGTAAGCCCCATCACGAGTCCATTTAGCTCAAACAGAGGCATGTCAAGCAGCTTTCTGTAGATTCATTCAGCGAACTGCTGAAGACAAAAGGGCCCATTGTGGGACATGAAAGAGTAAGCCTGTCTGGGCCACAGTGGTCAGCCTGTTTAGAGATGACTCTCTTCACTGCACTATGAACTGTGCCCGCTGATGACTCCGCCATAACACGAGCCTCTCGGGCCTCAACAAAGCAGCACAGTGGCGTGATAAAGTGGAGACATTAGTGCAGCGCGGCCAGCGCCTGCTTCACATCACAGGAAATATGGCATCATACAGTCAAGCTCCTATGTCCACAGGGTGAGGGATCACCAAAGCTAAACCCTACTTTATTCGGCCTCTGTTCCGAATCATGCTACGAGCCTTGCTTTGTGGAGCAGTAACAAGAGTGGAAAGTTTTGAAAATGCTTTGTAAATAGAATAGAAGCACAAACAGCAGTGTAGCCATGTGCCTGACTGTAACGAGCGCCGAAGAAGTTGCGCTGCTCACTCAGGTAACGGAGTGGCAGGGAGCACTGTAGAGTGGCTGGCTGCGGGAGCAGCCGGCTGTGCCAGCACATTTATGGAATGCACATTTGCCTGAGATGCACTGCATCTGAAGCTAGGAATGCTGCACACCACCAAACTGCTCGAGGTTGTGAAGATTCTTTCACCTGCTTTTCGAAATTCCTGCCCAGCACCAAGAAATATGTTAAACCTGCTGTCAGAAATTCAGCAGCAATTTCAGAACTAAGAGCGGGGGGTGGGGGGGGTTCCTCTCCATCTCATTACCATTCTGCAGGAGCACAAGCCATTAAAATTGCATATTATGCCCCTAGTGACATCTGATATACTAGCAGAGTTTCTTTGCTTTCATAAATCTCTTACATTATGCCCTTTGTGTCTCTAAATATCAATAGGTGTAATTCCGAATCTCGGTTTTAGAGGAAAACATTGATTTGATCTGCCTCGCCCTCTCTAATCATCTGGTTCTCTAAAGCTCTGGCTTGGTTCATGCGACCTGCACCTCAACTACCTGACTGGAGGACTGCACTGGAATATACAGTATTTATTACTACAGATTAAAGGGTTCTTTAAATGGATGGATATAAAATATATTGGAACAGGCTCCCCCAGCATTTAGGTAAACCTTTGTAATGTTTATAACAGCCTATAAAGCAGGAAGAGAAATTTTATTTCAACAAGTTACACTTAGAGGAAAGTAGTCAACAGTTTATGCAATAAGGAGCAAACTAGGACACAAATATTTTTTATGCAGAGCAATAAAAAAGCCCATGTGTTCTGTGATTTCTGCACACTGTAGAATAAACTGTGTAATGCTGAGTAAATTATGTGAAAGCAGAGTGATTTTCTGATGCTATAAAGGGCCTTCATGCACTGTGAAGAAGGCTTCTGAATAGGTTCCTCATAAGGGAATGTCAGTTAATGAACCAAAACAGTCCCTTTATTGTTCAGATGTTTGAATGGAAACCCTGTTTTATCTGATGTAGACTGAAACTAATATACTACAAATGTTGAATCCCAACACAGATAACCCTTTATTCATTTACATGAAGTACTAGAGTAACAGTGAAAACATTCTATCTGGAATGAAGATGTACCTGGTAAATCCGGCAAACTGTGTTTCAATACACTTTAATATGAACATATGAAGGACATCTCTAGAAAAAAAAAAGGCTACAATTCACTCTTTACATGCAGGCTGTACCAATGTGAAAGACCATATTAACATGCACTGTAAAATATCACATATATAGCACTCTTTCAAATGGAGAGCACTAAATCATTAAACACTAGAAATGTTAAAAGTGGAGGAAATGAAATACACCAAGGTTTTGGTAAAGTGAAGTACACGGTAAGATTATAATAAATTGAAGTACACTCCAAGATTTTGGTACAGGGAAGTATACACTATGATGCAGTGATGTACACTCTAAGATTTTGGTAAGGTGAAATTTTATTTTACTTTATCAAAATCTTATTTTTTGATATTGGTAGCATTGAGTTTTTGATACAATGAAGTACACTCTAAAATTATGACACAATGAAGTACTTTCTAAGATTATGGTACAGTGAAATACAGTCTAAGTGGCACTGCTGTGATCATAGCACATACTTTCCAGTAACAGGCTTCTAACAGCTCCAGGTCATTCATGTGAAGCCTTGCATGTTCCACCCACATATGCTACGTGTGTGCATGTGTGTGCGTGCGTGCGTGCGCGCATGTGTGTGGTGTGTATACGCCCAACACTGGAGCGATGCTGAGGGCTCACCGGCGTACTCTGGGTCCACATGTGGCGGGTAGAAGCGGAAGTTGATGAAGAAGGGGATGGGTACGCCGAACTTGAACCACTCCACCACGTAGGGCTGGCCGTCGAGCGGGTGGGCCACGTCACACCCCAGAACCACGGTCTCCCCGGCACGGGCTGTCACAAACTGAGGCTCCTCTCTGACTCCGTGGGCACCTGCAGTAAAACATATAATCAGTGAGCAATCTAAACACACATACACACCCACACACACCCACTACAATGACTTTACTATAGCAACCACTCTGGGAGACACAGTCACATGGTG
Source organism: Electrophorus electricus (assembly GCF_041902795.1). Classification (NCBI taxonomy): domain Eukaryota; kingdom Metazoa; phylum Chordata; class Actinopteri; order Gymnotiformes; family Gymnotidae; genus Electrophorus; species Electrophorus electricus. Next base: position 8,426,403 of record NC_137504.1, read on the forward strand.
AAAGTGGAGGCCTTGGCTTCAATATCTCTAATGCTGAGACTCAGAGACACAAAGAGTAGAGTCTGATGAAGAATGTGGCCTGCTTGTTTTTGTATTACATCATTAACAAGCCTCCAGGCTATGCGCTCTACCATGGCATTGATTTTCAGGTAATTCTTGCATGAGTAAACGTTACAACAGGATACAATGTAGCTATTTTACAAATCAATGTGCACACTCATTCACGTCACTGATAAACACCGGGACAGCTCAAGTATTTATGATGTGTTTTGTGCTTTGCAATTAACATGAAGCTGAACAAGACAGGGACAATGCCGTTACACAATGACAAAGAAAAAAAAAATTAAAAGGAAATAAATCACACAATTCTCCTCCAGTCAAGTCAAATGCAGTTTCATTTGTGTGCTTTACAATCAGAGATATCAATCACTGAAACACACACAAATACACAGAGTGTGTCCTAGGCTCACTCCTTTTCCTCACTCCTCACAGAAGCAGTCACCTTGGCTGGAGGTCACCACCAAATAAAAGACATATCCTGTATGTCCTGTATCAACAGGACATGGGATTATGATCATGTAGATGGTCAAGCAGTAGAAACATGACAATATATGGCACAGGAATATTGTGGTTTAATGCTGTTTCATTATTTAATCTCACATATAAAAGCTGTGGATCATGCTTGCAATTAGATATTCTCAGTTTCTTTTGCTTTTTCTGTGTGCCTCGCAGTCTCTCTCCCTCTCTCCGTCTCGCAGTGAATCTGTCTCTCTCTCCCTCTCTATGTGTCTTTCTCTCTCCTCCATCCAGCGCTCGTAATGATGTGCTGATGAGAGACGCTGTGTTGCTAGCACGTCCCCATGCATATACCCCAGACTCCCCCTGCATCCACTGCCTACTGCAGCACCTCCTGCTGATTGGCTACTGATGACATCACCAGTGAGCAAAACAAGACATGGAATATATGACTTCACTGTATGCACGGATGAGAGCAACAAGCGGTTAACAAGCTCCTCTCCGCTGTCCTCCAGGATTACTGCCGTTTACAATGAAAGACACAAGGGAGCAGGGCAGTCCAACCACTTGATCTCTGAGAGAGAGGAAGAGAAGAAAGAGGAGGAGAGGCAGATAGAGAGAGCGAGAGAGAGAGAGAGAGAGAGAGAGAGAGAGAGAGAGAGAGAGAGCGCAAGAACGCACTGTTCTTATATGCACACAGACATCCTACAGAGGGGGCTCAAACTCCCAGTCTGGCTAAAGACTACATGCATTCATTTTATAAATGAACACTGTGAAAAAGGTACTGCAAAAAGATTTAGTATATATACAGTTTAATTGGTCAGATGCCATTGTGTCTTTTAAACAAAACATTAAAGCAGAGCAAGCAAGTTCTCTCAGCTGCTGTCATGATAATGGATTCAAACCTGCTCAAACCAACCTGTGGCTGTTAAGTATGTCTGACATAATGCAAAGGATGGCAGAATATTTTTGGCAGAATCAACTATGATCACAGAATGATAGTTTCAGCAAATGGACAAAAATGTATGATTCATTAAAAAACAATTCTTTCTACAAGCATGATTTCATCCATTTAAAGGTTTTTAATCATTATTTTGGCAAGGATTCATTACATTGACAGTCATACATGCAAAAGCATGGTTACAGCCTGGATAACCATCCAGTTCATCTTAAATACACATCCATCTCCATTACCAAACAGACAGACAATAGACAATGGAGTGCTCCTCACTACTGGCTTGTCACCAATGTGATAGGACCTAATACAAGAGATCATGCTTGTGTCTGATGTGTCTGTGGTTAAAACTGTCCATACCAGCATGTAAAAGTGGAAGTTAATGAGGCAATAACTGCAAAAAAAGGGGGAGTTTCATAGGGCAAATAAATTGATATGGTTTCCCCTCCATGACCATAACTGCTCTGCTCATATGCTTTTGCCTGCTATAAAATGGCCGACGGTGATTAAACCACCTTGGTGTCAGGTACGAATCAAGCTCTGGTGAGGAGGCAAAGCTTGACCTACTTCAGCAGATCCTCCTGCCACAGGTCACATGCCACATTCACAGCAAACCCTTAGACAGGAACAGCTTCACCCTGAAATTTAACCCCTGCTTTCCAAGAGTCAGAGATGACCTCTGCCCTCCCCTGACTCCACCCTTGGCCCCCATGTCCACCCCAACCCTCTTTCACAGCAATAGTCAGATTTGAAAAAGTGTATGATTAAAACCAGTGCTACCAATAGAAATGATGACTGAGTGGAAACCTGTTACTGTTAAAAAATACATTTATTCAAAAAGCTTATTTCTACTTGTTGAATGAAGGCTCACTGAAGTTCACCCTGCTCTTTCAAACTGATCCTTTCTGACACTCAGCTCGATCCACCAAATATCGTTTGGTGGTCTGAATGAAACATGGCCACACCTGGCAGAGAGAATGGCAGATACCAATATGACCCACAAACATGGAACATCCATTTTGAAAATGCCTGCCCCGCCAATGGATTTCCCATTTGTACTGCAGGCCTGTAGAATCATTCTATTGAGGTTATTGATGAACATCCCTGCTCTAATGACTATACCCAACACATGCACATACACATACACACAGACGCACACTTCTGAAAGGTTGGCTTGGAAGCATTACCTCCCCTTTGCTTCTATAAATAACCATAAATTAGTCTTCAGTAATAACTACAAAACAAAATGTTAAGGGTTGACGGGCCTCTAATTGCAAAGGAGGAGCATCTTATAATTCATCCACAAGGCACCTATCAGCAGCCAGTAGCACCTGAACAGGTTCACAGCCATGGAACCTGCACACACCTCCAACACAGAGCTACAGAGGAAAGTTTAGTTCTGGCATTGTGCACAGGTGTATTATTGGAGCCTTTTTGTTTCAAAAGCTCAACTTATACAGTCTATGCAATTGTTTATCACTGGGCATCATAATGATAATACCACCAACCAGATTCTGTTGTACATAAAGGTTCTCATTTGCATAATGTAAAATAACTGTAATAAAAGATATTTGCACCTATAGTGTATAGCATTATGGTTTGTATTTGAATCTATTAGATTTAGCCAACATTTCAAAGGAATTCCTATGAAGAAGACCATTAAGAAGTCACTCCAAAACCTGCATAACGTTCTATTCAAAGCAATGTGCATTACGGTAATGTGGTAGACTACCATATAATGTCAGCAAGCACCAATAAAATCTTTTACTAATTCAAAACAAACACCCTTTTAAAGGACATAACTTGGAACTTCTGTGATTTAAATACTAGAGCTGCCTTCCTCTGTTCTATAAAGAAAGTGGGAGAAGGGAATTTATGCAGCCCTTCTTACGGCCTGGTACATGGTGCTAAGAAGAATAGATGGGCCATTATTCCTCTGGTCTACTAAGAGCAGTATGTGCAAGCCCCCACATACTCCACTGCTACCTTGCACTGGTCTTGACTCAGAGATCATCCATGAGTGTTCTAGGCTGTACCAAGTAATCAAGACTATAACCCTCTAATATAATTACAGTCTCATCACATTATCTCGGTACCTAAAGACAAAGTTATGGGCCTGACCTTTAAAAAGCTATGCTTTCATAGACTGTAGATATATTAAAGTTTCATTACACTAACATGGGCTTAGCTTCCACATTACATTTATACTGGTTAATTATGGTTATTCAAATCCTAAGCATCTGTGAAAATACTTCTGGAGACATACATAACCTAAAGATGTACATTTTTAAAACAGGCTTTAAAAACATCTCTGTGTGAACGCAGTACTAATTATCATGATACTGCAGAATTTTTTTGCTGGTTTGTTATCTGTTTCAGTGTCTTATTATTTTTTTCAATTCTTTAAGATGTTTCCTTTCAGAGGATCTATGCATGCTCTGGGTATTTCTACAGCCAGTCTTGCATGAAAGGTCAAGCGCACCTAGGAAACCTGTGGTCTAATTGTTCCGGGATTATTTTTTTCTCCTTGACCCGTAGAACATGAGTGCCATTTTTGTTCTCAGAAACTAGAGAGGATTTAGAATTTATTGCTATACAATGGCACCTCTGATGATGTGTGTTAGTGTAAAATGATCTCCATTAATGTAAAGTGATTTCGTCTTTCAGTCAGAGAATAGGGAAATGCCTGTTTTGTCTTCCTATTCCCAGCTAACAACAAATGATGACGACCCAACAGGCAGAAAATAATGAGAGAAAATCATTTTATTGTGCCCTTCATTCAGGTCCCTGCGACAGGGCAATGGCAAAGATGGTGGGTTTAATTAATCCTGTGTGTTTACAGTATGTCATGCAGGGGAGGAGAGCTAAGTCCTCTAAGCAGGCCCAGAGGCCTGTTCTTTATGACCCTAAGTAAAGAGAACACCCAGCGGGGACACACAGCACTAGGTTTGGTGGTCATGTGGGCAACAATGAGACAGAGACACACACACACATGCACAACAAGGGCAATAGAAGAACTAGACCTCACTTATTTGCTTTAATGTAATGGTTATTAGGTCTTGACTTTGACCTCCACAGCCACATTTCATGGTTTGAGGTCATTTAGGGGGGTGGGGGGTGGTGAGCTGCTACCAATAAGGCTGTGTAAGCTGACCCTATTACACTCAGTGCATCCTACTGAGACCACTTTAATTTCAGCTCTCTCATCTGAAACCACCCTCAGCATATAGCAAGACTGGCCTCCAGACACCCTGCATACTGATAATGTGCCCTACAGTATTGTTCCGCAAAATAAACACTGCCTGAAGTCCCATAATTCCCTAGCAATTCTCTCCTCAACATCAGCAGCTGTGTACCAGTATTGTCATGGCTAGTGAAGTTCATCCATCCTCCAGATGGGAGACGTATGATTAAGATTCAGTCCCTGAAGTCTATGGAGGACATTGTCTGATTTGCTCCCCAATGTTTCATGGGGAGCTACTGGTGTGATTCCTCATGGTAATGATGTTAGGGGCTGACTCAGTCAGGCAAAGAAAGAAACAAAATACTGGATTTCACTAACGGGGTTTTAAAGCCTCTGTGACAATTACTTTTTTAATTGCTGGCAAGTAATGAAAGGACTGACAGAGAGAGAGAAATATGCTCCCTCACCACTGAGCCTTTCACCACAGATGGCTTACAGTAGACGTTTCCCTGAATGTTAATGACGCGAACCTAGGGTCATACAAACAAATCATTTCTCTGATACTATGGGGAAATAAAGGCAAAATCTTGAACAAAATAGGTTGGAAAAATTCCATTCTGTATTTATATGCAAACACCTTTGGTTAATGATGTACTAAACCTGTTGGAAACGTGCAACCATTAAGCTACCTATTTTGGCTGTATGTTGTATCTAGGTAGAAATTCAGGTATTTCTAACAAACCTCTCCCTACAGCTCCATGCCATAATATAGATGTAATGTGAGGTGGCCCGAGTGCTGCAGGGTGAGGGGCAGGACTCCAACCTCTGGGACGTACATTTATTCAAACACAAAGACAACCACACTCACATGTGTTACAAACAAAGGACACGAACATGAAACGATTAACATTAAACGAACACGATAAATACATCTAACAATGACGAGTATGACATTTAACATTATCACTAACAACAACACACCACATTAACACGTTACGTCAACAATGACCAAAGACGCTGCACACGCTGATGTGGGTTTAAATACACATGGACAAATGAGGCACAGGTGTTTGCAAGCGTGGCCACAAACGAAGGTCCTCCCACTACACATAGCTGGCCAAACCACGTGCCTCGTGGGAGGCGAGCGTTCCGTGACAATGGATACAATGGAACGGATTAATCAGATTTCTAATGAATAAAATTATTCTACACAGAGCTTACATATAATAAATATTTATATTATTTAATGCAAAATTTATTTTTTAACCAATTACATCAGTAGACAAACACTGGTCAGCACTGAAAAGTGTACAATGATTACGGGATTCTTCATTACAACATTACATAAGGGGTGGTGGAACTCTGATTTGCCTATTGGGCACTGATTCCATTGGCCATGCCAAAGGGTACAATACAATCAATACAACTTACTGCCTGCCCAACATCTAGTAGCAGTAAAGAAAATACAAATCAGTGGGTTTTCAAAGAATGACCATTTTAACATCATTCTCAAAACTGTGGGTATTGTTTGCGAACAGCATCTATTTATGTCATGTCCTGTTAAAATGCCCCTTGGGGATGTACAGTGATCAATGACCCCTCTGCCTGTCCCATGCACCACGCCACCAGTCAGTGCAACAGCAGACGTTCGGGATATGCCAACATGAGCTAGGCCAGTAACAGAGCTGCAGAAACCACTCTGCACCAAGGGCCACGGCTGAGACGGCCAAACCCTCCTCACATAATTCCACTGCCCTGGGTGAAATTTGCTGTGGCAGAGTTAGTATTTTAGCCAGCCTATTTTAGCCACTAGGCTCATCTCCAATAAAGTAGAGAGTGCTTCATCAGCAGTGTCCAGCAACGACAATGGAGAATCTACTCTGATAAATGAGACAGTGATGGAAGGGGTCTATGCCAAAAATCCTATACTGTTGAATTGGAAATGTTGAAACTGTATCCAAACATTGACTGTATCCAGTCCTCTTATTCTACAACTTTTCCTGAGTGAGTGCATCTCTCCCTCTATATCCCTGTCTCTCCTGTAGCAGTAACTTCCCCCATCTTCAAACAGGCAGAGAGGGGATCTGACTGGAGTATAGCACAGCTCCTGAGACCCCCCCCCCCCCACACACACACACACCAATGCATAGCTGACAGGTCAAAAGTCTGAAATCTCAAAACAGGATGCTCACCCTCTAGGGAATGAACAACCCAACCATACAATGATGATCCCTCAGTGGTCTGACGCTGTGCTAGTGACGTTACGATGATCTTTGTTTGTTTTTTGCATATTGTCTGGTAGGAGTTTCATGTAATTATGTGGCACACTGAGAATATTCAGACCTACAACATGATCAATGCAATGTGAAATGTAATCAATGCAATGTGAAAGATCATCTTTGATAATCCAGCATACTGGTGCAGTATATTAGTGTATTACTAAAGTGGAATCTCATGCAAAGGAGGAAGACATAATAAACTTGAGTGATCTCCAGTACACACCACAACATTTGATTACCAAAGCAAGACTATTATGGAACACACTGCTATATCTTTTGGCCTATGCAACAAAGCACAGGGAAACAAAGCAGCCCAGCGTATGTCACCTCCACACTCTCTCCATCAGCTCACTTTTGCTGGTAATACATCTCTCTGTTTATATCTGATACTCATTCCTTGCCTATCTCCTTTTCACGGTGTGCAAGTCGTGTTCATGTTCTACATGTCATTGTTGCGTGTTCTCTGAAAGGGGTGAACTCAGTGCACAAGCTAGCCAGTTATACAGCCTGATCTTCAGGCATGAATGGCTGAATGTAGATTAGCATGAAGGGTTTTTCCTGAAATCTTTTTATTATTTTATTAAGACCAGTGGCTACTGCTGGGAGCTGGAGAATGTCCAGCAGCACTTAATGGAGTATGGTTTGGCCTAGCCAAAAAACACTATAGTCCTCTAGTGTGCTTTTTCACACAATGTAACTGATCTAAATGCTTCTTCAGTTGCACTGAAAAAAAAACAATGGCATTCTTTTCTGCGGCTTTGAATTTAGATTTTTGTCAGGGAGGAATTCCATCAGTGCTGTGCTACACAGGATGATTACTGATGTTACACTTATCAAGTTTACTTGTTGCTAGTAAAATCAATATTTGCTACTTCTAAGCCAGTTCAATCACTCCCAACTGATGCACAAACAAACAGAAGTGAGGGGTGTGCACACTTTCCTGCATCCCATTGTAACACTGTGATTGATGTGGACAGACAACCCCCCCCCCCCACACACACACACACAAAGCATGACCTATTCTTCTCCTCTAAATGTATACTTAAACATGACTGGGTTTCTAAAGAGACATCATTATGAAATCACTTCGTGTTGCTGCACTGTACACTTCAACAAAGCAAAGGTGAATCTAGCCTTAGCCTTAGCTCACAATCTGATGTACTGATGGACATAAATGTGTCAACCTTATGGGTGTCTCCTTCATATCCTTCCACTTTCTGCTATGCTCCTGCTATAATGAAAGCAGATAATTACAGGACCAGGCAGGCTTTAATGGCACAAGTTAAATGGTGGCCTTAATTACACTTCTATAAGCAAGTGATGGCAGGCCTGAGAATGATTTTACAGTGTGAAGGGTAGCCACCATCTGCTAAATGTGCTCTCAGGCATGAGGCCCAGACGAGGCCCAGACGAGGCTGATTCAACAGTCGTGCCCAACCATGCCTGTCCCAGCTCAGAGGAGGTTAGCAGCAGGATGGGGATTACTGAGCTGGGTAGAGGACAGAGGTGTGCTATTAAAGGACATTTCAACTGGGTCCAGAGGGCAAGGAGGGAACTCTTGCAGGAGGATACAGCTGAGCATGGCACCAAGCCTGTGCCAGGTGGGAGCCAGTGTGAGATCGTACCAGAGAGACAGGGCGAGCCAGTGTGAGATCACCTAGGAGAGACAAGGCGAGCTAGTGTGAGATCTCCCAGGAGAAACAGGGCGAGCTAGTGTGAGATTGCCCAGGAGAGACAGGGCGAGCCAGTGTGAGATTGCCCTAGAGAGACAGGGCGAGCCAGTGTGAGAACACCCAGGAGAGACAGGGCGAGCCAGTGTGAGAACACCCAGGAGAGACAGGGTGAGCTAGTGTGAGAACACCCAGGAGAGACAGGGCGAGCCAGTGTGAGATTGCCCCCGAGAGACAGGGCGAGCTAGTGTGAGAACACCCAGGAGAGACAGGGCGAGCCAGTGTGAGATCACCCTTTGAGCATGCACTCAAAGTGATCACTATATGAAGTCTAGTAAGGACATCAAGACCAGGGGACTCAGCAAGTGCAGCGAGGGACAGAGGGAGCATTTCCTGGACAGGGGCCTGAAGTACAGTGTGGGAACGTCTTATGGTCATGGAATGAATGTTTAATGGGCGCAGGAGAGTCGAGCAAGAGGAAGCAGAGAACAACGCATCAATAGCCACCTGAAAGATGAGCCAGCGAGGAAGCAGGCAAGCCTAGGAGAGAGGCAGTCAGCACACTGCCTGACGCCCTGCTGAGACCCAGCACCACAGTGAGGTCACAAACTCTCACGCACACTCACTCATGTCTCTCCATCACACACCCTGTACAAAGTAGGGCTCTGTGCTGTTCCAGTGCCCCTGTGCTACCATGCACTCATGAATCTTTGACTCCCTTTATGCACCATTTAGTTAGTAAATGAACCATTCCTATAATTTAGGAATATTTCCCTAATAGGTAATAAATAAATGACAACCATCTACTGAATTTATTAATTTAAAGATCTCACTAGTAACATGGAGCAAGACCTTTATCCTGTTCTCTAGGCCCTGTTTTGGATGATATACTCAGGAGCATATCTGCTTAATAATCTCAACATGAACAGCTCCCATTTACCTGGATCCCACTTACCTACCCATATATCCAAACCTTTACCCCAACAAGGTCTTTAAAAAGTTACCTCACTCCTTCCTGCTCTCCATAAAAAATATCCAATTACATATATAATGCATATTTTCCATTGCTTTAATGCTACATGTTTGTCTGATTGTACTCTCGCACTGGGCACTAAAGTGATGCTTGCTGTGCATTCAACACATGCCCTCAGATACATTAGCATCAGCTGATGCTTTCTGATTGTGCAGTGTGGGAGACAGCGCTGCCTGAAAGACCTTACTAACAGTCTGCTGATAAGTGAGCTCACATGACCCAACTTCACTCATTCACAAATACAGACCGACTGAAAGAGCTTTCGCACAGTATAGGCCCAGAGTGAGTTCCAACAGACAACCTGAACACAGCAGCATGAACTGAGAGGGACAGATCATGAGTTAATTTAGCAGCATGAACTTCCATAAAAGAGCCCATTTTCAAGGAGACAATTCTAACAAAAGTAAGCTCAACACTACAAGTAAATCTAAAAAGCCCTCTATTCAATATCTTGTTAATAATAAACAATAGATATAACAACTATAATTAAAAAGATTTTTAAACTGCGTATATTAGTTTTTATATTACATACACTTTAACTACTGGACTTTACCAAAACTTTCACTTATTATGTTCAATCTTATCTATGTAAAATGATAAAAATATATAAGGCAAACTTGACTGTCCCCACCAGATTTGTGTAACTATACAACAGGCATCCAAGTTTTATGTAATTTGCAGCAGGTCAATGCAATAATGCAACATTATAACACTATTCTGACATCTCCTTAAAAGACTTGCATATAGCATGCTTGGTAATATCTTCCAGTACATTTTTAATGGCCTCTTCTCATATGACATGTTACATTTCCTTTTCTCATTGAAAATGATTTGGCTTTCAGCAACTGTTAAAATAAATGATAAATGAACTTCTTAACCAAAGGTAAAGGTAGAGCTTGAAATTCAGTGAATGGTACCTGTTACTTACTAAAGAATAACTGGATTAATTACTCATACTGACGAATAATTAATGAGAGACTATGTAATATACACAGCTTAAACACATACCAATTTTTTTTAACAGTGGTCAGCCATTACACACACAAATTGATTCTCATACAAATATGACTGCTACATATTGCAGCTTCCCCTTTAGGCTCATCTTCAAAAACAGCTGGGGAAAACAGTCACATGGGCCAAAAAAAGGCAATTAATTTTATGAAATGTTCAGCCTTGTACTACAAACTTGAGAAATTGTCTCCATGTCCATGGGTCATGGGAAGTTGGCAAAGAGAACAGAGCTTCAAAATACAAATGCTTGAGTAAAGCTAAGTTTTCAAAGCAATAAAGGTAATCACAAAGCAAACATCTTGAATTAGAACTACCTGAAGTTTCCCTCTATGAGTCATAATGAGCACCTCTACAGACATACACATACACATGCACACACATGCACACACAGACCCACGTGGTCCACTCTACCAGCAGCTTCCTAACCACACTCACCTCCAACATAACTGTTCAAATACCTTTACTTTGTTACTTTGGATAAAAGGATCCATCAAATGAATACATGTAAATGGGGACATTAGCATTTTTCTTTTTGCTCACTCTATTTTATCCCACATTTAACAGTAAAGTCTAATTTACAGACTTTTTATATAAATTAAATATATTAGATTTTTTTTCTATGAATATAGTAAATCTACTACAAATTTTGAAGAAGTCATTCAAAAAAAAAAAGGGAAAAATTATATTATTTTTAAAATATGAGCTAATCCATGTAATTTTGGTCTCCGTCATTTGAAACCTTACAAATGTCCCTTTGCATACAGATGTCAGCTCTAACACTGTATTATTCCTGCCATGTACATGTAGAGGAAATTGAAGGAAAACTTCATCTGAAAGAACCCTTAAATTTTGCACCTGACAGTAAGCTATTTCTAATGGCTCTGGCTAGTTCTATTTAGAGAATGTTTTCGTTAACGTGCTAAATATGTCATTTGTGTGCAGGAGGGTTTCAACGCCAGTGTTAGCAATGATCAGCATGTGCTTTGGACAACAGTTCTGTGACCTCATAGCTCGGATGAGCCAAGACCTCACTGCGACACAGAGAGGATGGCAATCAGGCAGCAAGCACCATCAAAGGGGCTATCCACAAATTGAACAGGCTTTCATAGTAAAATGCACGCAACTAAACTGACCTAATGAGCACTGTATTTGGGAGATCCTTGCCTATCAGTAGAGAGAGAAATTAGCATTGCCTACATGCTGTTTGTACTTAATCAAAAACTAATTACATAATGATGGCATGCTCTTTCCTTAAGCATGAAACACTCCTCTATTATATAATACAACTGACTGTCTGTTTAGCATGCTGCAGACATCAGGATACGTCAATCGTAAGAGTACTGATTAATAACAAGCTCTTAATTCATTACATATAACAATGTTAAATTAGAGGTAAAGATGCTTATTCCACATAGACAATGAGAACAAGACTTTTACTTTACAGTACCTAAACTCTTAGCACATTAGAAAATTCTATCCCCACTACTTGCTGCTTAACAGATATACAGGTATAAGCCATAGAAGGAGATGGGTTACAAGGAGATGGGTTCTTTTCTCTAGAAAGACTAATGATTAGTGGGACAGAAACATGTCACACCTACAATCTACAAATGCATATTATATATATATATATATATATATAAAAAGAATGAAGGTGTTTCTTTTTGTTGATGAGACAAAAATAGTAACAGACTGACCTACACCAACTACTACACCAGCACAAAGTCATGAATAATTAACCAAGTTCCAAAGAGCCCTTTTGAATGTGTCTATATATAGAACTTATTCCTCTAGAGGTGTCTTACTCATGCTGGCTCCTCCTGTCACTATCAGCCAGAATAAGAAAGCAGGTGCTGCAGTAGGAGGAGAAGAACCCTGACTCAGTGTTGGCCCACATAACAGCTCACTGACACTGGTGGCTTTTGTAGAAGTACCTGTTAGATTTGAGGCAGAAGAGGCCTACTGCCATCCCTCAGTATCAGTCAGAAAGGATCCTAGTTGCTCCAAATACAGTTTAGTAATAATGGCTTGGTAAACTAAAATGTGAGCTAAGAGCTAAAGAAGGCTACCAGCCAAAACTGCATTTGTGCCTGTATAAGCAGTCTAAAACCATGGCAAAGATGACAGGCCCACCAAAGGTCTTGTTGGGCCTGATTTAATCCATGGTCTGAACCCATTCATTGAAAATGAAACTTTTGAAACAGCACGTTTGCAAAGGTTCTAGTGACCCAAGCCATGAGCCAACTTTTGTGTTATTGTCAACTGTGGTGTTATTGAAAAATGTGCTATTGCCAACTTTATAAGAACTATTTTAATCATTTTCAGAAACATTAAAATATCTACTTTAAGTCTCAAGTGATCAGATGTACATGAGAGTAGATAAACTATCCAATTATTCATGAAATCCTCTGGTTAAATTATTTAACTTGGACAAACAATAGCAGGAAACCTTGGTAAATTCAGCAAATATCAAATAAATGAAACAAACTTTCTTTAACAAAGAAAAACACAGTCAAACTCAACTGAGGACTCAGGAAGTGACCTACCCCATCTGATTTCAGAGACATGGGAACAACCCTAGAACAAAGACTGAGACGGCAGGTAGAGCTGTAGGGGTTTAAATGTTCAAATTTGAAATAATTTAGACCTTTCATAGTCCCTCTGGGAGACTCTTTGGCACACATGCCTCTCTCCTGGGCTGTGGCAGCAGACTACAGGCAGACTGCTCAGGGGAAAGTGTATCAGAGACAGGAAATGGCCTTTGAAGTGCTGAGGGAGGGGAAATGGAATCCAGGCACAGAGACAGATAAGATACTTACTCCACCTTCTACAGAGCTCAGGGCCTAAAGCCTCTACACAACTATTTGCCATTCATATTAAACAAGACTATCAAAAGCAGTTAATGTTTACAACAGAACAAAGCATTAATAAGAAGTCATAAATTATTCCAAAAGACAGAATATATTTTAAATGTGAAATCTCCTTACCCTCAACCTAAAATCTAATCCAGGAATCAGCTCTTGATGTCTGCATGATGGCAGAATTTAGCATATTTCAGCAGATACTTATGCATATGAATCAGTTGGGTTATACCAGGGAAGGGCTGTGCAGTGCTGTGGTCCTCAATGGTTTAAACCTAAGAACCCTGGGCTAGACTGTGCTTGCTAACTTCAAGTTACAGGATTAATACATTTTAACATTATTTCTCCTTCCCAATAGGTGCCCTGAACTTCCCCCTACTGTTGAATCACTATAGCCATCAAAATACATTTAGAAACTGGCTGCAAGAGCTATCCCCAATATGGTTAATGTTAGGCAGCCCTCCATGTGATCAACTGCACGCCACTGCCTGACTGGAACACTCCCTGTGAGTGATTTAACCAGACTAAAGCTAACATTATAAATTGTAATTACTAGACATTAAAACTATTGTTAAATCAAGCCAACAAGGCAGATTACACCAAGTTCAAGTAATTATAGCTCTGACCTTTCCACCTTGAACAGAAATAGCTACAGGATTACAACCATAATACTTGTAGTGAATTAATATTGGACACTTGACCATGCTTGAAGAAAAGTCTTTAAATGCCTTTAATTACTTTTACGGGGGTGGAGGGACCTACACCAAAAATGTGCCAGAGAGAAACTTCCGAAAGCAAGCAGATTACATTAAGTTAAAATATGTAAAAATGTTACCAGCATAGTCCAACAGCAGCTTAGCGAACATTGTGCTAGATCTCTCCTTCATTTAATCGAATCACTGCACGAGGCCCTAGTCCTGAATCTCCTCTCAGGGTTTTACCACAAGCTGATGACAATGAGAAGGTTTCTCAGCAAGAAGAAACCAGTGGTCTCTAGTCTGTACTTACTTTCCACTGTCATAGTACTCTCTGCCTACTTCCATCCATATGCAGGCTAGAGCCTGGGTCCTGGAGCTCCACCAGAATCTGCATTCACTCAGGCACTGCAGATTAGTGATAAACTGTGCAATGGAAACAGACGTTACTAGGCATATGCTCATATCATGGTTAAAGTTGCTCTGTTTCCCTCAGGGAGCCTGCGAGAAGCTCCAACAAGTGCAAGCACAGTCTGCTGCCATCCATCCAGCCGGCGGGCCCCAGTTAGCAGACTTGACCCTGACTAGTTCATCAGCTCATGGCATTCTGAAGAGAGAGGCTCGCTTCATTGTGTTTCTGTTGAAGCAGAAAGAAGCAAGGCAGAGAGCCGAGCCTGGCACCTGGCCAGGAAAATAAAAGTAGATGCCTGTGCCAGATGACAGCTTGAGACAGTAGCATCCGAGCAGCAGCGGGGAGCTTCAGTAGTGCTGACTGAGAGTCACATGTGAGGGAGATGTGGAGCATATGTAACACAGGTGAGACACATCTCTTAGGCACTTAGACAGATGAGGTAGCTGTAAACGCCACCTCTGCCTAGACAATTAACTTATTTATGAGTAGACAACTAGTATATACCCTTTGAAATATCTGCACATAATGTTGTTTCCTTGCACATGGCTGATTTATTGATGCAAGAAAACCTACAAATATGAACATGTTTACCTCTATATTCAGATGTGAATGTTACTGACCTGGTTGCAAATTGCAAAATGAAATATGAGAACATTTTTCACAGATTATCTGAATCATTTGAACAGCTATTACTTGCCTGCAACATTTAGCCCCCTAGTGGATCATTTGAAACTGCAGGGCTATATGAGTCCACTGACAATAAAATAAACCGCACCATTTTTCCAGTGCTTTCATCAACAAAACAGCATGTACTTATATATCTCTTGGTCAAACAATCTTACTGGGCAAATACATTTTAAATTATATTAACTTTTTAAATTCATGTTTTAACTAACCAAGCTAAGGGAGAAGGTACAAAAGAACAGCACAAAGAGGGTCTTTAGCACCTAGTAATAAGAAGCAGGTGAGAAAATGCTCGATTGGCATTTTTTATGTTTAATCGCATCTGCCTTAGAATCTGTTCTCAGTCACTAAGTTGAAGCAAACTTAAATCCTCTTTAGATACAATACAGTCAAAGTCATACTTACACAAACCTCAAGTTACATCATGATGTTAAAACAGGTGCACCATGCTCAGGTGCATACTGCAGAAATAGTTTACAGTGCAGAACACAACAGAACTACATACCACAGCCTGACATATTCTTTTCAGTTTCCCCTTCTGAATTTATATAAATAAAAATGCACAAATGTCACCTGTCCAAATGTCATCTAATGTATCTGTAGTCTGCAGAAAAGACATGCATGCATAAATAAAACCAATATTCACACAGAACTTCAGTAAACATAGTCTTACCTGGTACGACGCATTTAAAAGAAAGCTTTAAAAAGGTCAAACTGATTGTGTCTGTTAAACACTGTAATGACACTAAACCAAAGTTACGGTGCGGCAAGGGAAAAAAAATACAACTTGAGTATCGAACGGTATCAAACATCGTACTTCAACTCACCCTGAGCAGCCGTTCCTCGGGTGCTGAATACACTTGCTATCAAAGTGGCCACATACCAAATCATAGTACTATTGCCAGCCAGCAAGAAACCTCATCATATCTCAAAGTGCCCCTTTCAAGAAACCATTCATAGCCGAGCCCCAAGCACGTTAGACACACTATCGGCTGCTGAAATCCTTTTATTCATGCCCTGCACACTTTCTCCCGCTTCCCTTCATTCTTTCCCTCCCCTTCTCTCCTTTCGCATCCTCTCTCGAAGAGATAGAGCACCTGCACCAGCGCAAGGAAGGCAGACGCGGCTTGATAGCAATGCCAACGTGAAACCAAGCGTGAGAATTTAGTTATTGGAACCGCCCCCGCTTGAATTTCATTGGTAAGTGTGGGAGGACTTGCTGCGTGGATTGGTCACTTCTGCGTCGCTCTTGAGGTAAAAGCCGCTGGTCCATATTTCAAGGTGAGTTGGAGCGTGAAGTGGTACCGGAGCCGCAGTATCATGCGCAATAGCAAAAAAAAAAATAAAAAAAAAAAAAAATTAAACGAGCTTGTGTTGGCGTCTCGCCGCCAGGGCTTCATCGCCGTCATGTTGTTAGACAACACATTAGTCCTGCCTTCTCGAGAAGCATGATGGAGAGGCGTAGAAAGGCTGCCGGGGTTGGAAGAGTCCTCTGACTGCGTGCTCAACCTGCATGCGTCATTCACAGATCACGCAGTTACACATTTTACCTAGAGGAGCAGCCTCTGCATCGCTGATAAGAAAACACAGTGTATTTACGCTGAGACGTTACATGAGACCGTGGAGTCATATCACATGTATATAGCCGTTTGATGATCATCACCGCAAGCGCTTTGACTGCAGTATCAAAGCCCAACAATTTTGAACGGCCCGCATATGAGACGTGATTAGGTGAACATCCTGGCGTTTGCCAAATATGACTGCCTCATAACAGAACACAGAATCATAAACTAATAGAATTCATTTCACAAACCGCTGGAAAAAACATTAGAGTTGGTCATTTTTCCTCACTGAACTAATGATGGTGCAGTCTTGTGCTTGAATACATAATTAGCATTCCTTAATTAAAATTAGTGAACGCTCACGACACAACTATGGATCATCTGAATGAACATGTGGCAATTTATTTCCATTTTAGATGGTGAAATTTGCGCTACAGTCCATTTGAGGCAATAAATGTAATGGAATCCCTGGTGTTCCGCCAGCGCTTACTTACTCTAAAATGCCATCGTCTTAGCAGTTTATGTCAAGGGGATCTCAAGCTGACATGTAGCTATTGGGCCCATCCTGCAACTGTATTTTTGTATTCTCCACTCACAAATTTCTATAACAATCACGTCAATTTTTCTATTATCATTCGATGCATAACATATAAAATATTGTATTGTGTTCTGTTGTCCTTTAAATACCCACACAGAAAACCTTGTAGGTAAACATTGTCTTTTTTTCTCTCCATCTTTGTCATGGTAAAGCGACCTTGAGTCTGTGAAAGGCGCTTTATAAATAAAATGTATTATTATTATCTACGATTTAACTAGAATAGCCCCACTGTCCCCAAGTAACTCAACTTCAAACATTTAGTACAGTTCAGCATAAGCCAACATGGATGTAATAATCAAAACTAGGCCCAGACATCAGCTAAAATCAGTTGTGTGGGATAAGGACACATTAGTTTCTGTTCACATTAAAATAAATCATGTATAGTGTTCAGAGAATAATGCAATGATGTTTATAAACTATCCCAAGTATCCCATAACTAAGTTTGTATTTACTTATGAGCACGTTACCATTGTACTCAATCTAGTTTACCTAATGTGATAGGTAAACTAGTGAATGTGTTATTTGAAAGTTAATTAATTTCTCAATGCATGCATTTGAATGGGGTTTCACATTTTATGTCATACATTACGGTAGTCATCTAATATACTATTATAAAATGTATAAAGATAATTTATAGTACATTGTTCACAAATCTGTGCTGTGATCTTGTCTACAAACGTCAGCTCAGTATGATGTCACTGTGGGATGAGTCTAAACTTTGGTTCCCCACACTACTCACATAGTCTTCAGCAGTGTTCCAAGAGAAATGTTCACGTAGAAGAACCCACTCAAATGCTGTCCTTTTCGACCCACACTCAATGACACACACTTTGCTCAGAGGCCTTGAAATAAAAACACCTCCATCAAGGATGTTCAGTGAAACCACATGAGCACAGAAGGCTTACCCACCCCATTATTTGTCTTGTACCTTTGTCATCCACACAGAACATGGGACAGCACTTACATCAGTGATGCTTTTTTTTTAAACATAAATTTTAGTATGCCTACATGCTGAAAATGTATGACTGATAAACAACCGGTGGGAATAATGAATCACATGTTCTTTGCTGTAAGCACTATAATATTTCAAAGACTGATGCTCAAATACAGCACATTATTCTTTGCTGACTCTACAAGCAGCTTTAGAGTCCTTTGCTATTTGCTGCAGTGAAAATAACAGACAAACATCAGAAAAAACTTTTCTCCGTCTACTCAGAGCAAACAAATTGATCAAAGTATTCTTCTGAGTCCCTCAAACAATTTGTCAGCTGCTCTGAGCAATTGTTTTAGAAAGGGCTGCTAGACGAGTTCCTTAGAGAAATATCACTCACATCTCTTCATAATCTAAAATTTGGTTTTGCAAGAGAAAAGCAAGGATTAAGTATTGGGATGAATGGAACCGTTATACTGGTACTGGACATACATCATTAAAAATTTATAACTAGATATGAGCTGTGTCCAGTGAGATAGCCCAAATGTTAAGTTAAAGAGTGAAACTTTTTATTTGGGACATTTGGTACATGAGTGCAATTATTCTGGACATACCACAGAGCACTCCCCTGAATCCCCTGAATACATTATTAAATACATAACTACTGTAATATCCAGTTCCAAATGAATGTTGATGTGACTTATATTCTCATGCTATATTGGAAAAGGGATTATATGGTGCCTCTGAAATCTTATCTATAAACCATAAACATAAACTAACATGTATTACATAAACAAACTTAAAAATGTATGTCTCTCAGTGGACCACTAAGGCAGTCATATGAAAAACTATGATAATAATGAGATGTTTTACATATTAATTGGTTTATGGTACTTTTGAACTTGGCTAACACATATATGTCAGCATCTTGTGTAGCATAATTTGTGTAAAACCTAAAGATGTTTGTTCACTTTTTCATTTAACTGTGCATGTGTGACAAGTTGTCACAATAATGACATAACCTGATAGAGCGTGGGCCTTCAAAATATATGTGTGTGTGTGTGTGTGTGTGTGTGTGTGTGTGTGTGTGTGTGTGTGTGTGTGTGTGTGTGTGTGTGTGAGGGACGAAAAAAGAGAGAGCATGATTAAAATGTAGAGTGTGCAAGTGTCATGCATCTGAGAACTGTTAGCTGATCTGATCAGAGGTTTATGATCTGCTAGCTAAACCTTATCATACTCACTCTCACTCACTCAATCTCTCTCTCTCTCTCTCTCTCTCTCTCTCTCTCTCTCTCTCTCTCCTCTCCTCTCCTTCTCTTGCTCTGTTGTACAGTTAGAGATAGGTGGGTTAGGAAGGTAAGCTAAATTAAAGTCTTCTTCATGTACTCCAGAACACCATGAGTACCACTGGCACAGTGGGCTTGTCTTTGGTTTTCCCAAAGATTTTGGGTCATCCAAAAGACCAACAAACAGTTAAAACTAAATAACAAAGCTAAACTAAAAAGATATATTCAATATATATTCAATGTAGTTGAAAGACTGGGCAGGTCCATATAAGGAACACCAATTATATGTTCATGCATCACAAATTAGATTGCATACAATTTACCAAAGACAAGAGGCAATATTAGCTATGGACTGGGGAAATTGTTCTCATGTGACCACTGTAAACAATAAATAGGACTTCTGTGTTTTTCCAATCGGTTTCCAAACAGTGAATGCTTCTTGTGGTCATTTATCCTTGTACCGGGTACATCTTGCATAGCCTGAGTTTCATGAAATGTTGAAAATGTAAAAAAATGCAAAGCAATGCAACTATGTACAGGTTCTCGGGCATTTAAGTAACATAGAGACAAAAGACAGATTGGCAGCACATTGGTTAATACCTGGAGCAGTCCTCAGGGTGGCAGAGAGAAGCTGCTCAACATACAGATAGCTAATAGTACTGCTCACAGCTGCTAAAGCTGCTAAAGCTCAGTTATGCTATTGGCTCATACATCACCTAATAAAGTCCTCAGCATGCTGGGTGTTCTTCATTCCAGTTCTTCCAACTCGCATTTACCTTCTGTTTCTAATTATTTTTTAGGGCCCAGCTGTATTCAGTAAAATAAATTGTAATTGATCAACCTCTACACATTTAGTCAATGGCATTGATTCCTTAATCAAAAAGACAAATTGTGTTTCCCCATATGGCATTTTTGCTAAACTGCTGTGTGTTGCACTGGTACTCCCTGCAGTAAAAGATCTAACTCTGACTTTTTTTTATACAAGAGACATTATTTAGACACAGTGGCAATGTTTTGTTGATTTGCTTAGGTACTTCAGGACATTACATCTGAAATGAAACAATGACCCTAACATGCAGGACAGCCGATTTAATATGAGAGTATTTCACTGATACTGGGTGAGAAATATAGAGAAATAACACCAAGCTCAGGGGACCATAAAAACCATGGGCAAATGAATATAATCTTAAATAAGATTGTTATGTCTGGTATTAGGTTGCAAATCCTTTGTCACAGCCAGAAATCTGTGACCCACAGACACCATGGCTTCCATTTTGTCATACATGACAGACATGGACATTAAATGCACATTAAATGCACTCACTGACCTCTTTAGTAGGTACACCTGTTCAACAGCTTGCTAACACAAATATGTATTCATCACTTGGCATGAAGTCAATGCATTTAGCCATGTAGACATGGTCAAGACGTCCTGCTGAAGCTCATCGGAATGGGGAAGAAAGGTGATTTATATAACTTTCAATGTAGCATGGTTGTTGGTGCTGGATGGGCTGGTCTGAGTATTTCAGAAACTGCTGAGCTACTGGGATTTTCATGCACAACCATCTCTAGGGTTTACAGTTCTCTGGGTGAAAATGCTTTGTTGATGCCAGAGATCAGAGGAGAATTGCCAGACTGGCTCACGCTGATAGAAAGGCAACAGTAACTCAAATAACCAATTGTTACAATCAAGGTATGCAGAAGAACATCCAAGAAACACACAACACATCAAACCTTGAAACAGATAGGCCACAACAGCAATAAACCATACTGGATGTCACTACTGTCATCTACGAACAGGCATCTGAAGGTATAATTCACACAGGTTCACCAATAGATTGGAAAAATGTTGCCTGATGAGTCTCAATTTCTGCTGTGACATTCAGATGGTATCTAGTCAGAATTTGGTGTAAACAACATGAAAGCATAGGTCCATCCTGACTTGTATCAACGGTATAGGCTGGTGGTGGTGATGTAATGGTGTGGGCTATATTTTCTCCAATTGAGCATCGTTTAAATGCCACAGCCTACCAGAGTATTGTTGCTGACCATGTCCATCCCTTTATGACAATCTTCTGGTGGCAACGTCCAGCAGAACAACGCGCCATGTCACAAAGTGTAAATGACCTCAAACTGGTTTCTAGAACATGACAATGAGTTCACTGTACTCAAATGGCCTCCACAGTCACCAGACCTCAATATAATAGAGTACCTTTGGAAGATAGTGGAACAGGAAATTCACATCATGGATGTGCAGCTGACAAATCAGCAGCAACTGTGTGATTCTATAATGTCAATGTGAACCAAGATCTCTTAGAATCACTTTGTAGAATCTAAATGCTAAATGCCATAAAATGTAAATGTAATGTAAATATAGAATCTATGCCATGAAGAATTAAGGCAAAATGGGTCTAACCTAGTACTAGCAAGGTGTACCTAATAAGTGGCCAGAGAGTGTATGTTTGCTCGATAATCAACATGTAATCAGCAGCACCAACAACAAGAATATAAAAGATATTAAAAAGCACTAAGCTGCATCCCCTCTTGACAGCTTATATTGTCCTGCATTACTCCATTCCCCAGGTCCTAATAAAAAGGCAGACTCCTGAATATGTCTGTTGCCTGTGGCATAACTAGCTGTGGTCGCTTGTAGTCTCAGCACATTTGGCTGGCTGCATTGGTCTGTTTTTCTGGGTGTATGGACACACTGCGTACCACACGGAATAGCTGCGGGAGGCTGATGCATGTGCCTCCAGCAGCTTGAGTTATGAGCTGGAAAAGAGCTCTCTGGACATCATAGCCTTTTGAGTGGGCAGCCTGCCTACATTCACTAGCCACTAGGTGCCACATTAGATGCACCCACCATTTTATTAGGTACACCTACATTATAGATTTCTTTTCCTTTGCTGTACAATTACAGCTTGTGACCCACTTACTGTCATGTACAATATGTCAGTCCTGCCTCTACTCCGTTCATTACCCGTGATCACAAGACCATTGCTGATTGACATTATTCAGATGGTGAACAATTCTCTACACAGCAGTGACGCAAAAATAGCAGGGGTAACGTAGTGAGTGTTGTGCAGATAGTGTGCTAGAGTTTTTAAATGTGAGTGTCACTGCTGCATTGAGAGAGGGCTGACACTCAAAAATGTTTTGAAACCTTAAAAAATAGTTGGAGGATGGAGAACACAAACTCTTCAAGACTACATGGTGTAGAATCTAATTGTACACCAACAAGATGTTTCTAATGAAGTGGATGGTAAGTGTATGGTTCAGAGTGTATTATTTAAAGCTGAACTACACACACTCGTGCACTATTCTTGACCACATTCACTCTGACAGTTTTACTTTTAGAGGTGCCCACGCTTTCATCTCATCCTTATATTCATCATGTTGCACTATATTTCTGTTCACTTTAACATTTTACCATAACATGCCTTCACAGACACTGTCTTTCTAATGCACTGTATATTAATTTTTCTGCACTATGATCTGCTGTTTTGTTTTTTTTCAATGTCATTCTTAGAGTAAAGGGCACCTTACAGCAGATTTTTTTTCAAATGAGCCAGTCAAGCCAATGTAATCCCTCTTCATTCTCTCCGTGGCTAAACAAATAATTGCATAGCTGTTGGCTGGCAATGCTCCACCCAGTCACCCAGGGGGAGCCTGGAATGGGAGGTTGGCTCTAGTGCTTTGGGTTTGAGAGAATGGGGAGGGGCAGAAAGTAGGTCATATGTAGAGTGGACCCACCACTCTCACTCTCCGGGCCCTGCCTGTTGCTATCTGCCTGTAGCTGTTGTCTGTACTACAACACCACCAAGCCCAGCACCAACACCAGCTCCCACCCCCTCCCCTCCGAATTACAAAGCAACTCTGTTTGATAGAGCACTGTGGAGTGGAAACTTTGCGCTCTATGGAAATTCCAGTGAAAAAGGCTCAGATGCCAGTCATTGGGCAGCAGCGTGATTCCACGGTTTCCCAGCCACTTGCTATCTCCATTAATGTGATGTCACTCCAGCATAAGACTGTTTTTTCAAACAAGTGTACCATTCAAAAATACGAAAATTATGTGGTTCCTCCACTTTACATTTAGATGTTACTTTGCCAATGGAAACATGTCTTCAAACACCAGGGCACCACCGTGTAATCTCTGTCTAGCCATGAGTGATTTTTAAAGGCCATCGTGAATATGGAGTTGAGCAGAATTTCCCAAATATTCACAGTCAGATGTCTTGCTGTTTCAAATATAAAATGCAAGCTATAATACAATCATACACAGCCTGACTCTAATAGAGAGTGGAGTGGATTCAATGTTATACACACCTATTGGATTTTCATCTACCTGCTAAAATTCACTGCACACTAATTAGTTATAGTATTAAGAACTAAATTGTTATAATAATATGTTATAATAATATATAGAATTGCTATATATTCACAAATGATGATGAGAAAATAATTATTATTGTTGAATAGTATGCTTATGGATATATTTTTTTTAGATTGTCATGGTGTAAAATCATCATGTCAGATTCTGGGATTTAGCCCTTGGTGACAACAAAGAAAGGAAATAAATACATTTTTACTTGGCCCGTCTACCCTTCTAAAACCTCGGAGTTGAAGAGATATATATCTTCCC
Source organism: Electrophorus electricus (assembly GCF_041902795.1). NCBI lineage: Eukaryota > Metazoa > Chordata > Actinopteri > Gymnotiformes > Gymnotidae > Electrophorus > Electrophorus electricus. Next base: position 8,450,722 of record NC_137504.1, read on the forward strand.
GTGACCTGAAGCAGTCTAGGCTCTCCAGGTAGAGAGCCAATAATTGTGCTCTGTTCACCATGCACTGTGTAGCATCCTGCATGTGCTTTAATGCATGTGAGTGTGCCCCCTAGGGGATGGGGCACATGTGCATATGTGCTGCTATTCCCACTGGAGCCATCAGCTGCCATGTCGTGTTTGCCTTATATTCAGATCTGTGTGGCTGTGCAGGATGGATACAATGCAGGATGGGGACAATGCAGGATGGAGTGTGCGGGGAAGGCTGAGAGTGTCACTTATTGTGAATGTGAAGCACTCTGAAAGGAAGTGCAGTTACGTTCAAAATCTTGAGTGTGATCTGATCTTTCTGAGCATCTGGCCATAGACAATATGTCCTTATAAGTTAATATAGAGTATCATACTGAGAGTAAATCAAGTTGACATTTTTGCACTTAGAGAAAAAGGCTTGTTCCAGGACTGTGTTCAAATTGTCTAATAAAATAGGGAAGATTCTTTAATGTGGCACCTGGTAAATTTTGGGTGCCTACCACTGCAAGTGCTGTTCTTTCCTGCCTTCTTCAGCTAAGAGTTAATAGGCTTACCTTTGTTCACATGTTCACCTTTGTTGAAGGTCATTCATTGCTCTTTTAATATCTATAAATGTAATATTCAAATCTATGTTCAATCAAATTCATATAGGGTAGCCAAACTGAAAAGCCAGAGAGGTCATACACCACAATAACCTTTTTGGTTAATGAAACTAAGTATAGACATGCAAGAATCATCATTTTAAATGAATGAACATCTGAAAAGGTGACATGATAAAAATGAATTTGCTAAAAATTTAACTTGCTTTAAATCTTTGACTGATATCGCTGCTGTGCAACATATGTTTATATTCCTATCAACAATATGTTAAACTTTTTTCATAGAAAAATGTATGCTTTATCATTAGACTTCTGAAAGCTCTTGCACTAAACTACACTAGTAAAAGGCTACTCCGACCCCCCAGCAGACAAATCCTCCCTTTGTTTCATGATGCTTGAATACAGGCAGGCAAAAAGTATCTAGGGATTTCCCCAACTCTGCATCCCTGTACTTAATGACACTCTCTCTAAGTGCCTGCTTTGGCAGCCCACTTCACTTTCCTTTACCCCTGTTACATGCAGAGAGAACTGTCAACCCTTTTAAGATGAATGGGGCTTCCCGCTTCTGTGGTTCATATTTATTGTACGGGCCAGTACTAATTATTTGATCGGGGGGGACACTCTTTGAAAAGAGAAAGTGCTGAGGCACAGAAAGGTGAGACACGGGAGTAAGAGAGTGGAGGGGCAAACGTGAGTGAGATTACCTAAAGAAAACAGAGAATCTGAGGCAAATGAAACAGCATGTCCCCACTGACTACAGAACATGATGTGTTAAAACATTCAGAACTTTTCAAACTCAAGTGAAAGCCTCATTAGCAATCAAGTTTACTTGATGAAGTGTTATAGTGCAGTTTCTGTTGTGAAAATTCAGTGCAGCTCTGTACCTCCCACATGAAATCGTTAGTCTGAATCAGCCATTTTACATTCACACATGATTGAAGGAAATTCACAGCGGGCCAATCGGCTGAGCTGCTCTAAATGGAGGTTAGCTAATAGCTGTTCATGATTGATATAAAGATGCTGAAATAAGATGAAGATGGGCATGTTATAAGACTAGGGCAAAATATATCACTTGGTATTGTGCAGTGCATTATAATAGCTGATGAGACATTATATTCCTATCTCTCAGAGTGAAATCCACTTGATTTAGGAACTCCCTGCCAAATTAGTCAATATGCTAATCAAGATAATGTGGATTTGCAAAGGATAAATTGGTTTAAATCAGTGAGGTGTCATATTGCAATTTGCATGCATCTGAGATGTTATTTTCATATACTGATCATAACTTCAGTCACACAGCTTTTGGCAGTGCATTCACTATCTGCTGCTGGATCTTTCACATTTTGTGAAATGATCAGGTACCTTCTGAGACCCTGTTCATATGGCATGCCTGTCTTAGGTGATGAGGCACCTCTATCCCAGAAGCAAGTATTTCCACTATAACTTCTCACTGAGGCATCACTGAATACTTTGTCAATTCATAAGGAAATACCCTCAGACCTCACCTCTGCATCGTTCACCTACTTACCATCTCCTCATGACTGAGGTACCTCCACAGCAACATAAATTTCTCTCTGCTCATCTCTAATAATGCTGACACAAGAGCCATGCTTTATGGATCCATCCACTGTGTTATGGCCTCAGGCCAGTATTTTGGGCTTATTATTCTCATCAACAAGCTACAAGTAGGAGTGTGAATCATTCTGCTTGAGGGCAAAGATGGGAAAAGCAACACTTTCAGATAGCCTTTGCTTAAGTGCCCTGATCCTGGAGCATCATGAAGAAAACATAGCTGCTGCTATATTATATGTCAAGATAACTCCACAGAACACTGCATAATGTTGCCATACATGAAAAGCAAAGCCCAATGGTCATACAAAGAATTCGGCTCTCCAAGCTGCAAATTCCACATACGCAAAAAAATAAAATAAAATAAATAAATAAATCCAAGGCACAAATCATATTAACAAATCCAAGGCACAAAACAAAACACAGTGAAAAAACAGTTCAGGATCAAAAAGCAGAAGACAAGTGAAGAAGGCAGACAAATCCAAACAGAGCTGGCTAGCACAAGAGAAGGGTAAACAAACCAGGTCAGTAACTAGCAGTAATACAAACAACAGGGAACCACTCAGTATGCTTAATAGAATAGATGCAATACTTCACAGTGAATGCACATAACAGTGAAGAATATATAGGTATGCAGGTAATGAGAAACAGCTGACTGTAATAGTCCGGTGATGAGGATCTGGTGAGGTTGTGCTGGGGAATCTGGGAGCTGTAGTTAGTTGTGCTGTGAACAGAGAGTGACTGCATGATGCTTCAATTTACAGTTCCTCAAATAGATGTTTTTAATTAGTGTGTTAAAAGTGATATTCTGTTCTGTGACTCAAACAGACACTGAGCTCTAAGAACTGAATGGAGAGTGAATTTACTTGTTGGTGCTTCTAAAGAACAGCAAACAGTTATACAGACCTACACTTCATCATAAGATAATCTAAAGTTATTCATATTCTATGTTTATAGTATTGATGCAGAATACTTCCCACACGCTGATGATTCACTGGAAAAAAAATACAGTGAATCTACACGCATCAGACTTGAAAATCATATGCATGGATCGGATCTGTTTAAAAGGAATCATTTCCTGCATATCTTCATTTCAACCCACAGCTAGCTATGCAAGAAGTTGGTTTGTTTAATAATACATATTTGCAAATCTGTGCTGTGCACTGCATACAAGTACTCTCTTTTCTGACTGGATTACACAACCACAAGGAAAGCAAGACCCTTGTTGGGGTGAGAAAGGAAAGTAGCACAGGTATGCCTACAAAATTACTCTGCTTTAGAATTCAGGTCACTCCCACAGTGAACATTCATTTCAGAATGAGGTTTGAGAATCCTCAAATATTCATAAGTCAGAGGGCTTGCTCTAGCTTATCCAAATGCATTATTAAGTAAATGAAAAATGCATAGAGATTTAGTCATTTTCCCTTCAAAAATTGCAATTAAATAGGTCCAGGCTGTAACTACAACCAGCATGTTTGGAAAATTTAAATGAACAATGAATTCATGAATCAGTCAAGATGTAATGTATGACCTAGCATTGTTTTAACAAACTGTGGGTACAGTGTGAGCTGTGAGGTTTGATGTTGTTCCTCTAAGGTCTGAGGTGCCTGAAAGGATAGCAGGGTGTTGAGCAGCATGTGTGTTGGATGTGATGAATTTATTGCTTACATGCTGTTGTGAATGTCACACTCACAGAAACCTGATGCTCCCTGGTGCTCCCTGCCAAAGAGGGTGGTGACCTCTGAAGAAAGCCTATGTTGGCTCAGTTCTGTTATATACTGATATGTGCCAAAGTTCATGCACTTCACAGTTACAGATGATGCCATTCTGTAACATGCTTAGGTAAGATAGTGTTAGTTGATAGATGGTTACTCTGTGGTTCAAACACCAGTTTCATTGTCAGTATTTTGGTAAATTAATTAACATTCATATGTAGAAAGTCACTGAATCTTTGAACATGTTTAGTCAGAATGTAAATATATTTTATGTTTATTTTTATGTACATTTTACTTAATTTTCTTATTATATTTATTTCTCTGAGTAGTATCTCAAAATGGCATTGGATGAGACTAACATACCTCTGTCAGACACTCACAGAGAGATATCTACTCACACATACCTGGGTCAGACACTCACAGAGAGATATCTACTCACACATACCTGGGTCAGACACTCACAGAGAGAGATATCTACTCACACATACCTGGGTCAGACACTCACAGAGAGAGATATCTACTCACACATACCTGGGTCAGACACTCATAGAGAGAGATATCTACTCACACATACCTGGGTCAGACATTCATAGAGAGAGATATCTACTCACACATACCTGGGTCAGACACTCATAGAGAGAGATATCTACTCACACATACCTGGTCAGGCACTCATATCTACTCACGCAGGCCTGGGTCAGGAATCCTTTTGAGCGGAGCGTGAGCACTGTGAACTGACAACAGTGTGACAGCCAGGTGAGGCATAACCAACCTGGCACTCAGCTCTAAAAGAGACATCAAGAGTAAAGCTCTGATGGGCAGAAAAGTACATTTCTCTTGACTACATCTCCCTTTGACATGGCATGGCCCCTGATCTCCAGGAAGAACTCTGCCAATTGTTGTCACTCATGTAGTAATTACATACACAAGAGAGATCAACTGAAGATGTCTAGAAATCTCACTTGAAGCCACTGAGCAATAAGCTATGTGCACGGAAAACTAAGATATTTGTTCTTACATAAACAACATACTTCAGGTCAGTCACAGAAAATCATTCATTTATTTGTTCTGGCCCAATGAACTGTGCAACTGAAATGACTTATACACTCCACAGGCTTTGACACAATTTTTAAAACAGGCGAAGAACGTGCAGAAAGGAAAGAAGCAAATGCAAGTCTCCAACTGAAGAGTTTAATGAAACTAATGAAATGAAACTGAACATAAATGTGCACTAACAAGAACTGAAGAAAGCCAACGTAACTTCAATGACCGACAATCACTCATGCAAACAATGTAACAACATAACAACACACAGGTGACAGGGCAAATGAGGCTCAACACACACCACCTGTGTGAGGCATGGCATACAACCAAAACAAATAGCTAATACAACAGAAGCAACAGGAAAAGCACAACATAAACAAAAGGTCATGTGGATGCCACCGTCACCAGATGCAGGCTGCTGGCAGGGAGGCTCCATCACAAAAACATTATACAAAAACTGAAAATGCTCATGAAACAGATCAAATATGTCTCATTACCTATGTGATTTGTCATCATCTGCTTTAAAACATATGCCTTCCTCCTGCATTGCTCTACAACAAATCCATTTAAATGACAAAAATACAATTTATTTTTCTATTTGTAAAAGGGGTAACAGTAATTTAAATAAACATGTTTTGTTCAGTTAAACGCATGGTCTCACATTTCAGCTTTGCACCAAAAGATTTCAAAAAGAATGAATGTGGACAAAAGCATTTTTATACATTTCACTTCATGTTTTCCATGAATGTACACTAAATGTTAATTGTACATTAATTATAGTAACTATCCTAAATGACTACAAAAATATTCTGATGCACCAATTCTAGGAACACTTTGTCCCTTTGTAATATGTCCCTTTGTAATGTGTATATTAAAACAGTATATAACTTTGTAAGGCTTTTGTTTTTTTGTTTTGTTTGTTTTTTTTAAACGCATCCGAAGCCCAGATGTCCTATTCAGTATTAGTCATCTGACAGCTGAGCCTGCATTAGTCACACTGAGACTTCTGTCACATTACTCTTATATGGTAGCCTGAAGCTTTCTCTCTTTCTTTCTTTCTTTCTTTCTTTCTTTCTTTCTTTCTTTCTTTCTTTCTCTCTCTCTCTCTCTCTCTCTCTCTCACACACACACACAGAGAGAGAGAGAGAGAGAGAGAGAGTACTTATCTTTTTCATCCTGCTAAAAGTTTTTCTTGAGGCAAGCCCCACTGCAAAAAAAAAAAAAAAAAAAAGTAAAAAGATCTAAGCTTGAGAAGTAGGTTTCACCTTATGTGCTTTATTTCACTGAAACATCTAGCCTTTCAGAGCCATTGTGACACTGGTGGTGTTATCAGCGTCACTGACAGGCACTGATAAGATGTTCATTAACGAAAGTGCCTGAAAATAACGCCGCCCTGCTTATTTTGCCCATTACTCATCCTAGTAAACAATGAGCATGGAATGCGAATTGCATCAAATGCCCACCTCCACAGCAGCTGTTTCTATATTCACGTTTCCTAAGTAAGTTAAGGCCCTATTCCTCTACAGTCACATCACTAGTGAACATAGCCAAGGCAATGGTGACAGCAGTATACTGTGTGCACTAGAATGTTAAGGCAGCTTTTCTGTGGGGATCTTTATGTGTTTATAATTGCTGCACCACAGACTGGGGTAAATCCATGGTCTGGTGCATCCTCTAAATGACTGCGCTGCATACTGATCTGTGCTCGAGTCGTGAATACTGACTCTGCGAGCAGCACAGCTACGCTGCAGGCCAAGAGCATGGAAGCAAGTAGCAAGTCTGCAGACTGAGAATGGCTGGAGTTTACCACACAACAGCATCACAATTCAGAACATACTATAAATGTATGTCAGAAGTCATTAGACAGGAACAGTGAGGTATACAATGGAAAATCAAACATCTACAAAGAAAATATACATTAGTTCATCACATTTCCTATATTTACCATCTAATAGCAAACATCACACTTAATGTATTTTTTTGAGAAAGAGAAGTGTGACTGGACGTTTCACAGCATGTCCACTGTCATCTGTTATTTGAGTCAACCGTAAAAGTAACTGGATGGTGAGTGGCCTGTAATTCAGTTAATGTTCCATTAAAATCTTGCCTTCAAAGTTGATTAAATAGAAACCAACATATTAATGTCACAATGAGATATGCTTCACTTTTCTTTTTTTCTTTTTTTTAATGAAGATGACAATATTTAAAGTCATAGACAAGAATGTCCCATCTTTCTTCACTCTGTGAACATTCAGTAAAGAGGAAATGAGTGCAGTGCACTTTTATTTAAAGTGAATCGGAAAATGATGCTTATACATTGCATTCAAGTGTAAGCGTTATAGTGGTCAGTCTAAAATCAGTTTGAGCACTGCAAATATGTTTATCAAAAAGATGAATATTTTCAATGTCTAGTTTCTAGGGTTTACAAACTCACAAATCAACCTCATTTAAGACAAATATTTTTAAAAAGCCGTCTCTGGCTCTGATGTGCTTTCTGCAGTGTCGTACAGTTTAATCTGCATCAGCATTTTGGGTGTGACATTGCTTATACTGCTTACAAATACGTATCATGTCCACAGACAGAACATTTGCAAAAATATACATCAGTGCAAGGAGATTGATTGTGAATAAAATATTTCTGCAAGGCATCTTTCATTGAGTTTCACTGAACTGTCTAAAAATATAGAGACTAAGTACAATTTTTCTTCTCATAAATCATGGATTAAAAGATAAAGATGCCAAAAAACAGCTACTAAAGTAAAGCATGGATTATCTAAAAAGCTTTCTGACTACAAAAATAAAGCAAATGGACTACGCTGCATCCCACCACTACACAGAAGCCTCAATGCCATGTGCACTGCAGCTCTTCATATGAGCACTAGTGGCTGGGGATTACCATTTGTTTCTTACAGCATCAGCCATCTAGCTGTCATGCACATGAGGATGAATGAGATTAGCCTTCAGCATGGCTGGAGAGGATCCACAAGGAGCATGGCACTCACAGCAACATCCACCATAGGTCCATTCTCATTTTCTCAATGGACACTGACTGATAAATTAGAGTGCATCATGCTTGGCCGCCACTGCCGATGCCTTACAATGGTGGACAAGCTTAATTACCATGGTGGGCAGAGCCGTTTGCCGATTTGCTTGCTGAAGGTCTCTGCTGCAGATAATCAACTGGTGAGTGCATTTAAAGGTTTGAAGTTACAACCTTCAAATAATCTGTGTCCAGTTTATTCTGAATCATGCAAAAAGGAGAAATTTTCTTCCCATTCTATAAACTGTGTATAGTATACTGAGGATATTACAGAGGGCAGCTACACACAAAGCATGGAACACTGAATTGTTTTATAAAAATGCTTCAGATTTTGTAACAGATGGTTTTAACTGTTAATTTTTTAGATCCCTCATGCTGTAGTAAAAAAATAAGGGATGAAGAGAGAGGGAAGACCTATTTAGATTATTTAAAACCTCTCAGATATATCAAACAGCTCTAAGAGGCAAACTGTTCTCATATAAACACATTGAAATTCTATAAAGTCCTGCCCAAATCAAATTGCTATAAGGTAAAATCCTAGTTCTCAAAACTACCTTTAGTATTGTAAAACTAGGTGTGTGCTTAGTGCTTCCTGTAATGCACTCCAGTTTCACATGTGAAACCCCTTTTATTGTCCATATATATATATATATATATATATATATATATATATATATATATATATATATATATATATATATATATATATATATGTATATATATATATATATATATATATATATATATATATATATATATATATATGTCTTTAAAAATCAAATTACAGAGTAACCTTGTATATATTCTTCTTTATGTGGGCGTTATGGCATTATATATGAGGGCCATGGGAGTCAGATATCCGTATGCTGAATTCAAGAGCCAAGCTCTGGAGCCCCTTCCTGCAGAGTGGCTGTGAGAGGCTTTACAATGGCATGAAAGACTGAGAACAGGGCATACCTGCTTGTGGATGCCCCTGAATGCAAGAGTGAGGCAGACTGGCAGAGTCACAGATGCCAAGATGCACAGCAGCACAGAGGCAGGGAGGCAGCTCCTTGAGAGAGGACCGAAAGGCCCATGGTGAGTCAGAACTCCTGTACCATCTCTGCTTAATTACACAGAACACAAACAGTGCTTAAAGGATTATCCTAAGACACAGCAGGCTTCCGTGAAGATGTCGGCCTGCCCACCGGCCTCTTCCTTATGTTCAGTTGCAGCCGTTGGCGCCTGTCCAGTGAAAACAAGTCATTACTACTACATTTCCCATACAAGCCAGACACTTTTAAAAATGCACAGTCATCAGTCTGAGAATTTGACTAACGCACAGCAGTTGTATCATGCAGGCTGGACACAATCCTTTCTGATTGTACATAAGGGCAATACTGGCGACATGGCATTCTTAGAATGCATTGAACTGGTATGTGTGTAACACACAATTCACTACATACATACAATTCACTACTTCCAGCACAAGTGGCAACCCTCCTTGTTCATTCAGAGGCTTGTTTAAGCTGCTCAGTTGATAAGCAGTGAATGGAGCAGTCATGAAGTCCTTCACATACACTCAGAAGGAAGATGACTGCCAACGGTGGAGAACGGAGAGAAGCAAGGTCTGCTGGTAGTGCTGAGTGTTCCAGCTGGGCTCAAACACACATCCCACATAAACATGACAAACACGCAGCCACACACAGTCCCATGCACTCCTAAGTACATGCAGAAACAAACACCAGTCTGTAAACCAATTACTCCAATGGCCACAATTTCCACACAGAGGAAAAATGATAAGACTAGTTGGGGTGTGTTGCCGCTGAACTGCTCTTGAAGGGAAGACAGGGGAGTATCTTTGTGTACGTTCATGAATGTTTGTGATAGAAAAACAGAGGAGAGACAAAAATCGAAGCAAACAACTTTGTTACCTTCTCTAGCGCCCCCTAACCACATTACTCAGAATGCAGCTCATGCTGCTGCCGCATAAACAATTTTCAGGCAGGCAACACCTGAAACCACCCCAGTATCGCTCACAGTGTCTGCAGCTGCACACATCACTAGGGAATGTTCCCAGCAAAAGACTCTGCATGTCCTGGAGAACGCAGATCCAGTCTGTGGGTCCCATTTTGGGGCATTCCCCAACTCACTGTCTGCTCAGCTCCCAAGTGTTAGCAGCATGTAGTAACATACTGAACCACATCTAAACTCAGTCAACAGATGGGCCCAAACAGAATGGCTACGCTACTTTCTCAGCTAGTGTGGGGAAGGGGCTATTAGAGAGAGACCGCACTTGTCCTTTTGCTCAGAATGATGGTTGGCCTTGTGTTACTTGTCTTGTTTGTCTCCTGTCATCACGTGCAATATAAATTCTATCCAGCAAGCATTCTGTTCAACACTGCCAGGTCCCACTTCCCGAATGGCCATTGCCAACAGCAATGCATGCATTACGTTGACCATGCTGTGGGATGATTAAAAAGGCCTGATCCTAAATCCATCTAGTAGTTTGTAGTTGATATGGAATCTATGGATTTTGTTTGACCTTCTCTAGGCATAGATTCATATATATGGCTTCACACCAGTCAATACAAGGAGGGCAAGGAAATGCAATGGTCCATGTGTAAGTCATTTAACACACTTCACATTTCTCTTGTAGCCTGATTGGGGACACTGGTTGAATACATCTGTCCTTTTCTTGTTCATTAAATAAAACATCTGAATCATTGCCTTACAAATGGTCATAGGGTGTGCTCAAGACACAATCAGAACTTAAAATCATCATAAATTTATTCAGCATGAACTGAGGGAAAATAATATTTTCTTGCACATCTGAACCATGGGATAATAACTGTTTTGGAAGCTCTGCCCCAACCCTCTTCACAAACAGCCTTTGCTCCATTTTGATAATGCACCATAATTGCCCTCATATGCATGCCTAATTGCCTGTGTTTGTTCAGGCATGAGCTCTGCATGTTTCTTAATGGCCCTTTTTATGCATGATAATTACACATGATTGCTCAAGCAATGGACTGATGGAGTTAAGAAGCCTTTAAGAGGAGCCTAATGAAAAGGAATCACTTATATTGGCAACTTCATCATTCCTATGAGATTGCTGTTCTATACACAGTCAATGTCTATTTAAGGAAGGGGTAAGTATAATGACCACTCCACACTGAACAATATACAGAGGATAAGGGGGAACACTACCCACAGCTGGCTTCAGCAACCTTATTTGTGTCGCTTGCTGACTTATTTTTCAAAGACAAAGCGCTCTGTGCTATGCAGTACTTTAAAAAACACAGGTCAAATAACCTGATTTAAACCAAATTTAAATTGTTCTGTCATAGGCCATGTAAACAACATCATCATCTCAGTGTGATCTCTCTGCCTTTTTATTTATTTATTTATTGCCAGGCTGTTATTTGTTGGGATTTTTTGTGGCAAATATGTAGTGACATTGGTCTTGTTTACATAGATTTCATATGTCTGAAGTATATTAGTATTATATAAGGATATGAGTTAATCACGTATTTACACTAGGAGGTAAAATGCATCTCCAGTTTTCAAAGACAACAGGCAGACTGGACACAATTGTAAACAGTTCTTTAAATGAAAAGGGGGCAGACATATGCAGACAGGGTAGAGTAATGAGTTGGGTGATTGGCAAACACGGATACAAGGGAGAATCCAGAAGAGAGGTCAAAAAACAGTCATACATCAAAATGACTACATCGTTTGATGCAATGTATCAGGACAAATATCAATTGAAGAAATGAACATATTTACACTTGGCTATTTACAACTGGCTAAAAGACATTTCAAAAACACCTTCCGAAGTGATGTGGCGTGGTCTTTAATGTGCTTTGGATGCATTTGAATCAGCATTCATTGATTCATTTATTGGATAATCCATATAATCCTGATAATCCTGAAATGGGGCCTTTGATCTGAACATAGACCTTGGAGAGGTGATACTCTCCTATGTCTTGAGGGGCTGAGACATCATGTTTGAAAAGCACATCCAAGTCATTCATGTGATACCTTGAAAGTTCTACAAGATCTTACATTTCACAGGACATTGGACTGTTTCTTGTCCCTTGTGATTACTCATAAAATTGATTCAGATTTGTCACCCATGAATGAGCTCTGGTGTCTAGCATCAAAACATCTATGCACACATTGACATAAATGTCACAGATTACTGACTCCTTTCGGCAAATTAATGTGGATGAGATGAAAGTCTGCTTTTCAGGAGAAATAAAAGGGGAGCATGCATAGTAAAGGGAAGCAGTCATCTTCATTTCCCCTTAAATGATGGTGTGTTTTTTCCTACTGCGTGTGATGTCTCTGACCTCCCTGACACTCTTATCTCTGTACTAGCCAGTTTGGTGCAGGCTTGTTCAAACTCAGCAGCCTTCTGATAATCTGATTCTGATCACAGGTAGTTAGTTAGCAGCTGTCTATATACAAACATAGGTAAATGGGTACCTAGCTAGATAGATTATTTTATTAATTCCAGAGGGAAAAGGTTTTGTTATAGCAGCACAAAAGGCACATCATGTACATAGTTGGCACAGAATGGGCGCCATGGGAACCATGACGGGTAGACAGGAGATGATTCCATCATTCTCACCAACATGTTGTTGACAGGAATATAACCACCAGGAATATAACACCGGGTCTGAAGGGGGATAAGACCAGCCGCTCCAGAGTCTTTGTTAGATGGTAGTGCCACTGATATATAGTCATGAAGGGCTGTTGGGCACCCTTTCTTGGGTAATGGCACCAGGCAGGATGTCTACCAGAGTGCGAGAACCTTACTTTTCCTCAACCTGAGGTTGAACAGTAGTACTCCACAGAGCTGGTTAACACAGGCCTTAAGGACCCTCAAGGTAATGCAGTCCAGTTGAGCACCCTTGCTCTGGCAGAGTCTTAACAACTCTTTCTTCACCTGCAAAAGTCATGATGCGTTCATCATGCATTTTGGGGTTTTTTTGTGAAGCCTTGCCTTTGCCAGTCTTAGCCACACTTGTATTTTGTATGGCATTTCCAGATTACAATGTAGGTTGTTTTTCTGACTGTGACTCTGTCTCACCTGTACATACCTGTATGCAGTGTCTCAACCCCTGCCTGTCTAAGTCCGCCCATGTCTGCCCCTTAACCGGAAAGAATAATTTCCTGCACTTATGAACAACCTTCTCACATGGTCATTACACCATGGCCTTCTACATTTCCCATGATCTTCCCACAGATCCCAACAGCATCTCTGAATATTAACCAGGCCTGATGCCTCCCCAGGGGCTCTACCCGCTTCGGGAGGCGAGGTACAGATATTAGTCTGTCACGCCTGCAAATGGAGCCATTGAGTTCTTGGGTCACATTTACTTAAGGATCAGAGAATGGATTATGTGCCCTGAGTGCAAAGTTAGTCCACAGCAGGAAATAGAATATGTGCTAGGCCTCTGGTTAGTGCTAAAAATGTAATCATAAATGTGCCCACATGCATTATGGTCTCAGGGAGCAAGCAAATGTGAAAAAGCATGTAAAGAGGAGAAACTGTTACTTTCTGGGAAAGTAGATATAAAACTGAGACTGAATTTGTTACACAGCCTACAGATGACATTACTGTCCAAACATTAAAACTTCCAACTATGTATGCAACTATCATTATTCTGATCTTTTGCCCCTTTAATACTTGTGTCTACATTAATAATAAACAATCTGCCTTGGTTGATCTGCTATGCCAGCCTATACAGGTTGAGCCTTTTGCCACTCTGATTCAGTTTTATTTAAGATTGGTATTTGTGATGGTGGTGAAATGGGCTAGGTTGTATACAAGGGAAGTTTTTGGGGTGATATGGATGCTGAAGGGGGTCTTGGTGACTCACTGAATGATGGTATTGGTTATGTACATATGTGCCCTCTGTTATGACCCCACACAGTGATCACCATGGGGGGAGGCACACACATACACTGGTGCCTGCAGGGCCATTTACATTTATGGCATTTAGCTGACGCTTTTATCCAAAGCGATTTACAATTATGATTGAGTACAACTTGAGCAATTGAGGGTTAAGGGCCTTGCTCAGGGGCCCAACAGAGACAGTGGTGGGGCTTGAACCAGAAACCTTCCAATTACAAGTCAAATACCTTAACCAATGGGTCAGTCCCTGCATTGTAAAATACATTATATATTTATATACACAGAACAATTGTCAATGTTTATGTGAGTTATAGGCCAATAACTGTTTTAATTGTGTTAAATGATAAGTCACAATGCCCTCTAATGTTATGACATATATGCAACATATATACACCACCTTGACCATTTTTGCTTCCCTACTGGAAATGAAGAATGGTTAGACAAACTCTTTGAAGGTGGTAAAATAATTATTAAAGATGTTTTGAGTTTTTCAATATTGTAGAAATAAAAGATTTGAATGTAAATATTTGGGGAAATTTTTAACCTACAGGAAGTCAGGAGATGTGAAGGCAGACTACTATATAAGAATACAGCAATGCAGTGCAGGGTGATCAGGTTGACATCACCTATGACCTTTAAAGCTAATAAATCCTAATAAGACAAACACTGGACTCTTCACAGCTGTCAGAACATGACACACTCCTCTCAGCTCGTGCTCAGGGCCCAGTCCACACCTGATCCACATGCTGAACAAGCCTGCTGCTCCACTGTGTCAAACTGAACATGCAGCCTAGGGAACAGTACATACTGTGCCCCATGTAGTGGTTCTCTGAGTCACCAACTGTCACTCTTAGAGGGGTTCTTTTGTGATGTGGAGGGCGTGCGATGGAGTTGAGAAGGCTGCACTCTCATATCCTGGTCTCCTGGTCGGCGTGAGTCACTGAGCACCACCCCTACCCACCACGGACCTCGTTCGTGTCACGAGGAGGCGCTGAAAATGAAGCATTTGCTGGACCTGCGCATATGAATCACAGCACTGAATCAATCCGCCAACCTTCTTCCACCACAGCACTGGTCAGCGTCACCGTCACTCTGCACGCACAGTAGAAGAATGGCAGCCCGCTTGCTCCCTGTTGTTGCCATGGTTCTCAGTTCATTCATCACAGGCGGCGTGTAAGACTCCCAGCAAGCTAAAGAGCATGAGAGAGGGAAATCACAACTTCAGACCACCAGCCCTTGGTGGACCCTAATGGTCCTACTTATAAACATCATAGTCTTCATTTACCTAGTAACTAATATCATAAAGTGTTTATATGGAAGAAGAAAAAAAAGAATTGTATTTGATGAAAAGATGAAAATAGCATGCTTTAATGACCTCTAACCAAGATAGCCTTTTCATTGCTACCCTCTGATTCCCCATTTTCCCTAGTTACATTATTGAAGGTCATAACACCACTTACATGTCAAGGAAAAAATCTAGCAATAATGTTCATGTATTCTTTTTTTTTTTTTTTTTTAATCTACCTGTCTTGTTTAATGCATTTACAGTATTGAAAAAAAGTCTCCTCAAAACATTCAAACAAAGACAAATCCAGGATATAATCATATTTGGATGAGCCTAGATTAGAGAATAAACTTAAATCAGTATTACAAAAGATACAAAGCAGAAATACACAGAAAAAAAAACTTCTTCAAAGGGTCATTTAAAAGGCAAATACTTAGCCAAAGGACTTTTTGCTGAAGGTGGCATTAGTTATTTATTTGCATAGTATGGAAATAAAAACAGGCAGATGATTTTCTTTTAACTAGCACTTAAACTTCATAACTTTGCTTAAGGCATTATAACATAAGTATTACAGCCGACCTGAGGAGGCTGATGACAAAAGCATAAGTTAATCAAAAGTTATTAACAGCTAATGATCAGGAGGCTTAGTGGCTCCACAGCAGAATTTCTGACCACTAAATTTAAGATGTCAGTACATTATTGAACATACTCAGCAGGAAAGTTGTGACCACATAATGCTGAAGAGCAAATGCATATACAGGCATGTGTTTGCATGTGTAACAAAAATCATCATGGCAAAAAATTTTTTAATTTTATATATATATATATATATATATATATATATATATATATATATATATATATACACACACACACACACACACACACACACACACACACACACACACAGGATAGTGAAGATGGTGCATGTGCTTTCTCTAAGATGTGAAGCCATTTAATCTTTCTGAACTGCTGCTCACAGCGTGTCATGTGGCACTGTAAACATTTGGGAGGGCCCTGAATGCACAAGATTGGCCAGCACTACTATAGATTGATAGGACAGAGGACTTAAGCCCTCCCTCCCAGCCAGAGAGCATAGCCAGCTAGACTTTCATGCACTCCTGGCCATAGATGGCTATGGCTTTGTCAGAGACATCTTCTAGCTGTCTATTTTTGAAAGTTGTAATTACAGCATGTTAACAAAAATATTTTCCTCCCTCACTAGAGATGTTAGTCCCTGCATTAATTAAAGTTTTCTATAACACCTTTGAGACCACTGCATCACTGTGCAAACAGCAGATGACCTGAACACAATATCACAAATCACAATTTTAGAAAAAGGTTTCCAAAGATTCCATTGTACATTAATAGTATTAGACACTGCATATATGAATTTGAAGGTGGCAGGACACAATGGGCCATGTGCCTCTGTTACAGTGGAGAGCCAATCCTCTGTAAAGCATCACTGGGGGAGGGGGGACACATTCTTAACCTGTCACTAGTAACCCTGGGCATATTCTAGCCTGTAAGATCTCCTTAGGGAGATCCTTCCATGTTCATCCGGATAATAGCAGCTCCTGGGGGGAGTCGATCACCTAGCAACATATGATAGTTATGGTAACCCTTAGTTTTGGACTGGCACTATGGTATCTGCTGGACCAATCTATTCCAGCAGATCACTGGATCATTAAAAAAAAATAAAAATAAAATAAAAAGACCTTTAGCCATTCTGCTGGAGTCAGATGCCCAACATAAATTTTCACTGCTGAAAGGTTAAACATCCTGGAATTCAAATGTTAAAAGGTTACTACGAATTGTGATGTATTAGACAGATATTTACAGTCAGTCAATGTTGCCATGTTTAAAACTGGGAATTTTATAACAGTGCAGACAGTGAAGGAAAACTATCATATAGCCAAATATGACGTGCGATTCAACATTCTAAAAAAAAAAAACAGGTTCGAATCATTAGAATATTTATTTTTTTGCATTTTATCCTAGGCGGGCGAACCAATAGCATATAGCAAGAGATATAACAACTTATATAGGAAACATTTCATTATACACATAGCTTTTAACTTTTCCTGGACATGAAACCGAAAAAGAAAACAAACAAACCAGGGACTTGCAATGCATGAAGCTTCTGTCTTTACAATTCAATATCTAGCTATTTAGTCAATACAGTAGCTAGCCACATTTGTAATTTTGCCTAAATTATTATTTTTTTTATAATTGTTTGCATTTAAATGAATTGTTTTTAATTTCGACAAAAGTGTCAAAGTCGCTTTAACATAAGGAGCAATTTACAATAAAGTGATATTTAAAAAGTTGGCTATTTACATTCTTGACGCTAGAACACCCAGTTAGAAAGCATTACACGCTGGTGGACATCAGGCCATAGTCACCTGGGTGCATATTTTCCAAATGTGCCCATGTACTGCTAGTGCGGGAATGTTAGTGTAACTGTCGCTTACATAGCTTGCATGCAATTTTAGCACAATGTTCCAGTTTTGCCGTGTACTGACCAAAATTGCACGGAGCGCAACTCACGCTCACTGCGGACGAGTTGTAAACTCTGTCAATGTTGCTGAGATATTCGTTGTTTCCGCTTGACTAACAATTCATTTTCAATAAACTGAAAGTGACGTTATGTGATTCCTGTCCGTCATGCAGTGTGTTCAGTGAGGGGCCAACGCGAGAACTCGTACAATATAGAATTGTAGCGAGGCAGCAATAGCTATTGTGAGAATGAGCACTGGAGCTCGATGCACGTGTTTTCAAAGACAGGAAAGTTACTTGTTCTTTTTTTGTTTTTTTCTTTTAAATATATCTTATTACACCTCTCGTAACACCATGGGAAAACGTGATATGCTTACACTCATATCAATCTGCAGTATTCCCACACGTCAAACCTATTCTAAGCAGCTGCCCACTGAAATTCGATGCGCCTGCACCGGCTTCCTTAACGCTGATTATGTTCAAACGCTCCTATAGTCGCAGAGTATGGTGATGTAATTTCGTCTATAGGCTGAGTGCTGCCACATCCCAAATTTAAAGACTTTCCCCCCCCTTTGTTTCTGCTGCTTTCACACTCTTATCACAAATCAGTTCTCCAGACTCTCAAACATACTTGTGTTTCTCACCTCTGTCTAAAACGATCATTTTTAACACAGGGCTAAAAGGAGTTAAATACAATCTCTCTAATTGGCCTTGGGATTCTGGTCATTTATCTGAATATGACTTAAAGACTTCTTTTCCCTCTGGGACAGAGTCTTTTAAAAATTTGCTCTCACTAAAGGTGCTTGCTTTTAAGAATTTTCTTTTAGTGTTTTGCATTGTACTGTTGAACATAGTCTGATAAATACCACGTGAAACCCGTGGGAAAGAATTAATGCACCCTGCGTTGTGTATTTCTGAACATCAAACAGTAAAACAGTGCCACACAGAGTACTCTAGCAGTAATTGCACTCCCCCTTTTCCCCCTTTAAAGATAGCACTTTATCTCCAAAATCTCGAGCTACCCTGAAGACAGACATATGTCATGGCATTAAAACTGTAGTGGATGGTGTTTTTGCGAAATGCATAAATGGACAGCTGAACTGGAATTGTTTGCAATTCTCTGCAGCTTCTTACATCAGTTCAGGGAAACGTATACCATTCTACCCCTAGATGGCAGTAATTAGCCAGGTTAGAGTGGTCCTCCATGCAGCAGTTAAAATCTCTCATGTATCCAAGTCTCATCTACCCTGTGGAGTTCCGCATTTTGATTTTCGTTCACAAATCATAATACGTGTGTTTCTATCTGAATAAACTCTTTCCCGGTAATTAATTTCCTTATGCAGTGAGGTCATTAAATTGTCTTTGAGGCAGTTCACTATTAAACACTGAAAATTACACACATAAAAGACTCACGTAGACTCACATGGGGTGCCCAAGGCAAGAGGTTGATGGAAAGCGCAATTTGGTGTTTTCCCATATTCCACTACTGTCAGAGCAATTTGTTCTGAGTTTGCCTGCTGGCACGACAGAGGCAGCCCTGTGGTTGTGGAGTGACTTTAAATGACTTTGCTCTGGGCAGGTGTTCCTGCTAACAGGTAAGTCTTGACTTTCCCCAGACTTGACAGGGTGGTTAAAGGCACTCATAGTGGTGTTCTGCCAAAGGTAGGCCTGTTGCTTAAGTGTTTGGTGCGGATGGCCTGGCAGACATCTAGCCTAGTTTCAATACGGGAACACAACATTCCAAAGAGGCGCTCCATAGGATGCCAGGTACAAACCAGGCCACGACTCCGCTGCGGCTCAGTTTAGTTCAACTTGCTATGTTGCTGGTTGTTTAAAGCCTTTTTATGACTGGTTTTCTGCTCATAAGCAAGAAACGGTGTGATTTTGTATGCACTCTCAAATACACCACCACCGCACACACTTAAGATATACACCAACCATATGGTTAAGATCACAAGCACCCTTTCAATAACTGTGCTAATTAGCGGTATGGCAATCAGTTTAATCAAACTGACTGAGCCTGACACCTTTTAAGAGGATTTTTGTTTATATGGCATTTAACACACCCCCACACATCACTTCCCATGTGGCTTTATAAAGTTCACTTTGCTGTTTTTAAAGTGCCATAATTGATTTCGTCCTCCCATTCTAGTTTAAGTCTAAGCAAGGCTTTTTAAACTGGCCTGCTTATCGGTCCCTCTCCAATGTGAACACCAGCTGATGCTAACTCTAGCTGATGTCAACAGCACACACTGATGGCATTCCTTACATTTGAAAGATTTGGCACTCCATGAAATGCCAACAACTGACAGGCTGGGGTCTTTCTGTTTCAAGGCTTTCACAAAGTTTCAAGGTTGATTTTACTAGGTATCCATTTTAAATGTGCAGGAATATTAATTTTCTTACTTGTTTGTTTATTTATGCATATTAGCCTGCTGACAGTGTAGTGGCTGCTTTTCAGGGTGCTGATCACTTTATTGTACTCATTAACATCTTGTGTAGTTGAGCTGCTGGGTATCAATCCCATGTCACTTTTGCATGTAACTTGCTCTAATGTGCGCTTCCCTGTTATGTGATAGGAAATGCGTAATATGACTTGTCCTATCTGTAGGCAACCTGTAAAAGCAATGAAAAAATGCTATTAGTAAAAATGTAGCTTTGCAAGGTCACATTACTTACTGTGCTTGTTAAAACGTAGAAGTTCAAGACTGAGGGTTATTTACAGTAGATGTTCCTAATGCCTTCCTGTGTATGGAGTGTGAACACTAGCAGTGAGAGATTAGTATGAGTATTAGTATTATAGAGATTAGAGGGTCCTTTGTGGTAAACTGACTGAAGTTGAATTTTGAGTCAATCTGAGAACACACAGTTGAGTTAATGACTTTGCATACATAGTTTGAAATTGAGATTGAAATTGGGCATTTATTCTAAATTTAGAACATTCTAAACTGTAAATATTTGTTTACTGTTGTAAATATTTTGTTTCGTAACTGAGGATGTTTTGTCACAATAACACCACAAGAGAAATAAAACAACAAAACTTTAAAAACCTTGTACTTTTTTGTGCACCCCTGCGCACACACACAGCTTCTCTACCAGCCATAAATTAAACTAAAATCCTTATTATCCCATTTATACTGGCTCCAGAGACTGCCAGTTGATTGCATGCTCTCTAGCATGGTTTGTTTTTCTGTTCAAACACATTGCTCTGTCTGTCACACTCCCACATTTAAATTGAGCTAGATTTTACAGGGAGAAAAACCAAAACTGTTGGAAGGGCACATTGTACTGCATGAACTAACATGTTTCATGACCAAGGAGACGAAATTCAGTATGATTAAAAAATTTAGGAATACAAACTCTATCTCTTGGAAGATCAGAAGAGGTGCACTGCATTGACCGCCATACAAATAATATTTAAATATTATTCTTGCTAAGCCGTCAATTTATTTTTGGAATTTTGTGTGCATGACTGCGACACACAGGCTACTTTTCATAAACTTCCCATAAGTCTCAGAGTATGCTTATACATTCCAGTAATAGATGATGATCAGTAATTCAAAGCTTAGTTCATGAAACATTCACTTTTACATTGGTGTCCCATCTTTACACTTAAGCACATTATGAGAACAACATTCCTCACAACACAAAATGCAGTATTGCATGATCTCTCTTCACCAGCAAGAGCCCTCTTATTTAAATGTAAATGAGCTTTGCCTCTTGAACTCAGAGCTAAAAAATAATTGAAAAGATATTAAAATGGTAGAGGATCATTAATAATAGTAGCGGATATATGTAGATATTATAAATGCATAGCACATGGACCAAAGGTGTACCAATTTCCCAAAGATTCTTGGTTTTCCTAAAGTGTACTTGCTGGTTTAATATGGCAATAGTTGGTAATAAGTATGATTAAATGATTTTTAACATGGCTGCTATGCTAGCATTCATTCAGAATAGAACCTTTTTATAGCTGAGTTTAATTGTCCAAGTTTGAAACCATGTGGAGAGTTTTTTTCCAACCGTATGAGTACTCCCTTATACATGCACATAAATGTGATTTGAAGGTTAGTCATTTGGGCTTTGTCTAAAATACAGATATTAAATCCTCTACCATCTGGAGACAAGGTCTGAATGGCTATTCTGGGAATTTCATTTTGCTGAAGGAACGTGGTCTGGATGCTAGCTGGGGTTGCTGGCAGGAACTTAAAGGCCAAAATGCCTGGACAACCTATCTGGAATGTTACCAGAAGCTCGGGAACAGGCATGAAGCATTTGACCCGATTCATCTCAAACATAGATGTAAATTGCTGTGACCGGGCAGTGTGCTAGATGTCATAATGCATATCCTTTCCATTTCTGCTGGTGCACGTTATTCACAAGAGTATCCACTGGATGAAAACAAAACCCTAAATAAACAAAGCACATTTTAAGACTGTCAGTTGGATGTTATCAACACAGTACTTTAAGATGAGTCTTTAATGTATAGTAAGCAAGCAAAGCTATCTACAGAAAAGCCTTCTTTATATGCTAGCCAACAGGCATTCTTGCTTAGAGTGGTTGCCATGCAACATAGTTGTATAAATTCTCCCTATAATGTAAATGAGCTCAGAAAAACAATGAGCAATAAATATGATCTAGGATGATTAGCATTACTTCAGGAGGGTTACATCAATGTAAGAATGTAAGCATGCACGTGGCTTAGCTGTGGTTAAAACGTGAGTTTAGCCATGCAAAAGGCCCAGGTTCTAGCACATGGTGCATCTGAATGTTTAGCTGGCGTCCAGATGCCCCACCATTAACCTGCCTGTTCCCTACAGATGTTGGCCTGTGTGCTTTAGGAACAGGAGCTTGGTTCGGGCTGTGTGCCAGAGATGCCACAGCAGACCCTGTTTCCCCTTTTCCACCAGCCCTGCCCTGCTCTGTTCCAAATGAGCCGGCAAATGCATGGCATGCCAGGGGCCTTGGGCAGCTGCGGCTGCGTGGGCGCAGTCCCTGCCTGGATCTTGGCAGGCTGAGGAGAACAGGTGAGTGAGGCTTGGCTGAGCAGAGCAGCCAGCAAGGGGTGGTGTGGGGTAGCCCAGACCACATGGCCGAGGGCACACCTTTATATCACATGCCAGAAATTCCAGGCATTTGTACCCCAGTTACTTGATCCATCTGTGACTAATACCTGAAAGCAAGTAAACAAAGAGCCTGGGAAAAGCCATTTATTCATCATGCTAAGGAAGCTGTCCTTTTGACCTTACACTGCATGAGACTGTATACACATGTCCATATGTGCACCTCCATATTCACTGTGATCATAATGTCAAAACAAAGACTGGGGGATTCAAAGCAATGAGCCAGAGGATCTTCAACAATGCAGATGGATAACGGCACTTTCTTTCTCTGATCTGTTTTACTAAGACAAAGAAAAGGTTTGCATGGATTATGTCTTTTTTTCATTCGTTTTATTTTCAGAGGACTTCTCATTATGATCATTATGAAGAAAAGTATAACAGCTTTGGGGATTTAATACCCCCTGGAAAGCAGAGGTAGTGCTACCTAAGAGCTTTTGTGGATCTGTTAGAATATAAAGTTTTTTTTTATAGTGATTCATTCAGCCACTTTATCCCCCTTAATATATATATATATCTCACACACACACACACACACACACACACCATCTAGAACTGGTAATTGACTCCCTTTCATGTGTGTATGCTTTACTCATATGGTGTGCTGCCCCTTGACTGGCCCATGAATGTTGGATGGAAGTCCCCACTGAAAACTCCCACTCTCCCCTTATTCACTTTTGGATTCTGTCAGGGCCTGCCTGTGTCCTCTGTCCTGATCAGGCCACAGAGGCATGGGATGCAGTGTTAGAGCTGCTGCCTTGCTTGCTCCACTCACATTGGGGCTCTGAGCATTGACCCTGTCAGCTCCCATTACAGTATTGGAATTGAGACTGGCCTGGACTGGTAACTGGCCTGCATTTCTGCCCACGTGGCACTCCAATCCAAGGCCTCAGCTAGCTGCCCAAGCACAACGTGGTTTCTGCAGGAGCTTGGTGAGCTGTGTGTGATGACAGTGAGATAATGTCAGGCAACCTTAACCTTGATTTTCAAGCAGTGTTAGTCAGCAATATTCTTTGTGTAGACACCAAGCAAATTTACACATATCTCTTAAAATCCAACTTCCACAGCACTTCAAGAATAAAAAGGCATGGATGAAACATCCAGTTGACAATGTACCTTAGTCCATCTGTCGTTGAGAGGGAGTTAAATCATTGTCACCCTGGCATCTCACAGGGGGGCAGGGGTTGTGTAGTTTGTGCTGTCATTTTGTGTACTGATGATAGACTTGTTAGGAGACTTACAATGCAAGGTCTGAAAATGCCATATGCCTCTTCAGGGAGAAAAAAGCAAGCAAGGATGACACTGACGTTACCAAACCTTTGAGCTCTCGGCATAAGCACAGTGAAGGAGCTCAAGATGCAGAGTCTTGAAATCTTTTTTATTACTATTATTTCTATTTTGAGATTTTCTACCATGTGTAATAACTTCTTTTATTACAATTTTAAATTGCATCTCATATCTTATTAGCTGACAGCACAGAGCAGGCCAGGGCAACAGTCTGATTGCGTTTTTAAATATCTGATTCTGATTTTGGTGTGCACTCTCCATGTCTGTGTGCTGAATTTTCCTTCATATTTTCAGCACACAGGGTACACAAGCTAAAAGATAGATATTTTGTCTCAACGACTTTCATATCTACAATGTAGAGATACATGTAGCATTCCAGCAGCAAAATCACTGGTTTAAATTTAGCCTTTTTAGCATTGTTCATGGACAAGTTAAATGAGTAATTTTATTTGGTTTTTATATTCCTCAAAATTGATGTATAGCTCATTATTCTGAGAAATTCAGTGTTGTTGAAACGGCTGTTTGAGAACTGCAACTCTATGCAGTTTTGAGGTATTGATACAGTGTAATTGTAATGTGATATTTCATGTTTTAAATAAATTACAAACACCAATATCAAATCACTTAATTATCCAGACATTGAACAAATGCTTTAAGGACAGTCAGCCTGTTTCCTTTTAAGCCCATCATGACAACGCCTAATCTGTGCTGGTGCCCTATTTATCTCAGTCTTAATTTAACTAGTATTATGTTTCTACATCTGAATGATCTCTAACACTTATGAACACATCTTTCCTAAACATGGGGGGGGGGGGGTATAAGTTACTTTCCATTTACAGGGAATGACCTCTATACATTTTGGTCATTAGGGGAAGTGGTTGTGCTTCCTCGAGAGACTTGGTACCTTCTATGAATGGCAGGATCAGTGTAAAACAGAGGGAGCACATAGATTTCTGCCTGACAGGATAAAGAAGGGCCTTAAGAGGCCAGTAGTCAGAAAATGAAATGAATTACAGAGCTGATTACATTCAAGCAAGCAACTTGCGGAAATAAATAATTATATTTGTATTTACAAGACATCTGCTGCAGCAATGCAACTGATCTATTTATTAAACAATTAAGAGATAATTATACAGAAGAACAGAGCATGCAAACATTTCTGTAAAGAATGTCAGTACCTCTACATATTAGTGCTGGTACCCAGGGGGCTAAAAACCCTCTCAGATGCTTATCTCATGATAGCAGAACAACTATATTTAGCTTTAATTCTGACTGATAGTGGGTGTGTCATTTGGCGCCCAGAGATATTTTCCTCTTGAATACAAATAATAAATGGCCTCAAATACATCAAAGTGAATTAGGTTTATGTGCATTCACTTTATGTAAAGTTGCATTAGGTCATAGGACAACCTAGCCTAGTCCAATCTTGGCTTTTAAAATAGTATAAAAAAGAGTTTATTGCTGGAGTTGGTCCTGGATGTAATTATCTAGAGTTGACAAATATTATTGTTTTCTCTATGGTTTCTTGGGCTTCTTAATATCTGATAGACCATGTCTTGCAATATCTTAAAATGAATGTGTTCTGATTTATTTTAAAGACCAGTTGTTCAAGACAAACTGAGTCGTCATAAAAAGACATCACTGGTTCAAAATGTGTAATCTTTACTGTAGCTACTAACCTTTTTATCTGTGGCATGCCAGTGCCCCTGCTTTAATTTCTGAGGATGCTAAACAACGTTTTGCTGCATTATATTCAACAATACCTGCTGTTATCTCATGGAACCATGGTTGTGTTAAACCTTAAATAGCTGTAAGATGAAGTACATATACAAAGCTAAACCTCTGAATTTTAGCATGCACTAATGGGTGAAATAGTTTCCTTGCACTTAGAGCATCTTCTCAACTAGAACTAAAGCATCATTTTGACTTGTTCACTTATGATAACCACATCCGGGAAAGGCCTATGGCAGATTTGAGAAGCAGCAGAATGGATTACTGTTGCCTTAAAGGGAAAAATCTGTTCAATCTCTTTTTCACTCCTTTTACTTAGGGTCACATTAATTGAGAGATTAATATAATTTCATGAAAGTGACAAAAAACAAACAAACAAACAAAAACTTAAAAGTGTTTGATTCTGGCCAGTGTCCTTTTTTTGTCTTAAGGTTGTGTATAAGATGAGATGAGAATGACACTCTTAATATAAAAGATGAAATATTGGAGATATAAATACACAGACTTGATCCTTCATTTCACCTCTTTGCCAATCAACTCTCTCATTGCGCATCTGTTTCCACCACATCAACTCTGCTCAGAGGGGAAGGAGCTCTGCTTCGCGCTAGGCCGATACGGCCTCATGCTACGTCGTATTTGTTGGAAGAACCTGTCTAAGTGGTGTGTCCTTGCTGCTGATAATGCCCAGAAATATGTTCATAAGCAAGACATAGCATGAGATACGCTGAGATAGTCTCTAACATTCTCTGATATTTTGATACTGGCTACATTCACATTGCCAAATAATAATCATAATAATAATAATAATAATAATAATAATAATAATAATAATCTTTCGCTGTTTTCGCAACTACTTTTACCACTGCAATTTCACTCATGTATTTTTGTTGAGGACCACAGCGTTCAGCGCATGCGTATAAACAGAAAGCCGCATGAACTCGGATCTGACCGTTCTCACTCAAGTCGCATGTATACGAATTTGATGTAGAATCACACACGAAAGTAACTCAAATCTAATACGAAAAGATTTGTGTGGGAGCGCAGTGCACGCGCGTTGCCTGGACGTGAAGTCAAGACAACCCAGCGCAAAAGCATAGTAATTCACAGACAACTTCCATGTTTAGCCACACACTGATCAGAGAACAAAATATGAACGCGACACAGTAAGAATTCGCTACGTAGTATGAAATAAAGGCAGGATCATATATTAAATTATCACAGTTCACTCGGAATGTTTTGCACATTATTTTACACACACACACACACACACACACACACACACACACACACACACACACACACACACACACACTATCTATCTATCTATCTATCTATCTATCTATCTATCTATCTATCTATCTATCTATCTATCTATATATATAATATATATATTATATCTATCTATCTATCTATCTATCTATCTATCTATCTATCTATCTATCTATCTATCTATCTATCTATCTATATATATATATATATATATATATATATATATATATATATATATATATATATATATATATATATAATGTGTGTGTGTGTGTGTGTGTGTGAGAGAGAGAGAGAGAGAGAGAGAGAGAGAGAGAGAGAGAGAGAGAGAGAGAGAGAGAGAGAGAGAGAGATTAGAATTGTGAAGGTTTCCAGAGAAACGGGATGTTTTGGACGTTTTCAACTGGTGCGTGCAACCAAAGCTTTTGAATTTGTAAGAGCAGGGACCAAATTTCGGCTGCATGACCTATGTATAGCACATTGTAGTTAGCAGACAGTATGATTTTACATATAAATAAATAAAGAGACGCTGGCTAAGACATCCCTGGCAGGATCATCTAAATATTCAGGTAGGTGATGCTTACTGTAGCCATGGGAACTCTAGCTACACAATAGCTGTGTTCGCCTCTCACACTCGCCTCAGTGCGCCCTCTCCAACCTCCCAAAGCTCTTTATTTTGCGCATGTACGGCTAAAGTGAACATTACATCGACTCCAAGATGGCGTTAACAAGGCTGACTTGCGTGCTGGTTCTCCTCAACATATATTGTAAGTAAATAATCTCTGTGGGGGAAAAAAAAAAAACATGCTTTACAAGCTGAAAATACTGGAAGTATTTTTAGTCTCTCAACCATGCTTTTTATACATGTTATAGATATAATCCGTCACATAAAATATACCAAAATGCTTAAAGGAAGTGGCTACCCATTTAAGACAACTAAACTATTAACCTAGCCAGCTAGCTCGCTGTTGATGTGCGCTTTTAAATTGGAGTGTTTAAAAGTACAATAACTGTCACTGATCCTAAATTGTACTCAGTGTTTTGTGCGCGCTGCTTTCTGTATTTCACCGTTTATTCGCGCTGAATGTTTCACAGCGTTGATCGAACTCACATCCCATGTCTAAGTACCTTGATAGAAATAATCCTACGAGCCTCTTTTGTCCAGGGATCTAGCTATTTACAGGTTTTTGGGACGATGTGTGGCTTTACAACTCTGGTTATCAGAAATATAGAGTAGTTTTAGTTAAGCACGTTGTTTGGTGTAGACTACACGTCCTTCTGAGAATTTTTCATCGTTCGAGATTTCGTCAGTCTCATCTATTGTCTGTACATTAAAACTTTCTTTAAAATAGCCAAACCTGGCATACAAATTTCGTGTTGTGGTCTTCATAAAGACCACGTTGTTTAAATACACTACATTCATGTCCAAAATATTGACAGAATGTTGAAAAGTTCTTAGTCGGTTTGCAGTTGCGAAATAACGGATTTCACCCGATGGTGTGGTGTCTGAGGACAGTCAGCGGGAGGAGCCGAATAAGGCCAGGCAGAGCCCATTAAGAGTGAAGCTCAGACTTAAGAGTTTTATCATTATCTAGCTTTGAAAATCAGTTTACCTTCAGCTGAGGGAGTTGTTGTTGTTTTTGTTTTTGTTACCTTATCTTTGGTAATTTGCACCGTTGCCGATTTTACCATATAAGGAGATTAAGAGCGCTACGGATTTCTTTCCTAATTAAATTCATACAATCAAATCTGTCCGATTCGATCCACTTTATCAGAACAAAGTTGGCAACATATTCTCCGTTCTGGTTTGAATATCTACTTACAACGTTCTGTGGCGTTTCTGAAATAAGTAGCAAGATTCGTTAAACTTGTAACCTATCCCTGTTTGATTGGAACAGAACACTGTCATGTGTTCATGTTTTTAACGTCATGTAGGCCTGCTCAATATGAATTATGTAATATATCGTGAGCTGTTTCTTTATTTCATTTACCGTGTATTGTATAGGTAGTAAATCTGTTACGAGGGGAAAGAAGCATTGCACTGAGATCAGTCGAGTGTAGGGACCGATTTAAACCACTCGATTGCAAGATAATTTCTTTAAAAATCTGCATCTGGTTATACCTGATTTAATATAAGGTCCCTTTCATTTCCATCTGTTTGCTATTTATTAGTATTAATAAATAATAATCTAGTATATATTAATAAAGAATAATATATTATTATTATTATTATAATTCTGGGGAAAAAA
The DNA here is from genome assembly GCF_041902795.1 of Electrophorus electricus. Lineage (NCBI taxonomy): Eukaryota > Metazoa > Chordata > Actinopteri > Gymnotiformes > Gymnotidae > Electrophorus > Electrophorus electricus. The sequence goes on from NC_137504.1 coordinate 8,480,061, forward strand.
CGTCTGTTTTACAGAACAAGATGGCAATTCATGTTTTGTGTCAAAAAGGTAACTACGGGACGTTATAATAACGGTGCTAAATTGTACTGGTTGGTAAGCCGTCAGAAAAATGCTAACAAAGCATTTCACAAATAGCAAAGTTCTGTGACAACTCCTATCGGATTTGGCGCACCATTGCTATGGCTTAGCTGTTTAAAAGCCATGCCTCTAGGAAGAACAGAGCTGGAAAATGCCGGAGCTGAACACCGCTCACCATTGAACAGTTTCAGCATAATGTAAACAGTGAAATTACTTTCTAGACATTTAGAAAAAAACACTTGTTCAAGTGAAAACCTTATATTTTAAAGCTGCTACAATATATGACTTTTGCCAGCAATATTTCGCCAATATGGCCTTGTGTTTTGTTACCTCAGTTATGGTGAGATCGGTAGGCTGGAAAAACGACATTATGGAAGAAAAAATCAGTGGCATGTAAGAAGACATTCAACAAGGTGCAGCTTTTAGCAAAGTGGGCGTTGGTTTCAAAAAGGATAAATTAATGACAGCATTTCCTCAAGAGGTATAAGGTGTTAGCTGCTTTCCCTCCCACTCGTAGATCCAGGGCAAATGTTCCTGTGGGTTTTGTAAAAAGCATTCTGGTCCTTCTGGAATACTCCATCGACTAGATACTCACATTTCAGTGAGTGCCAAAGATAAATGAGTGGCATGCATGAGAACACCATCCTCACATTTATTAAGGCAATGTTATGATAAGACCGTAGAGAAACACCTCTTCAGGTACTCAGGTATCCACAGAGTATTTTGTTTGTGTTTGTTTGTGTTGTTTGTGCTATGCTACAGCCATAGCACTCTCACTAGGTTGACCTCAGGTACACAGATTCTACAAAAGACAGGTATGAGTAAACTCTTGTGCCACCAGCTCTTTAGTCTAGAATCGTACCCCAGACACGGGGCACCACAGTAATCCCACGGGCACCACAGCAGTCAGTGTGATGAAACGCACCGAGTCTTCAAGAATAGCACGTCTGGTGGCCCATACAAAGAGTAATGTCCAGAAACAGCTGAACGTCTGTGGGCAGAAGTGGCTGGAGGAGGCCACTCACTCGGGGGTTGGAGAAATATCCGAGGCAGATCACCACGCCGCCGACGCTCGGCATAGGGAACAAATGTGGCATGCTCTGCCATAGTAGATCACAGTCTTCAAATATGCACTGGATCAGGAACTTTGGATTATATGTATTATCCCTTCTTTAACCAGTTAGGATAAGTACCAGGTGTACATTAAACTAAGAAAATGTGTCCGGAAAATGTCCAGCACGGTAGATATTTCTAAAGTAGAAAGTCATGTTAACTCATTACTAAATGAGCCATAAAAGGTGCTTTTTATCTCTTCTGTTTTGACTCCCCTTTTCCACTCGTGGTGAGCGGTGACACATGCTGGAGGGAAATGTTAGAACTTACACATTCATGGCCAGGAATGTCAAACATGCACATTCCCTGCATGTCAACAAAATTTCCATGTGTAAAGTTGGGCATTGATCAAAATAGTGCCTGACTGCTGCAGTGAGAATATGAATGCCTTGTCAATGCAAGATCAGCTCAAGCCTAACAAAAACAGACTTTTCTTTAATTTTCTCTCTCTCTGTCTTTCTCAGTGTATCTCCCCCATAACTTATCCTTTTCTCTCTCTCTTTGTCTCTCTCTCTCTCTCTCTCTCTCTCTCTCTCTCTTTCCCATATGCTTGCTTTTTCCCATTTGAAATGCTGGTTATTATAATAATTTTTAACATTACATTGTATATCTTTTAGCATAGCACAATCAAACTGCACCCACAACATTTGCTGCTTGTCAGTGATACTGCCTTATCAACAACTGGGTTTGTTAAGTTGTTTATTTAGATAACATATGATTGTTACACATTTACTCTAAATTCTAGATGATAGGTTTTTAAAGTCCCACTTAAGGAGAGTGTTTGAGTAACTTCCTGCTGGTGATCTTTATCTGGTCACATTCTCCCACTGGGAGAAAGTGCCAGTCCAGCATTCTCCCCGGTGTCTGCATGGTTTGACCAGCTGCTGGTGACCCCGCTCAGCGCATCAGGACCCCTATGGCCAAACCGTGGGATACTGCCACTCCCATGCAGTATTCTTTTAATTAAAGTTCAGCCTATGATACAGTGGATCAGTCTTAGGTTCATGCCATGTATTTTTAATTAGAGATAGGAGTTATGCTGTTTTCCTTTGTACTTGTTATATGCACCACATCACTGTCAGATAATTGCACTGGATTGAATCCCTATTTACAATGTAGTCACAAAGGCAATTATTGTTTCTAAAAATAGAATTGTGTGTCAGATCATGTAACTGCCCCTGCAATCAGACTGTTGCCCTGGCCTGCTCTGTGCTGTCAGCTAATAAGATATGAGATGCAATTTAAAATTGTAATAAAAGAAGTTATTACACATGGTAGAAAATCTCAAAATAGAAATAATAGTAATAAAAAAGATTTCAAGACTCTGCATCTTGAGCTCCTTCACTGTGCTTATGCCGAGAGCTCAAAGGTTTGGTAACGTCAGTGTCATCCTTGCTTGCTTTTTTCTCCCTGAAGAGGCATATGGCATTTTCAGACCTTGCATTGTAAGTCTCCTAACAAGTCTATCATCAGTACACAAAATGACAGCACAAACTACACAACCCCTGCCCCCCTGTGAGATGCCAGGGTGACAATGATTTAACTCCCTCTCAACGACAGATAACAAGTTCTAAAGTGACTTCTCAGAGGGGCAGATGACACCAGGCTAATGATAAAAAAAGATCAACGTAATTTTGTTGACTATCGCAGCAGTTTGAAAACATTGGGCAATGACAGCATGATTCACCTCTGACCCTCAAGAGGCAGACTAAAAACTGGTTCTATTTGCCAGAGGTATTTGCATACATTGAGGTAGAATGGTGGAGATTTATAAATTGTTGAGCAATCAGCTTTGTGACTAAAAGTAATTATGTGAGGAGCTGTCAAAAATGTTCAAACAGAAATTTCATCAGAACAATGAAATCAGTCCCCTGCATCACTTCTTACCCTGAAACATTCCATCAAATTATGTTTCATTCTTTTTATGACACTTGAGAGTTTCAAAAAGTCAAACATACCAGCGTTCATGTGCTGTGTTTACTTTCTGTGTGTGATATTGAGGTCGGATTAGCATCACATTCTACTGAATTCTATGAACCCTGTAGTTTCCTGAGGCCTGTGATTTATTATCAGTGCTTAGTTTAAAGTGCCTTGCTTAAGAATAATGCCTTCCTGTTCTCTGGTCTAAGCAATTTGGAACAGACCTCATTGCCTATGACATTCATAGTTGATATGTCAACAGAAACAGGACAAACAGAGAAACCTTGCTTTCCTCCTTATTGCAATCAGTAAATTCTCCTGGTATTCAGATCCTTCATTAGCACCAGATTTGCTTTGAGTATTCAGTTGACTGGTTGGATTGCACTGACAGATTAAAACCTGACCATTCAGCAAGTCTGGATAAAAGCTGACACTTAATGGCTTTGATGCTTACTTGAGGGAAATTAAGAAGAAACTGGCAAAAAAGCATACCTGAATTCTGCATGTTACAGTCAGTCAGAATTCAACAGCTTTTTGAAAAAGTCACATTTCAGACATTATTACTGATTTTGGGGTGATATAAGAGATCTTCTGAAACTTCTTATCAAATGATTTGGTTGCAAAAAAAGGTTGGGTTTTTTATGTAACTTGTTAAAGAATGCACCCAGAGTTCACTCAGTGAATGTTTCAAACACGACTCATCTTAGGACCTGCGTGTGGTGAGTACTGCTGTAGATCATGTGAGTGCATGACTTTATAAGTTAACAGCTACAGGTATTTTTTTCTGAGTTCACTTACCAGGCACTGGAGAAAAGCTGGATACTCAGAGGTCTACTTGCTACCTAATGGCAAAGAGGCTCCTACACTTAAGAAATTCCAGTAATGTGCATTGATTTCATATATGTGCCAAGCTTGTAACATGCCCATATAGCTATTGCAACCTTTACTAAACAGTTTAAACAGATAATGCAGGAGATAAATTGGGAGAGGCATATATGATGAACCAAGACTTACTCCAGGAAATAATGCTAAAACAGCGAGCAAACATAATAGCACAAAGGTTTAATAGAAAACAGCTTTGATTACCCTGGACTCAATGAAACATCAAGAATGCATGAGGAAATTAGGATTACAGGTATAGAGACAGATGTGTTTCTTTCTCATTTACTTGCATTTTTGTTTATGTATTTCCCTTGGAGAAGTTTAATGTTGCTTTGGCTAATCAAGATTCCTAAACATAGTAATGTAGTTGGTATATTAGCAAATATGTATGTATATTTATATATAACCAGGGTTTATGATTTACTATAAGTCTTGCAAATGTTTGCTTGTAGCTCATCTGGTAGTGAAGGTAACACAAGGTACTTGCAACATCTAAGTCTTGGGTTTGATTCCCAGGAAGTGCATACAGACACTGTCATCCTGGTAAATATATACAAGTTGCTCTGAATAAGAGTTGCAAAATGTAAATCATAGTGACATTTGTTTGAAAGCATCTACTCATTAAGTTTACTTTATGAATATGCTGCCAAATTAGTGTACTATACACTGCATACTTTAGCCCATATTAGTTAAGTCTGTTTATTTCTGTATCACTGAGTACATTCTGCTACAAGATGTTTTAATGCCTTTTTAAATATAGGAAGAAGAATCAGTTTAGATATACAAGTGAAGTATCTGTGAACCTGACCAACAAACTTTAAAATATTCTGGAAGTGTCAGGTCATGTGGCACAAATGGAGAGTTCATGTTCGTGACATTAAGAGTCCCAGCACTGTATGGCTTTGCCCTCTGCACAGGGCTTAACTGCGCAAGGCCTTGGACACCATGCATATGAGATTTACAGTCTCTGGGTTTGTTGCTCTGTGGATGTTTCAATGACAAGAACATAGATGTGTGTTTCTTGCAATATTAACAGCATAAAACATCTGAGAGAATAGAACAGACAAATAATTTATGGAGAAAATAAAGAGGTACATGACGCTTCATGCAAACAATGAGAGGATTGAGATCACTCAGGCATTGATGTGTCCATGTGACACGGGGGGGGGGGGGGGGGTTGCCTACAGTGGACTTTTCTGAGCTCTGGTTTGCTCTTGTGCTTTTCACATATTCATAACATCTTCACTCAGAATTTATGTTTTAGGGTAGATGTGCCCTTCCAAACCACCCTGGACAGTCTGCAATGCAGGGTCATTGGTGCAGAAAGGGCCAAGCATGTGGCTTCATTTCAGAACACCAACACCCAGGATCATCCCCATATGTGTGTGGGCAATAGCTTGTGGTTGGAAGTGAAAGATTTTTGCTAGTCAGAGGCTCTTGGTACACTGGGACTTGCAAGCCTGCCATTCCTAGATTGTGTCAACCCAGGCACCAGATGTGTGGAGAAGAGTGTGCCACTCTGTCTAAATCAGTTAAATCAGTGGCTCTCATCTAATTGAACTCTGCTTACTGGATGCTTGAGCTGGATACATTTTGGGAGTTCATGTAAACCAAAAGACACTTATCATGGGTGGAATTAATTGGCCTGTGCAGCTGCAAAGATTCTATCCAAAATTGGACTGACATTGCGGTAATGGGCTTGCCAATGACAAATATTCTTAGTAGTCAAGGGGATACAATTCCCCTATGAAGAACCTACTTACTCTTTAGTTTACATTATGTTTTCTAGGGCAGGAAAGACTTAGAGTTGACTAGATATGCTATCATAAAATGTTATAAAATCCTGCAAGGTTTTGAACATTGCATAACATAGCTCCACAATTTTATGATGCACAGAGGTCAGATGGGAAAAGTCATTGCACTGCCTCTATTATGGTTAAATATTCAGGATTATAGCATTAAGCCTCAGTCAAGCAAATAAAATGGTTTAAAGTGGTTCATTAATGTTTCTTTTGTTTAAGCTACAGATGTGAATATGACTTTTTTCTATGATCAAATCTGTACATGTAAATATAAAATGTGTCTATAATCTGCAGCATATATCAGAGCACAGTCCTGGGCTTCAGGCACATAAATAGATGTGCATAGAACCATGAAATGTAACAGTACATCACTTAGAAATTTCTAATCTTTTTCAGTGCATTTGATGTCACTTTTATTGTCCGTGTCATGTTTCATGGTGGCACAATTCGAAAGGTCATGGTGGATATTTCAGGAGTGGGAAAATAGTTAAAGCCACATTTGATGATCCCTGAACAACAGTATGCTTTCATAAGTGCCCCATGATTTGAAAACACACTCAAACTAAGCCAGATATAAAGAGGAAGATATAAAGAGGAAGTTGTAATGATGAATAGTTGCAGAATAACATTTGTACTCATGAAGTCTGTCTGTCAGGCACCATAGAGATCATAGAGCTTCCTTCTGACGGTGCGTCATAGTTCCAGTTTTCTCCGTCCCCCGGTCCAGTGGAATGTTCACATTTGTTTTAGATGCCCGTAGAATGGATGGCATGAAGCTCCTGGTGTTTTAGCTGAGCGTGGGAGTGCAAAGCATTTCCCATATGCTGGGGGTATCCTTCCGAGCAGGTGATGGATCCGTTCCTGTGGGTAGGTCAGTTGCAAGCATGGGGCTTAGATGGTTCCTCCTCCCCTCACCATCCACGTCCCTCCCACCTGTTTCACAGCAACATTCCCTCGTAGGCCTTTCAGACAGCTTATGCTAACTGTTTAAGTCTGGACAGTCTGGAGTCTGCCTCTGATCACACACCCCCTTACTCACACCTTTCATGCCTGGAGTTCTTCAAGTAAAGTAAGCAAATTTAGTGAAGCAAACTTTCATAATTTTAATATGTGAAGCTTGAGGCAAATATCTCAAATGAATATGTTAGGACATGCCTTGTTTTTTTAATTCCATTTATTTGGTAATGGCAAAGGAAATTTATCCCAGTTGCTCACACCAAAAACCAGTAAACAGAAAAGTTGCAATAGTTCTCATAATTAATAGCTCGCCCTGGTAAAGCTAGCCACTGTGTTTGGGTAATGACCTTTCAACACTGCAGCACAGAGGACAATGCATGCTCAAGGATTTGTGCTGTGGCTGCTGTTTTAGGGCTGATACTATCTCAGTGAGCAAAGCGAATGCTAGCCCTTAGCGCTTTGTACAGAGGCTCCTTCTGCTGCCTCAGATATTGGTCTGGGAAGATCACTATGCTGGTCTAGAGTTTCTTTTCATAGGTTGTTTTCAGTGCTTTTCCATGAAAGTAAAAATTATGTGACCCGGTCAAAGAAATAGCCTTTCTTGGCACCAAACATGAAAAATTACTATTACAGATCTTTGACAAGCAGTGTTCCTGATGTTTTCTAAAAGCATTCCAGTGGTAATATCACTGATGATGGGCTATCCTCACAGAGCTTTTAAGCAGGAAGTGGAGGAGATTATGAGTACACACCCACTAGATTAACTAGTCTGCACCAACATGTGCTGCTATTATCCACCTGTCAGATGAGCCTGCTACATATAACATACTATTATATATAGATACTTTCTGTTAGTGCTGGAATTTCTGTCAGTGAACATTAGTGTTCTATCACTGAACACTAAAATTGTCTACCCCTTGCACTTGCAGATTCATTATTTTCCCTGATATGACATACTATATACATCTTATTGAGAATTTTAACAGATATCTTGTGCTGGATCAGTGGTATTAAATCAGGCAAAATAGAAAATTGTTCAGTACAGTACGGTACAGAAGGCTCATGGTAGCTTTTTAAACTTCAGCTTATTCCCTTAACCATACTTAAGGGTTTGACCTGAGCAACATTTGTCCCAGAACTATGCAGTGATGGTGTCGGTGTGTTAACCCCTCGTATGAATTTCTATACAGTTTAATCCATCATTAGAATGAGGTCATCACAAAATGTCTTTAACTATTGAATGATGCAATCAGTAAACAAATAAAAGCTGGGCTATTTAATTCGAAAAGCACAGACACTCCTTTTTCACAGCACTTGGTAAAGGATCTGGTGCAAATTGCATTCCTAATTAGGATTAAGGAAGAGGTCAGTCTGCTTGGATGAGAATGTAAGGCATTTGCAGGAGCAGGGCTCATTCCATCTGTGCTGAGAGGAAGGAGCAGCTAATTCTGGCAGCGGCAGCACGGCGATTTGCAGATTTCTGTGGCGGCAGCTTCATGGTAAATACGGGATTCAATGAGCTGAATTAGGCCTATTGTCACTAATAAATAAGACCAAGTTTATTTCCAAAGATTAAACATCGCAGTGCCTTAAAACAAACAGTTTCGTCAGTTGTTTTTTTTTTTTTTTTTTACTATAAGTGGCTCTGTTGGTGTCTTCCCCAAGCCAGGAGGGTGAAAAACAAGTCTTGACTTGATCCTTGATTTCGTCCATGCTCACATCTGATTGCAAATAGCATGGTAGATATCTGGTGCTTTTACCTACCTGCAAATGTAACCAATTAGTAGGCTGTGCAATCTCTTCCTGGCATTGACAGCTGCTATAAATAGCAGAAGCTTCCCAAATGCTAACCTGTCCTCACCGCTACTAAAGAGTAACTCAGAGGCCTTCTGTTTCCAATTGTCCATGAGCATTGCTAACCCACTTTGACATGAAATATAATTATCATATTGTCTCCAAAAGTGCTTTAACATCCTCATAGTTAGTCTTTTTTTTAATTAGAATGTTTTCTCATTGCATTTACAGCATTAATATCTTTCCAACTGAAATGTGTTATGGTTAGTCTTTACAGTCATAGACAGTGAACAAAGAATGACTATGATTAGACCTATCTGTAGTAAATCTGTACTGAAAAACTACTTTGCCAGTGTAGATAAATTCAGTTTTTCCTTTTTCTTTACACTCTTTCTTTTCTAGTAAAATGGGCATACCACTGCAGTTCTGGAATGGTTTCATTCATTCACAATTGTCATCAAACACTTGATTAATTTACTATTCATATGCTCCTATTATCTAAAACTGTGTCACAATACAAAGGTTCTGTATTCATGAGGAGAAATGTGACAACAATGGGACAACAAACAAAAGGCCTATTTTTTTACAGGAAAACAGAGCAGTCTTATCTACCCAGAGTCATTTCAATTGCCTCGGAAATAGCCTCCTCTCTTCCCTGCGCTTCAAACTACTTCATTTCCTGTTTTATAGTTTTGTGTGTCAGTCAAGCGAAGCTATTCTTAAATATCCTGCAAGAGTTTATCTTAAATTTTGTATGTAAAATCACAGATGACTGGCCAGTGGTTGACCTGAACTGCAAGCCCGTTGCTGTGTCAGCTAAGGTGTAAGGGAATGTGAGATACATTTTGAGACTCACTCATTATCTTTGCCATCCTAAGAGCTCAAGTTAACTGGGGGACAAGATGAGCAGGACCTGGCGCAAATGCTTACGCTGACACAAAATGAAACGTTCCCAGGCATTTTGTGACACCATAGCCACCCTCATCCCTTTTCTTTGGCTCAGGCTGAGCCCAGGCTTTGACCTGGGTAGCTCAAAGATGCTCGGCCTCCAGCTGAAGGCCCCAGTCCTAGGGCTCACATTAGAGAGCCCATTGCAAGCATTTGCAAAATGCAGACAACATGAATGTAGCAGGAGAGCCTCCAGCTAATGGCGAACTACATGACAAAACAACCGATTTAGACGCAGTGCAAATGAGTCTTGCAGTACGTGATCCACTTCACCAAGAGATTAACAATAGTCTAATTCAGCCAGTGAGGTCAAGCTTATGTGCACGTTGATGTTCATCGTAATACTCTCATTGCTGTGCTTCTTAAAGGGGGGTGTTTTTTAGGAAAGCATGCCACCTTGTTCCCCACTACCCACTTTGAAGTGAAGCTTAGTGCCATTTGCTCAGCAGCTGAAGGAATATCTGAGCTATTGCCTTATCTTTATGGAGAGCTGCTATTTATAGTCCATCTGGAATGAGAAAGGGGTACAAAAGCCACCACATCCACTTCCAAACTCGGTTTTGTGGTTTCTGTCCATATGGATGAAATGAGTATTCCCTTCTATTCCTTTTGTTTCATTACTGTAATTATTAGTAGTGTAGTGGGAATATTTTTGTCCACTGGAGGTGCAATTTTTCTCATCAAGCTAATAAAAACCAGTCATCATATAAAAGGATTACCACCAATGCTACTAGAATGCTTCGATCACAGAGGTGTCTTATTCTGAACCAGGATTCCATTATCACATGCCTTCTCCAGAGATCCATCTAGGCCATTGCACCAAGTGTGGGGCTGAGCAGATGGTATGAATTTGAGGTGTAAATAGCAGGTCATTACTGTCATCGAATGAAATGGGGGCTACCCAGTTTATTTTATTTGAATATTTTACCTCTTATAGTGCTGGATATGTGCAATAAGCATATTGGTGAGTCAGGGCCACACTCTGGGCCCAGAATAAGTGACAGTATGTATGTTCACAGCTGTGAAAAGATCACTCATGCATAAAGCCAGTGAGTGAAAGCTAAAACAAGACTTTCTTATTGTCAGCAATTTTTACAAGGGGACTTGGGAGTTGCTCAGCTTCTCTTCCCCATTCACACACAACAGGTGGCTCCACTGGGCTGTAGATTATTTGTTTAGGGGCTAGCTAGAATTCCTGTGCTACTGTGTCAATTACTGGAGAAGCTAGCTCTAAAGTGAGTCATGTAAAAAAAAAATGTGCAAGAGAAATTCCATCTGTACATGGAATTCCTCTTTTCTCCCATTACTTCATGCTTATTTGGGCTTTGACAGTAAACTATGTATAGGTAGAGCATGATAAAGCAAGTACACACTAAGATAAAGCAAGTTGTTTACAGTTCCAGATATGGAAAATGGTAGTAACAATTCTCTATTGAAAATGTTTCATATGCAATCATATGGCTTAATCTGTCTGGAGAACCTGCTCCTCCAATTGATAAATCATTAGAATTCCCTAAGTCTTTGGTGTGATATGGCTGATATTTAGACACTTATTTGCAATGTGCACATGTTGTAGTTCTTGCTGTAGTATAAAATTAAAACCAATGGCCCAGATATTTCCTAATCTTGGAGAGATTCAACACTTTAGTTTCTTCTGAGGGAATACATGCCTCTCTGAATGTTGTAACATACTGTGAAAGCTGAGTGCAATAAACCAGTATCCCAGCAGAGGCACAGTGGGAGTTCCAAAAGTGACAACCGCGGAGGATTTGTGACCTCTTCCAGATCATGAACTGTTGGAAGCAGCAGCCGCACGGCTCTCTGTAGCGTGTTTGGGGTAGGCTAGAGTTAGAGAGCAGCTCCCCTGTGAAATGGGGCCTGGACACACTCCAGGGTTATATGGACAGCCTCCAAGCTCATACTGCCCAGTGTGAGTGACACTGACGCAGACACTGACTTGGGTATGTAATGAATGGCTCGAGGAGCACTTTGTCTTCAGCCCTGCCCTGAAGCACTGAATCAGTGCAGCATGTTTTTAAGAATAACCCTGAAACATCCACTTCATGGGTTGGGCTTCATGAACTAGATGTCTGTATGATTCCTGACAAACTGTACAGAGGCAGCCAAGGTTCTTCACTTGCCTGGTCGCTCTCTCATACATACATACATACATACATACATACATATATACATACATATATATATATATATATATATATATATATATCCATATATCCACCCCCCCCCCCCCGCGCTCTCTACTGATTACAGCTAGCACGTTGCCGTTTGGGTGTGGTACTTTTTAATCCCAGGACTGTGCAGGCTGCCAAACAACGTCATGAGCGTAGATTTAAGTTGTTGTTCTGCAGAGTTATCAGGCCATTTGCTATGGTTCATCATTATGAGCAAAGAGTTTTGCTGCTATGATATGAGGTCTGGATTGTATGGAGCATTACACTGATTTGTCTTGGCATTTTTTGTTGCCCTATTGTCCTATAAGTCACACAATGTTTTTTTGTGTTTGTCTTGTTTTAATGTGTTTTTTAACATGTATGTGAAAAAATGCAGAGATCTAAGTCAGGAGAAGCTTTATGTTCTGTGCATTATTTGTCAATTTCTCTCTTGCCTGTTGCAGTATTCCATGCCTGGGTTTTGTGAGCATTGCACTAAAATTACTAAAGAGCATCACTCATTCGTACAAAGGAAGGTTAAACTGTAAAGAAGGTTACATCCAACTCTACTCCCTAGAATACACAGAAAAGAGACTAAGTAGGTCACAGGCACCTGCCTACATTGAGGGCTCATTTATCCCTTGACTGGCGTCAGAGCTCAGAGATTCTCTAACATGACAAAGTGCGTGCTTAGATATCCTGATGGCTGGTGTGAGGTCCTGGAGATGGGGATGCAGTGTGGCAGTGTAGAGCTACTGATCACCCCAGTGCTTCTGCATGGGGCGGGGGAGGGACCCTGACAGGGATGTTAGAATTCAGGATGTGGCAAACAGAGAGAGGAGAGCAGAGGACATTCGCATGCCCCTCCCCATACAGTCACACAGTCTTCACATCCCCCGACGTGCAGTCAAACCCCAGCCAGGACTTGCCACACTAATGTCTGCTTGAGCCTCCATCTGCTGACCTGCAAACACTGGACAGGATGTCACTGTTAAGAGGATGTGTGTGCGCATGTGTGTGCGCGCGCGCGCGTGTGTGTGTGTGTGTGTGTTAAATGCTCAGCATCCTTCCTCATTAAGTTCCTGCAGTTATAGAATTCAGGCAGAAGTTTTTCCTGGTTAGCGTTTGTATAATGTGAATGTTGAAAAAGGCATTTTTGGTCTCGCTTCTCTTAAGGTACAATGTTCTCCTGTAATACACGTTCAAAGATGTGATGTGCTTTGACTTTTCACACTATCACTGCATTTCTAAGACGATCCTCTCAACCTTTTAAATGGGTGTCAACTTAATTTAAGAACTCAAGATTTGCTGAAGTGAACAAAGTTTTATTTTTTAACATTATTTTCAATATGATAAGACAGTTTTTGCCTCTCTTGTTGTCACAAAGTTTTATTATGAGACTTGTAAAAATTGTACATAATAAAGAACTTTTGTAAAAATTGTACATAATAAAGAACACAGCAAATACTGTGATATCTATCCTTGTTTAAATGTTTTGCTTTTTGAAATCCCACCAGTGACCCTGATGTTTCTGGTATGTCTTGACATTTGTGATACAGCTCTACTCTGATTTTGTTTGTTAGATATTCCATCCTGGTAGCTGCTCTTCATTTGTGCCAGCTCTGGGTGAAATGGGGGAAATCTCAAGAGTCTTATCCCAAAATACAACCATCAATGATTCACAGAAATGATTCTTAGCAATCAGTGTTATTAATGTTTCAGTGTCCTGATTAGATGCCCTTTTCTGAAACAAAGCACTGCATCTTGAACTGAGTTCCTGTCATTAGGTTGAGAGGATTGCGGGGAGAGAAATGGCCTTGTACTTGGCCAGCAGCCTCCTGGCAGCCATGCGGGTTGCGTATGCTCCAGGAGGCTAGAAAGCCTAAGAAGCTGCCTGTCATCCTTCAGCAATACACAACATCTGTGATGTGGCTAGTGTGTGTCTTAAAGGTTACAGAGAGCAGATGTTGGTAAAAGCAAGCATAAAGATGCTTGAAATGGCTGCCCCTGCCAGTCTGAAGTGCTATTAATGCACCCATCTCTTTTTATGGGCATAACACTTAAGATTTTTATCATGGGTTGGAGAGTTAGGGTGAAATGAGATGTTGTAACTTGTCTGTGTAGCTGGCTCCCATGACATAGTTAAGAGGAAATGTGAGGGTTTGGTGCTGTTCAACTCCTTTCCGTGACTCAGGGTATGCAGGCTGGTTTTAGATGAATGCAGGTCAGCATTTCATTCATTGTTTTCGTTTTCCTGGACAGTGATTCAGTTGGGTAACGTATGTCCATCTTAGGAAACCATCCTGTAATTATAGTAACACAATCATAATCTTGTGATTACTGGTGCGGTTCACAGGAAAGCGAAAGGTGACATAAGCGTCAAAGCGTTTGGACAATCAGCAGCCTGTTGAGGCTCTTTTTATAATCAACAGGAGTGGTCGTCAAAACTAAAAATGGATGGTAATGGATCTGCTAGCAGGACACAGGAGCGTAAAGTGTGTGGGTGGGGTACAGGCTCGGGATGCTGGGGGCAGAGTGTTAACTGAGTCCCATGGTATACATGTTCAGTGATACCAACAGTCTCAATGACTTCGCTTCTCATGAACATATAATCTCATGTCACTGTGCAGTGGAAAAAATGCCATAACACCAATGTTAATTCTCTTTATCTTCTTCATTACAGGCTATATCAGCATCTTGGCAGTGATGCTCACAACTTTAAATCAATCCCCATGGGCCAATGAATTTGAATGTAAGCACAAAAGAGATTTTTTTGTCTGTTAAAAACACTGAGGAACATCAAAAAACAATGGAGCATTTAGATTGTCTTGTCAAATAATGCGACCTTTCTGTACAAACCTTCTCTTTTTTTCTTGTATAGCAATTGAGCTGTCTTGCTTGATAAAATCAATCTCCACAGTCAGTCCCAGGATAGAATGGAAGAAGATTAAGGATGGGAAACCAAGTTATGTCTATTTTGAGAAACAAATAGCAGGTAATCTCAACAAACCATTCAACTGGACATGCATTACTGTATTGCAGTGGCAATACCATAGATGTGCATGCACACACAGAGCTTAATATACAAAAATAGTCCAGACCGACCCAAAGCCAAAAACAGAAGGGCATCCAGAATCAATGGACAAACAGAAAAAAATGGACAAATAAATCCCAAACCCAGAAAGGTAATACAGGTAAACAGATGACTCAGAATTCATCAGGGTAGAATGAAAGCGGAAGTCTGTGGTTGACTGTGTTGAAATCATGCCTGTGATTAGAAGTCCAGGCAATCTGGACAGGTCTTTCCACAGGGCGGTGTGGTATACTGCCTATCTGTATTTACATAGTTTTAGATTTTATATAATTGATGAAATATTACCACCTTTCATGTTTTGTCTCATTTTACAGTTACTGCACATAATTTTTAAATGACTTATTTCCTTTAGGTGACTTGGAGAACAGAGCAAAGATTCGAGAGCCTGCGACTTTAGTCATTCTTAATGCAACAAGATCAGACACTGCACAGTACCGCTGTGAAGTTACTGCCCCCGACGACCAGAAGAACTTTGATGAGATTCTGATAGATCTTGTCATTAGAGGTGAGGGAGATAAGAGCACTATAGTACTCAGCAGGAACATAATCCGACCAGGCATCCTAATTGGAATAAGCAATAACTGAGGCATGTCATGTAAAACTTTCAGTAATGTTGGAGTACAGTGTGATGATAAAACCTACAATTATAATAAGCATATTCTGACTAGAACCGATAATTCTTTTTCAAAATGTTATATGATAATGATATGCAAACATCAAGTTCAGAATAAAAGTATCATCAGTATATCTAATGCTGATATCAAAGTATTGGTATATCTAATTCTGATAATGTATATCTAATTTGCTAAGACAAAGAGAAGTCCAAGTGCTGGGTGATATAATTTTCAGACATATTGACAAACACACTCAACAACTTGATGTGCGTCTAATCTTTCTTGCGTATGTCTGACTTGTGTTTTCCTCAGTAATACTTCTTAAACATTTGTTTATATTGCTTACACTGGGTTTAATATTGGCACACTGTACTTGAACAAGAATATTTAAAATCATAATATTGTTCATCTTACTGGTGACTCCATCTGCGCTCTCTCCATTAGCTAAACGCTATTGGTCAAATACGTTAATGATTATATAAGTTTGTAGATCATGCAACAGTTCAACTGAAAAGAAAATACAGAGGCGCCACACGGTGGTTATTATTGAAACTTCATATACTTGTCTTTTATGCAATGTGCTTTACCATTACAAATACGCACTCTGTATTATTATAAGGCCATGATTATTAAAACTGCCCTAAGCTCAGCCCAAGCAGTCAACAGGATGGGGTTTGTTTTCTCTGAAATGGTGTTGTTGGTGTTCCCTGAGCTGCTTTGCTGTAAGCTGAGCTGGAGCACACTGTCCTGCCCGCCCTTGGCGTACGTTGGAGGATGCTTGCCTTGCCCTCCGCACCAGGCGTGTCCGCAGCTATATGCGGACATCTCCGAAACGGCATCCAAGTTTAATCAAGCAGCTAAAATGGGAAAGGACAGCGCAAGCATGGCCGGGATGCACCACACGCTGGCCCAGATGCTCCGGCATGGCCTATACTACCCTCACCTGCCGCCTTGTGTCCTGTGCCACAGTGAAGCCTGTGGTGCCCACATGCTACGTGCCCAAGTCTGTGCCAGTGGGGCAGTCAGCCGAGCTGTCGTGCATGGAGAACGAAGGCTTCCCCAAGTCCCAGTACCAGTGGTTCCGCAACCATGAGGAGATCCCTGAAGACCCCAAGAGCAGTCCCAAGTTCCTCAACTCATCCTACGTGCTGAACAGCGCAATGGGCACGCTGGTGAGTGCCGGAGGCTGGGGGCCAGTGTGGGATGTGCCTGAGGAGCCAGAAGGAATTGGGCATGGGGAGTTGGTAGGGAGATTATTGGGGGTGGCAGGGGCTGGGGGGTTGGGGTAATGGGGAGGGGTAGTGCTGGCGCCGGGCTAGGAGGAGGGGATATTTTAGGGAGCCAGTTGATGTGTGACGACCCCAGCCACGAGGGGAATCTGCTGTCCACACTTGCGCATTCCATAGCGCCATGCTTTGCCCTCTGTACTCAGTGGCCCACCCCAGCCAATCAACCTTCATACTGCCCTCCAAAGCCTGGCGGCGGCTGCCGCTGACTCCCACGGCTCTCTCCTCCACAAGAGACTGCCGTCTGCAGTGGTGGCGGCTTTACCACAGGTGCCGGCACTAGCCGCCGTCCCGGATCCGTATTCACTCAACCCTGCATCGACATATAGCCTAAACAGCATTTAACCTGCATGACTAGCTCTTTTTAGTGAATGGGATGTGTTTGCACAGTGGGAATCAATGCTTTCCAGATATTTTACGCCACTGCCTGAGAAACAACAGCATGTGCACAGTGGCAGGAGCTGAGAGTGGTGTTTTTTTTAATTACCCCTGCAGAAATTCAGTGATGTGAGAAAGGAGGATGACGCCCAGTATTACTGCAGAGCTAAGAATGAGGCAGGCTTGGCTCAGTGTGCCCCACAGAGGATGGAAGTGTGTAAGTCTCTCAAAACACACACACACACAAACAAACGGCCACCACTGTGCCCTTATGCTTCCCTCTCTTTCTAGACGACATTAACATCACCAGCATTGTTCTGGGAGTGCTGGTGGTACTGGTGGTCCTCTTGTGTATAACTGTGGGCATCTGCTGTGCATACAGAAGAGGTTACTTCACCACCCAGAAGCAGACAGGAAGCAAGTAAGTGACAATAGAAAAGAGCCTTTCCTGCTGATTCACATGTACACACATATCCCAGAGCTGGTTACTGCTCTGACCAGCTCAGTTTTTATCATTTCTTCTTTGGTCCTTTTTGCAGTTCAGTATATTTGCAGTTCAAATTATGCCGCCTTTACAACGTGGGCGATGATGTGGCAGCCCACATAATGTTACCAAAGGAACAAAGGGAAACTATAAAGCTGTTAATGCTAAGAAACCAACTAAATCTGCTGTCTTTGTTAGGCACATTTTCTAGGATGGTAATAGTATTGAACAGGAAAATGTAACTTTATGACAATTTGTATGTATAAACAATAATAAAAATACATGGTATTTATATAGCACTTTCAAAGGACCTAAAGATGATTAAAATGTAATAATACTCGTATTTTTTGCTTTAGTTACAAAGCTCCAGGAAAGAATGACGGAGTGGATTATGTCAGAACAGAAGATGAGGTAGGAAACAATGGTTCTATGTAGGCCTGGATCTTGTTGGCAGGAATCTTCTCCACACTGCTCTGAAGGTGTGGAATCCCCCGTCCATAATCTCACTCTAACCTCCTCTCTTTCAGGGGGATTTCCGACACAAATCCTCGTTCGTCATCTGAGGCAGGGTGAGGCGCAGACAAAGAAAGACAAGCATGTTGGTGTTGTGTGCAGTATCTCGGGCACACAACACGAGCCCAACACTCACACCCAGGAAAGACTCTTAGCAGCGCAGCTTTACAGCGCGCATGCAAAAACACAATTCAAGTTTGCCAAAGGTGACAATTCATCATTCACCAGTTAGACACATTCATCTCTATAGAAGACCCGTGAAATTTCCTCTTTTTAACCTTTTATCACTGAATGAAAAAGTGTTGCTTTCTTTTCAATAACAGCTTACTAGAAATCCAACAAGAACTAGAAAAGTGGACAAGTAATGAAAGTAATATAGTGTTATTGTATACATTTTGCTTTAAAAATTGCTTGTTGTTTATATAACTTTTGTTTTGTACCAGCTAAATGTGTCAGAATATTTTTTGATGGAATATATTTTAAAATGCCTATAGAAAAAATGTTTACTTTTTTAAATATTTGTAAATTACTAACACAGAAGCCAGTACATGTTTAATGTAATGGAAATAAATAACCATTTAACCTCTCTGTAGTTATCCTTAAACAGTCAGCCATACAAATTCTGTAGTTTAATAAATGACACTCAGCCATTTGATGCTTAGTTCCCAACCTTTCCATGTTTAGCTCTATTTTTCTTTACTCCAAATGACCTTCTGTAACATATTCAGTTTTACAGTTTTCTAATTTCGTATATATTCTTACGTTACTGCTGGGATCTAAATAGTACTAGTGTAAGGTTCCATGTTAATGTTTGTAGATAGTCTTAGCATTTTAAAAATGCCAGCAAAAAGCTGGAAATCACTGTAAACAGCCAATATGGCATGTCCTTCACTTTAAGTGTCCTTCTTTGCTCATTGTTCTTCTTGTACATAATGAATATAATGTCCAGGTTGTGCTCTTTCTTAAAAGTGAAGAATATTTTCAGTATTACTTTTTAATAAAACAGGTTTCTTGTGTTAGCTAACAAAATGTTGTGCTAGTTGTAAATAGACTGTTACCCAACCTGGTTATAAACAGTGTTCTGTTCGGTTTGAATGTAAAACCTCCAGAAAGAGGCAATCATGATGCTCTTTCCATGGTTTAGGGTGGATGAACTTACAGCCTGAGCATGAGAAAGAGAGGAGCTGCCTTGTAGGCTGCTATCTTTTACAGCAGCAAAATGGCACATTTATCAAATAAGTCAAACATGAAATATACATTTAAGAATATCTGAAGTACAATCAAAGCTGATACAAGCAATGGTGGTTCATATGTAATAAGTCAGGCATTTTTAATGAAGTTTGATCATGCACAAGTAGTTAGTAAAATAAGTAAGATAAAGAAAAAATTCCTCTTAAGTGCCTTCCAGTGTGGTTGAACAAGGATAAAAAAGCATCTTTAAATTATTGTATGCTGTTACATTTAATAAAAGATATGTCACTGTTTAATCCAACTACTTTCCAAATCAATTTATAATCCTTTTAAGTCATAGATATTTGTGAAACAATGGGTGTTTGAGAGGATTGATATGATGCTGTTTTCAAGTTTCAAGTTTGGTTTATTTGTCACATACATAGTTATACACAGTATAACTCGCAGTGAAATGGTTGAGAGTGCTCTGTCCAAACTGAGGAAAAAGAAAACAGGGGTGCATAGAGAAATATTCACCAACTCCTAAATAGAATTTAGGTTACTCTGATATCCAGGACACTAATCAGATTATTATTTTTTTTGTTCTTTGTAAATAGTTTTTAAAAATCAGTTCTGTTGCATTGATGTGCATCGATTTGAAAAATACTTTTGTGATTGAAATAGAAATAGAGATTTTATTATGCACTAGTGCCTAAATATAGCATGAAGAACTGTTCAATTTAGACAAAAGCACTATTATTGATGCAACAAATACACACTCAGAGACAAATGTACAGTTTACACACCTAGGTACTTGAATAGCAGAGTGGGGCATATGCATAAACTGATTACATAACGGCAGTTAAGACATTTAAACTGCATTATACAAGTTCCAATTTACTATTGTCACCTGAGTGTTCAGCTGGTAAAAGTAAATTGGACTGACTGGTTATGTGGAACATTGAACATATTCAAATATTGACTGGTCTTGGGAATAAGTGTATCTGGAGGTTAAATTCACATATTGTCTCCTTTCTAATTTCTGGGGGTTTGTTGTTGCTTTAAGGACTTTACTGAAACAAATTTCATTCACTGAATGTTACATCTCTTTGGTTTGACACTAGTACTGACCCTGTGTGAATTCTTGAGCAGTATCTTATGTTTGTGATTAATAAAACTCACTTTGTAAGACTTGTCTTTACTATTCATTTCTAACAACATCATATTACAAACACTCTGTAAAGTACAAGGTATAAAGTTAAAAAACAAAGTTTTAAAAAATAGCTACCAAAGTTTTGTAAAAAAACTAAAGTTAGGTTAACATAAGAAGAGTCTTTAGGGAGAGAGAAATAAAGTAACTCCCCACCTACTTCTATTAACAGAGGTGAAGTACAGGAACCTCTGAATCCCTTCAAAACTGAATGACATGGCAACCTACCCTACAAAGTGTCGAAGGAGAGAGCAGGGAGCGAGAATTTAAGCATATGTTCACAAAAAAAAATTATCCATTTACTAGTTACTATACATCACTATATCCCTCATCTAAGAAAGATGCCAGCGGAGTCAACATATGGAATCAAAACACATGGTGGTTTGGGGGGGGGGGGGGGTTTGCTTACTAATTGTGTCCTGGCAGCTGCCTCAGCCTGTTCCTCTAGCCACTGCATGCTCTCACACTTATGGGTCACCCTGCTAGTTGCCTGCTCTTCCCTTCTGCCCTGCAGCCCCTAGCGGTGACATGCCAGACAGCCCTGCTGCCAGCATCCAGTCGCGACTGTAAATTGGGTTTACTCTGTCTAGGTAATTTCATTAGCCAGCTAACTCCAAAACAGCAGCATGTGCAAAAAGTTCGTGGTAGGCGCTGCTCAACCTTCACTGACCTCTCACATCTATGGTGGCCACTTTTAATGACACCTAAGAGGACAACCTACCCCCCAGAAAGAGGACACACACAGGGGACAGGGATATAACATTACAACACACAAAAACCATAACCTATACTGCTAGCTAACAGAGCTGACCAATTTGATCTAGAAATCTGTAATATAAATGAATGGTTACTCACCAAACTCGCAGTGTTTAAGTCCAGCATAGTATGCAGAAGGCATGAAGGCTCCTTCAAAGGAAAGATGTACTGACCATTGAGACCTTAATTTCTTTTTGGTGTTTTCACACCATTGCAAACATCTCGAGCAGCATTTAGAGTGCAGACTTTCTGCTGTTAGCTAGTACGTGAGGTATGAGGCGATCTGTTAAACCAACGAAATACAAGGCATTTGCTTTGACATGTGACTCAGACATGCTAAAATAACAACCAATAACAAATACAAGCAACTACCAGTTCAACTCAGAAGAATGACAAATGGGTGTTATGTTGACCGTTAAATGACAATTTTATATAAAGGCTGGCTGCATGTATATGTGTAGATCTGAGAAAGTGTACAGTTGCATGTGCTGTAACAAATCCTCTAGCACTGATCACATTTTAAATGACCTTTCTTAGTAGAGAATTATGTGGTAAACAGCACACCCTGGTGGTGCTATAAATATAGGCGCATGTCACTCTGTTGCATCTCTGGTATTTTGTTAAGGCTAGGGATGCGTCCTTGGAGTGCGTTTGACATCTGAACTATTGCTGCAGGGACAGCATGTGGGCTTAACATGTTTGTATGCAAATTCTAGGTGGTTGCTGTAGCCTTGATAAGCGGTATTAATGCACTTCAGATTAGTCTGTATAAATTGAATACAAAGCTAGCGGGTTTTTAAAAACAAAATTGTCAAATAAAATCACTGAAAAGACAACTCAAGAAGTGTGTTGAATTGAAATATCAATTTTTCTTTGTGAATTAGCTAAATGTAGTTGAGTGATCTTTATACTTCTATGTATGATCATAATGTGCATATTATCACGAGCTACTGGTCCTTGGGTTGATCTGTAGTTTATTTTGTTCAGAGGTCAAAGGCATTACAATGTACTTCAAACCGTAGGCATAGAACCTAGCAAGGAAACAATCTTAACCTACTGTGTCCCGTCTATAACTGATTTGGAGCTTATCAAAACGTCAAACAGCACGGATATATATTTGGGGGAGCTATGCGAAGGTGCTTATACTGTATCGTCGTGATCCCAGGTGACGGTATGGCCAGTCTGTGGACCCAAATATCACGGCAAAGCCTGAAGTAAACACGATGCGTTTCGCAAACCGTCGCAACCAAGACGCTGTAGACTTAGCAAAATACTTAATGACACAGGACGAGCTCTTCAAAGGCAGTGAAAACTTAAAACGCTACCGAAAGTTGCTAATCTAACTAGCTAGCCTGGATATAGGTTTTGCGGTATCGGCTGTGTTCGTGTACTGTATTCACTCCCTCAAAAGGGCTGTTTTTGTACTTTATTTTAATGAAAATATTAGTTGGGGAAATCTATAAAGGTTAGAATTCGTCCGGTTTTGTTTTGTGTAAATTTTATTTTTATGCGCGCTGTCTAGTGCAAGTAAATTGGAACGCGAAATGAAGGGGATAATATTGCCTCTAACTTTTATCAGCAGCATTAAGAAACTTGAGCTGTTTGAATTGATTACTGTTTTATTTTATTTTTTTGAAGACAGCATTGCCTGTCGCAAGCTAGAGAGAATTTGACCAATAAAAACAGCGCCACCAGCTGAT
Organism: Electrophorus electricus; assembly: GCF_041902795.1. NCBI lineage: Eukaryota > Metazoa > Chordata > Actinopteri > Gymnotiformes > Gymnotidae > Electrophorus > Electrophorus electricus. The sequence goes on from NC_137504.1 coordinate 8,502,931, forward strand.
GCACCACAATCCTGCGTTCCCTGGTCTCCTTCTTTCCAACAGAAAGAGAGACGGAGAGTTACAGTAACACCAGCTAGCTAGCTTAGTTTGCTCCTGTCTGAGCTGTATATTCAGTGTAGGACATATTAGGTAACGTAGCCCATTATCATTCTAGAGTCTTATTTAACCATCGTGTATTCCTCTGTCGGTATATGTATTAACTTACATTTGAAAAGTGCTGGGGATAAGAATTCCTTTTTCCAAGCCTATCGCCACTGAATACAAAAAGTATCTGCACTATCATTTAAAATACACAAAAAATGCAAATGGCGCGAGGCACAATGAAGACCAGCTATTTCTTCCTTGTTGCTAGCTAGTTTAGCTAACTATACAGCCAACTCGATTTAAGCATATTCTATTAATCACTAAGGTAGATGCTAAAGAAATAATACTTCTAAAAACGTTACATCGTGTAACAATTCCGCCCAGCTTACAAAATATACGTCTAATACACGTGAATATAAATCACTCGGTCGTCGGCATCGTCACTTCTCATTCGGCTAAACTCGACTCTGCTCGTTTGCGCAAAGCATCATGAGTGTGTATGGCCAGCGGACGCTTGTTCGCCCCAGACCAAGCAACGTTTTCTGTCGCGTGAGTATGACTGGATGTCCGAGGGCTCGTACCTAGCTACCTTTATTAGACCTCTCGTTAGTTAGTGCAGTCGGACGTTCATGTGCGATTCATGTGGGCCTGCTTATAGGATTTCGAGATGGCTATCACTAAGGGGACCTGCTCGTGGTGTTTTGGGTAAGCTCGCCGATGCATTCCGTTAGTACAGCTGGCTAATTGTGTTGCAACCTGTACAAGCTAGCCGGGAAGCAGCTTGTCTTGCTACGTTAGCTGTCAGTGGGAAATTCGTAGCGTGTCATTCGTTATCCTCCCTGAAGAAAGCACAACGCGCTAGATGTAGAGTCATGTGTTCTCTGTATCTAGCATATTATACTTATATGGTTTTTAAAGGCTGCTAAATATAATGCATGCAAGAATATCGGCTGACGTCGGTGGTTGACTAGCACAGCCGGAACGTTAGACTGTCCAGATGTGCGTTATAACGTTACCTGTCAGATGTAGTACTTTAACAGATCTTTTAGTAACTATTTTCTCGATATGTCAACAGAGGAAACAATAAGAAACACAATTACACAAAAGCTCTATTTATAAAGTGATGGATTATAAACCAGTCATTATACATGATATTATATGTATCATCAGTTATCCTCCTTTCTATCATGTACATCAGAGATACTTGAGTGATAATAGTCCCAACTTATGTTGAATCCTCAGACTTTCTAAAGGAGTGTGTGACTTAATTACAAGCCAGATCCAAGAGGTGTTCTGCATTTAAAAAAGACTGCTCTTTCCTTAATATACCTAAAAATCTATCTTGCAGTTAAACAAAAATGTTGAAGTAGAAGGGTTTTTTGTTTGTTTGTTTGAATTGCTAGAAAGGGGCATGAGAGCCTCCCATTATAGCTGTCTCTGTGTGGACACGACCGCCACCGTGGAAGAAAACAGCAGTTCATGGCGCCAGGCCTACACAAACTCGGGCTACAACCCCTCTCCAACATCACCCGAACAGTTGTGCAAGGCCTGTGGTGGCCAATTTGACACATCAAGAAGGGTAAGCAACACACTGTCCTAAATCAGCCAGTAAGGATAGCATTCATGCCAATGTCACACCAAACTTCAATATAAAAAAGGAAAGGAATCTGTTGTATTGCAGATAGTTTTAGAGCAGTCCCAGATATTGACCAGTCAGATCATAGCTACCCAACTGCCCCATTGGCACGCCAGAGCCGACCACCTGACTCCACTCCCCACCCCCTGTTCCCCTCCCTCCAGAATGCGTGTGTGGACTGCAGAAACCTCTTTTGCAGCCGCTGTTGGGAGCAGCCAGAGCTGCTCAGGCCCCAGCTGTGCCCCACGTGCCAGCGATTCCACAGCACAGGGTTCGAGCGTGCCGAGCTCATGCGGCTGAAGGTGAAGGAGCTGCGTGACTACCTGCACCTGCACGAGGTCTCCACGCAGATGTGCCGTGAAAAAGAGGAGCTAGTGGAGCTGGTGCTAGACCAACATGCCCCAACCACAAGTAGCTGTAGCACCGGCAGCAGCAATTCCGTCTCTCAGGCTGGTGCTGCTGCAGACCCTTGCCTGCCAGCCGAGGAGCTTGAGCCTCTCACTGAGGAGGAGGAGGAGGAGGAGGAAGAAGAAGGTGAAGGTGAAGATGATGAAGACGACGACGACGATGAGGAGGTGCGTACAGTTTGCTGAAATATGTACATTTACATGTTAGAAAAACACAGTGCATTGCAAATGTATTAAACTTCCTTAAAAGTCAGAACTGTTTGGATTACACACAGATTGTTTCAACCAAAATTAAATATTTGTCAGCATTAAAATTTTTTTTACAAACTTAAAAATGCTGCTTGCATAAATATTCAATATTTTCGTTTTCGTTCACTCTTGTTGTTTTTTGCCTTGTGCATGGGGCATTTGTCTTGCTGAAATTTGGAGTTTCTTTCAAGATTTTGCTTTGTAGACTAAACACTTGCATATCTCCCTGTATTTTGCACCATCCATCTGTCCTTCAGATATATCAAGATACCCAGTCCCTGCTGAGGAAAAATATCTTCCCACATACTTGTACTGCCACTCCATACTTCTTTGCTGAGAGAGAATTTGTTGTGACATTTTAAATTATGGCCAAAAACCTCCATCGTTGAATCATCTTACCATAAAACTTTATCCTACATTTTAGCTGGGTCACTGATGCTTTCTGGCCAACCCAACATGTGCTTTGATGTGTTTTTCAATAATGTCTTCTTTTTAGCCACCCTCCTGTACAGGCTGGTTGTATGCAGAGGTCTTGATCTCGTTGACTAATGCACCTTCACCCTAATCTCAGCCATTGAATTCTGTTGTTCCTTCAAAGTGATTGTTGGCCTCTCAGTGGCTTCCCTCACAAGAAGCACTCTGGCTCTGAGACAGAGTTTTGAGGGTTGGCCTCGTCTAGACTGATTCACAGTCTGACCAATCATACTTGAATAACAGGGGTCTTTTACCCAGAAGAGGTGAACTTTATGATTCACAGATAGAAGCCAATATTAAATCAATTGCATGCACATTATGGCAATATGTTTCATCTGTTGAAGGTTCCCCAGCAGGGAATTTGAATACATAAAACAGTATCACTTAAAATGTATTTATTTTGCGGGTCAGTCTTTTAAAATAAAATATGACAGTGCAAAATATTTGTAGTTATTGTTTATATATTACTTTACATCCCTTTAAGTTAATTCTGTCTTTTTTAATAGTAATACATTTGCAAAGCACATTTTAAAAGTGAGTTTACAAGGTATTTTACAGGGTCAATAAAACAGCTAAATGGAGAGTAAGTTGTGAAATAGAAATTTGTAAAATATAATTTTTTGATAGTTCAAAAATCAAAAGACAACTTTAAAAATTCCTGTTAGAGTCCACTTCATGTGACTTTGCTACAGATGTATTATGATTGTTGATGTCATGAGGTTGTGATGTGAGTTTTCTGTATGTGTTCCTTAGTCCACAGACAGTGAAGAGACCCTGGTGCACAGCCGCAGGGCCTCTCTGTCAGATCTGAGCAGCGTGGAAGACATTGAGGGCCTCAGTGTGCGGCAGCTAAAAGAAATCCTGGCACGCAATTTCGTCAACTACAAGGGCTGCTGTGAGAAGTGGGAGCTAATGGAGAGGGTCACACGGCTCTTTAATGACCAGAGAGACCTCCACAACCTGGGTGAGCCATGCTCCACATAAATACTCACAACCGCGATCAGTTCCTCTAACTGTGCAGTAAAATATACCAAGGCTTTATTCTTGTTTTTCAGAGTGATTTATTTTTATTTATTATATTTTTTTTGTGGCATCTACAAGTTAGTTGTTGTTTAGAGATTCAACTAGACTGACTCATTTAGAAGTTATGTTTATTATGTGAAAATAAGTGTGATGAACTAATGCATACTAGTCTGTGCCGAGGTTCCCCAAAGTATTGTAACTCAGAGATCATTGTTAAATGATACAGCATCTATGAAACTGAATAGTCTCTCTCATTTAAGATGATCTTAACACGACAATGCTTTTGGAAAATGGGGCCTTGATCTATGGAGATTCGATAAAGTATTACCATATTTTTGCTCTTTTATTTTCAGTTTCAAATACCAAAAAGGAAACCAGCACAGGTATGTTTCCTAGCCCTTATAAGAACCTGCGTATGTAATGTTGTGTGCAGTGTGATAAACCGTGTGTCACTGTGGCTGCAGCGGAGCTGGCTGAGCCCGTGGGCCAGGAGGAGAACCTGTGTAAGATCTGCATGGACTCGCCCATTGACTGCGTGCTGCTGGAGTGCGGCCACATGGTCACCTGCAGCAAGTGCGGCAAACGCATGAGTGAGTGCCCCATCTGCAGGCAATACGTGGTACGCGCCGTCCACGTGTTCAGGGCCTGACGCCAGGGCAGCAAGGAACCCAGGAGCCTGCATGCACAGAGCTCCTATAGAGGAGGTGTGCACCCCACCTTCTGCTGCTCTTGGGAACTCACGGGAGTCTTGGGGATTTGCCCTCCCTTTGGTTTGATTTCCTATATTTCCATTCTTGCTGAGAGTTTTTGTTGTTGATGTTTTGATTGGTTTTGTTTAGTCCAGGGGTTTAGCTCCTGCTCCAGCCTAGCAGATTGTATGTGTTGATCATTTGATTTCCAAGATTGTTTGCTTTCCCATTGCTGTCCGCTTTGCCTTGTCTATCTGTACTTGCGCATTGACACAGGGCTGATTAACAGGGTTCATGTTGCGTTTTGATAACTACATTTACTCTCTTGCCATCTCTGCAATACTGTATTTTACACACTGTGTTTTATCAGATGTTCAGCAATTTATCAGTGCTTTGAAGTCCATGCAAAGATATGGCTACAGCTACGCAAGCCAACTTTTCAGCTTCAGAGAAACAGCTAGTGTGTGGTCTTCGTGCACACTTCTGTGCAACTTTCAGGCTTCTGGATCTCGAGCCTTACCTCTTCTGTTCCAGCTTTTTCTTGCCCACTGTCTCTCTGTGGTGCGTTTGCACACAGAGACGCATGGTGCTCAGGTGGGGCCACATCACTGCAAAACCGCAACAGCCAAACTGTTAGTCTTTGGCATGATTAGACGAGCTGTCGTCTCCATTGCTTCTTATGCACAGTTCTGCTAACCTAATGGTTTCCGGATGGTTCCGTGGTCTTCCCTCAAATCCACTCAGCTGTAACACTAGCCTTGTCTGTGATAGGTATAAGGTGCTCTTATTACTGCCCACGCATCCATGTAGTGCTCTGCAGTGGAGTGCTTTTTAACAGACTTGGTAGGCAATTTGGATATGTTAACCCAATGCAAAATGTTCTGAGGTTTGCCAAGCGTGAAACATGTTTATACATATAACTGTAAATACTCCGTTTGGGCTGATTAAAAACCTTTTGTGTCATAGGAGACTCACGAACAGTGCAGCCACTTCAATAAGTGATCACTAGGATTTGATTTTTGAGTATGCTTTTTCTAGATTCTGAATGTAAGAGATGGATGGGAATGCTTTGCTTCTGGCCCAAATACTGTTTGCCCCTGAGCCATGGCCTGCCAGAAACTAATGTAGTTTATGTTTGTAATGACACTACTCCCCTGTAGGATTAGGCACATGTACTTCGCATGGAGTCATCTTTTAACACACACTCAATTTTGGTCCATTTAGCGGGGAGATGCATAATCATCAGCTTGTAAGTATTGAGTGTACATGGGATAAGGTTTTTTTGGCAAGTGTTTTGTATATTTATTTTTAGTTATTCTCTTAGATAGTTACCCAGGCCTGTTTTAATGCCATGCTGTGCATTATTTGAGGAGAGTAAGATGTGAAATCTTCAGTTACATTTTTGTTCATCTGACTATAAAGAGACATTGATTAATATTCTTTAATTGGTTAATGGGTGCATATGAGAGTACATGGCAGTGTTTTTTAACAACTTTACTAGTACCCACTGATGAGCCTGTATTTGAAAGTTAACTTCTGTGCAGTAATAGTGAAATTAACTGATGATGATAAATTTAAAAATAAGACTAAGTGGCTTATGATGCATTTTTACCTAAGTGAAACAGATGCCCAAAAAAGTGTGTGTGCTGAGCTGTTCTCTCAGTCTTCGGCAGTTTGTGTTCCTGTCTGAAGACCTAAATGTAACTGAATAAATGTGAATCTGAATATAAACCAAATCAAATAATATGAAAAACAAAACATTTGTTTATGCAAAGTAAAATATTATACTATATGAGAAATCAAAGTACTGTGATACTGTACTTAATTAGTTGTTTTCAGAGTCTTAGAAAACACTATATGTGGAATGCAGCGATGACAAAAAAAAAGTATTAGAAAACACTATATCTATGTGGAATGCAATGATGACTAATCCTTAGACAAAAATTAGCTGTTTTAGTTAGGTTATTATATTGGATGTGTATCCTGACTAAGATAATAATCCTGAACATATTAAAGTATAATTAAGAGCTATGTATGCATTTGCCGAAAAAGGTTATGTGAATGTGTGAAAAGCACTTGAAACTCCTCAAAATGTTTGTTGAAATTTGATTTTGTGTGTTCTTTGTGCTTTTGTCAAAAAATCTCATAGTATTGACAGTATTTCCAAATCAGGAGTCTACTGACATTGATTCAGCTGATTGTCTTAGATGTTTTGTTGTACATTTATCATATAATTCGCATGTAAAATCGACATTTTGTCTTGAATTGACAAAGCAGTGAGCCGACTGTGCTAAATGCTGAATTTATTATTATGGAGAAAAATATATTTTTAAAATTTTGTTACTATACAGTGTGTTATTGTGGAAATATTTGGTTTGACAGTTTTGTATCGATAAACAAACATGTAATATTAAGTTTCCGAAAATGCCGACGATTAAATCTTGCCTTGTCCTCTTTAAAAGAACTCAGAAATTGTCCTTAAAAGCAACCAACAGGGGGAAACCGTAACACAGTCATCAATAATCTAGGGTAAACCTATCAATCTACAGGTAATCACTATAACTGCACGTGGTTTATGATTGCATTTGTGTTTGTTAAAACTTAGCATAACTGTTTTGTGTAATGATCTGTACTAACACATTAGGTTAACTAATTTACCGTCCCAAACTGCACAACTCACGTGGTAGTGTTTCTGGTATCCATAGAAACGGAAGAACGGATTGGGCTGGCTGGAAGGCACCGAGATTTGTTTTAGGGAAAATGCATTTTCTATCAAGCCTGCGTACATGAAAATAAATGTTAATCAGTGCTGTTATCATCCAGAGTAAAATAACAGGCGGTGAGTTATCTAATATAATTACAGATAAGTAATACTAAAATGCTGCATTGATATCAACTAGCTAGATAACTAGGTTAGGTTTAATTGACTAGCTAGTTAGCTAGCTCACTGACCTAACCGGTTAATTTTTTAAGATATTGCTAGCTCGCTAACCCTAGCTACTTAAATTAGCCATTCTAAAGAACTGTAACTATTAGCTAGCTATCCTAGTTAACTAGTAGGGATGGCTAATCTGGATTATAGTCGTTATCTTGACTAGCTGTTTTTGTCGCCGGTTTTAGCACCATATATTAAATTGTAGCTAATTAAGATAGCTAACAATTTAATCTTAAATAAAGTTTAGATAAGCCATAAAGAAATAAACTCATAAATTTTCCTCCTGCTCCAGCTAGCTAGCTAGGTCATCTAGCGTTAGGTAGGATATCTGACAGCCCGGTGGTGTTTCTCGATTTAAACAACTAGGTTAGCCAACTAGAACGGCTATATAGCTAACTAACTTGCGTAAATGATGTGGCTAGCTAGCGTTAGCTAACTAACGGAAGAACAAGACTCATGCACAAATAGCTAGCGTTAACGTTATATTCCTTATTTACCTGTCATTTACTTTGCAGGCCATTAAGATGCATCGTTCCTCGACTGCGGAGGGATCTGTAAGTCAAAATGAGATCTTTAGCTAAGTATGAGTTTATTCGAAAATCTAGATTCTAGTAACCGGTGTATTACCCCTGCTTCCCTTGCACAGAGGTCAATTTCAGCATCTTTTTCTATATCACCACATTCTTTGAGTTACAGGTATTCAGTTATATAGCGTTATGTGATTGAGTAAATTCACAATATTATGATACACACTCTATCCCTTCATATAACTTCATGCTTAACAGAGTTATACACTTCTTTGATAATGTGAACATGTTATTGTTTATGATATGGAGCTACAGGTGTTTGATCTTATCTGCTTCAGGTTGGGTTCAAGGATTTACAAAGCACCTATATGATTTTTTAAAAATGTTTTTGGTAAAAATGCATGATATGGTGTAGTCTTGTCTCCTGGCTGAATCAGGAAGTCTGAAGCTGACAGGAAGGATGTGGTCTGTTAGAGCTGTACTCAACACAGTCACTCTGAGTACTCTGCTAGTAATCTTTGTCATGAACTGTTAACAGGACACACTTGGAATAAGTTGTTTTAGAATTATATTGCCTTTCACACTGATAAAATCCCATTTCCTGTAATACTGTAAAAGGGTATAATTATCAAAATTATCTTTCAAAAAATCTTAAGGTGACAACACAGATACACGACTTTAACAATGGACCTAAAGTCCAATGACACTTCTATTAACTTTTTTCCCCCTAATAACTTACTGTACTAAGAGTATAATTGCTAGATAGCTATTGCACACTTGTAAAAAGTTACCCACAACTCTTTTTATTCATTTTTATTTTATTTTATTTTTTTTTGCTTCATTGTAGGCAAGTTCATTTGGTTAGGGTAATCGTTGCTCAGTGATGCTGCATAGATTTAATATTAACATTTTGTACAGCTTTTTTCAAATGGTTTCTGAATAAATCCTGATTATTGTTTACCTTTAGGAGAAAATATAAGCATATGACGAGGAACAACAATTGCTGTAAACTTACCTAAACGTACATCTTGATTAATACAATTTCTGAAAGCTGGGGCGTCGCCATAACGACGGTGGAGCGGCAGCATTCAGAGCATTCAGAGCATGCGTGTTACATACTCGCTAACCCAGTCAGTCTCGTATCCTGTTACTCGAAGCGAGCTAACAGTGGTTGCACATATGGCCGTCGCACCAGCTGAGGTGTTTTGTTTAGTTTCTTTGTTTCCCCATTTTGTAACGATGCGCTCTTAAATTACTGCAGTGAAAAACGAAATTTAAATTTTCTCCGTTCGCCTCCACTCACCTCCACTCATCTTCATGAGAAGGCAGAAGAATGATTGCATCTTTATCCAAAGGAAATCTGCTTGATGTACTTCAGGAAGGTTTCAATGAGGTAGCTAGACAGTTATTGGAATCCCAAACAACTTTTATGTTGTCTTTGAGCTGTTGTGTTAGGACTGCGTTTCTGATTTTCCTCTCGCTTAAACTGTGACCGATGCCTGTTGTGTAATATTCAACAGATAAATAAAGGTTGTATTTTTTGATAGCTTTTTATTCATACAGAAACTATTGCAAGTTGCCAAGCGAGTGAAATATGCATTTATTTTTCCATCTACTACAACTGAGACGTTGCGGACGATTGGGTTCGACAGCTGCCAGTATATTAATGAAGTGTCCAGTTATTTAAAGCATTCGTTCTTGTATCTTTATGGGTACGTAGTGAAATACCTCCTCCCCTCAAATAACTAAGAACTATCTCGTTAACTTTATGTATGTTGTGTAACTAACTGTCCTGTCGGCATTACGTGGTACAGTCATTCGTAATGATTCGTAATGTTGACAGCGCTGAAAAATCAACTGCCGGCTATATACGCTAAAGTACTTGTTATATTTAGCCATTTACAGTGACAACGTTATTACTTTACATCGAGTTAGCTTTATAAGTTATCCTACCTCGAAGTGAACGTATTATCAGTAATACTGAATGAAATCTATACAGAGACACCTGAAACAGTACTCAACCGAATTTGTTGGAACAGTCTGTCGACATTTAAGGGGTGATGTGTTTATATGTACCATAGAGCTGATTTAATTTGCATTTGCAGGAAGAGCATTGTTTAGGTTAGGAATAGAGTAAGTGTTATAATAAGGAATACATTGCAGACCTGTTATAGAAAAACACTGATGGGGGTATAGAGATGTTCTGTAAGCATGAAAAAAAAAAAAAAAGGTTATCCACAGTCATTTACAATCTCTTACCACAACACGTATTAGACTGGCTTACTTCTAGCAGCTGTCACTGTATTTGACCTTAGCAGTCCATTGTTGTTCTCTCTGCTGTGCATCATTTGTCGTGATCCTAGTGGCTGTGCTACCTACATGCAATGGAGGTGTGTCAGCTGATTAGGAAGCAGTGACCTGGACAGCACTGTCCAGTACAGTACCGCTCACTTGGCTGATTTGACCTATTACCAAGTACTTAGCCTGGTTGTACTGAGTTAGGGCCATATTCTGAACAGCAGGATCAGCAGTTAAGAAGGCCTCCCTCCTGAGTGTTCTCTGTGTTGGGTATTCCCTCTTGGGATGGCATTCTGGATCACTTGGAACACTCCTAGCAAGATATTTACTGGACAGGTCTGAAAAAAATTAACACCCTTCTTAAAGGGTTATTGAGGTTGCTGAATGGGCAGAAAATCTTTTCTTGTTTACATGTAAAACCCCAAGGAAGGAAAAGAATGTGGCATACTAGCGTTTTTCAGCTTGAAGTGGGTTTTATTTCAACAGTTTGCAACAGGTGCTGAACATACTTCACTTTCAGTTATGGCCATTTGTTTTAAGGATGTTTAGTATTTAGATGATTGCATAACAAAACAAACATGCATCCAATGTGTAGTCTTTTTTCTTCTGTGTGTCTGGTCTCTGGGTGTATGAAAAATACATTTATAATTGCTATGCAGCCTAAAAATAGATTATTCTTAACATATAAGCTTTTATCTATCCAAACCTAATATAGTACAAAATGTGTTAAATATATTGCAGTCCTGTTTAGAATATTTGCCTGTTTGTATTGTTTCCAGGCACCACACCAAAAGTACCTACTAATAGAAAGGCTGATCATGATGTACATTTTATAGTTTTCAGACCATGTCAGCTTTATAATAATTAACATTTAACATTAGCAAACTACCAGACTGAATACAGAAAATTGCTGTGTGGAAGCTCTGAAATTCATTCATTTTACAGCTCAGTTTTATCATTTTAGTTCATTTCTCTTTTTCTCAAAAATAACATTTGGCACATTTCCTGTTGTGTGTGTTTGGTGGATTTTGTAACACAGCAAATAAAATTTTCTGGTGTTAATTAAATTGGAATGTAGAAGGGTTGTTGGAGTTATTTTTAAACAAGGCGTTTATTTTAATTAAACCTGAATTTTGCTACTCACTGAACATTCTTTTAGTAGCACGATTGAAAATGTACCTGTAGTTCACTATTATCATTTTGCCAGGAGTCATAGCACAGCAGTCCATGTTGGGGCACCCCATTGCTGGATGTGCACAGCTGCATTCTCAGTGCATCCCTACATGTGCTCACTGGAAAGGACATGCAGGATAAGCCTTAGTGTTGTGATGGTGCAGAGAAAGTGCCAGTCTAATCCAGGCTGTTCAATACGGCAAAATGAAACCGGGATAATGTGGAGGGATTTGACCTGTCACAGGCTGTGAGTCCAAAACCCTAAGCAGAGCTTCTTTGAAAATTCATATTCCTGCAGGCATCATGACAGGGATACCCTCTCTTTTGTCAGCTTGGTAGAATAGTCTGCTCTTTCATAACTGAAATACATTTAACTTGCTCGATGTGTCAGTAGTTGGCTTACATGTGTTTACCCCTGCAGGTGAGGCCAGACTTTCATTCTATGCTCTTGTATCTACATTGTATCTCTTGTATCATACAGCTACAAAATCACAACAGATGCTAAATAATATGCCATGAGAATCATAAAAAAAAAAAATAAGCCCCAAGTTTGATTAAAAAAAAACACAAACAACTTTTCCTGATATTGTAATACAATATATAGATGCATAGTACAAGGAAATAAGTAGATCTATATCCTATGCTCTCAGCTAATTGTCTTGTGCATTGTCTTTTACTCTGAGATTTAGAGCTACGAGCTGCAAGTCACAGTGCATTTTTGGGGGTTGTGCAAGTATATAGTGTCGCTATAGAATAGATGGTACAGACTATATATAAAGTATAGAACAAATATATAGAATAAAATGTAGGTTTTTCTTTTGAATTGTTTGTTGGTACTAACTCTGATGTAATGTGACTGCCCACTGTGCTGTGATGGGATTGGTGTTGTCTACATGTTGGTATATCATTAAATGTTATGTTTTTCAGCAACAGCTAGCAGCGTATGTGTCCTGGGTGAACGCCCAGCTGAGGAAGAAGCCAGGTGTGACGCCTGTCAGTGACCTGCGGCAGGATCTCCGCGATGGTGTCGTGCTGGCCCATCTCATCGAGATAGTGGGTAAGCCAGCGCAGGCAGGGCCTGTATCCAGCTTGTCTCTTAACATGATCATTTGAGTACAGTCACATTTAATTAAAGTTCTTAATGTAAATAATTAATATCTTAGTTATATCTAGTACCTTAATCATTTACATTTATGATAGTGTTGTTATTGTGGAATACATAAAAGAGCATTAGTCATTTTTATTAACAGGGACTGATGTATTACATTAGGTATTTTAACTCCAGGAGATCCATACTCCTACAAATACAAACTTCACACACCTTTCGTTAATATTCAGTCACCAGTAAAGGTCTTGATTAAGTGGGTAAGTCATATCAAGTTAGGGTTGCAGCTAAACTAAAGGAGGTCACCTTTTCAAGATCAGCATTGGAGAAGTATGTTTCTGGGCTTTGCAGTGGATTAATTAGTATACAGCCACATAAAAGTGAGCTGTGATTGGTGTTCAGTGAGTGTTGCAGTGAATCTACTCTCAAACTGCATTGTCCACAGATGCTGTTCTTATTGTCCTAAAATCAATGCTAAAATGCTACTGCATGAACCTAGTGGTACTAGAGGCCATAATCCATGCTTTTATTTTGTTGTTTGGTAGCTGGTGAGCTGCTTGAGGGCATTCACTACTCACCAAGGGACAACCAAGAAAAGAGGGAGAATGTGGAAAGAGTTCTGCAATTTGTATCATCCAAGCGGATACGCATGCCCCAGACCTCTGCCAGAGGTGTGTTACTCAGCATCTTCCAATTAAATGAGCTCAAACAGACTTAACTTAAACTGACTTAAGGTCTTTGCTGAATGTCTTCATCTTTTTCTTTTCTTTTTCTTTGGTTCTTTGTCTTTCGTTCTCTCCTCTCTCTTCTCCCAGATATTGTGGAAGGGAACCTCAAACCTGCCATGAGGCTCATCTTGGCCCTGGCAGCACATTTTAAGCCATCTGCCTCAGCCAGTTACAGATCAGGCACAGCTGTTGGTAGGAACTCAGTGGGGTCTTCAGCCAATCACAGACCTCATTCTGCTATGGCAATGGCACAGAGTGCAGCAGCAGCCTTGGCAGCAGCTCGGCATGATGCCGCCCACTCAGGCCGCAGTGTCCTCCACCTCAGACAAGAACGGCACAGGTCAGCTCCAGTTCATCCCTATCTGGCTCATCTCCTTCTCACTCGCTCACTTTTTAACACAACAGACAAATGGTCTAAAACAACAGTTAGTAATTTGTTGTGTGTGGGTAATACAGATTTGGTTTGGTGTTCCTGTTGTCATTTGAACGGTTATCCGTAAAGTGTAGTGTGTCACATTCACAGGCCTGCAACACTGATGAAAAGAGTGAATACATACGCTAACAACATTTTTCTACCTTAATCATGAAATTGAAGGGTATTTTTCTACACAAGCCTTTGTGACAACTGGAGCTCTGTTTAAACCTTGACCAGTATGCATTAAATTTAGCAGGATTAAAGGACAGGGGCTCAGTTTCCCTCAGACTAGAACAGGATCCATTTGTTTTGCTTGCTCTGTAGAATGTTGCCCCCTTGTTGTTGTATGCATGTACTGCAGCTCGTTGTTCAAACGTTAAAGAATTCAGGCCCAGATCTACAGATTTCATACAAACTGTAATTTGCATTTGTCAACTATGTAAACAAACTGGGGTGCACAGTGCCACATATTTGATGTCTTGAAGACAGTGATTGGCATAGATAAGTATTTAAGATGACACCCTTAAAAGCACATTTTAAACTAAATTTATCACTTTTCTGTAGGTTCAGTTGTCATAGTACAAGTAAAACGGCTTTTTTGTTATGCAGCTTTTGTCTTCCAATTCAGTGAAAACTGACACAGTTGTGCAAAATAAACTGTAACGGTTGCAGAATACATGCAGAATACAGCGATGTATTGCACATCGAGTGTTACCCTTATCACCTTGATAACAATGCTGCACATAACAATAGAAACAATAGTGCTGGGTTTAAACACAAATATGGCATTTAACTGCTTTTCACAGTATTGATTGTATATACTGCCAGTAAGAAAGGAAAATGTTATGTGTACTGAATGAAGTAATAAAAGTCTGTAGCAAGTACATATAATAGTTAAACAAGTAGAACAGTGGTTTGTTTGAATATGCTTTTTAGTCTAAGGAGACAGTGTCTTATTTAAATCTCCTGCTGCAAGTTGAACTTTAAACTTGACTGACCTGAAGGAAACAATGTACTCCCCCTCCCCTTGCCCACCCCACAGCCGATGCTCCAGTGCTGACGAGGAGATTGAGAGCCCATGCTGGAGTGTGCGTGCCCTTGTTCAGCAGTACGAAGGCCAGAGAGGGTCATGTGAAGAGGACCCAGAGACAGCATCCTGCAGGTGAGGCCCAGGCACCCCGGCGGGGCAAACCATGTGCGCTAGGCCTGCTCATAGCGAACAGCATGCTTCTGGGGAAACGGGCTGTACTAAAGCTCCATGAGTTGTCTCACGCAGTCTCATCTTGGACTGTGTCTAATAAACACAGGTTATTTCTTCAGGCAAGAGCCAAGTGTGGTTTTTAGCAAAAGCAACAACCGCTAGCAGCAGGAGGCAGACCTGTGGTACACAGGAGGCCCTGTGAAGAACATAAACATGAAAAGTAAATGAGGGGAATGAAAACGTTGGACCTGTTGGCCTTATTCTCTGTGTGCCATTTACGTGTGGGATGAACTGGTTCTGTGAGTGGCATGCTTCTTCCCGTCCAGTTTGGAGCTGCAGATGCTCAGGGGCTCCTTGCCCAGACATGAGCTGGGCAGCTGGGGTCAGGACTGGAGGAGCGGCTGCTGTGGTTTGGCACACTGGCACTGCCGGCCCCCTGTCAGGAACCGGGAACAATAGCACCATTCTGTCCACTCAGCTGGACCCGTCCAGCCTCACGGTGTGCAGTGTCAGCACAGCTCACAGCCTAAGCTGTTTAGGCCTGAGGCTCGAGTTCCGACACGTGGCCCACAAGGCCCTCGTTCCCCTCCCTGCTGTCAGGAGCTGCAGCTGGGATGGATGACAGGCACGAGTCCATCTCCCAAGGGCTTACTGGTGTTTGTTTTGTAAATGTGGGATGTTGCTGGAATGTTTTGGACAGTAACACCTTCAGAGGCTGCAGCATGCCTTGTCATGCTTTATTCCTCACTGTAGATAACAGCAAACATGTGACGTGCACACTGACCTACTGCAGCTTGGGCCTGCAGTTGTTAACCTCAGTTTGAATAATATAGACCTAACCTGCTGCTGTTGTCCCATAGTAATCTTTCTGATGCTCTGGAATTAGTTTTGACGCTCTTTGACATGCATAGGTATTTGGAGGAAGTGCTGTATACCTTTAAATACAGAGGAAAGCACATTGGACTGCATTACCTTCACATGCAACACCTTGTATGGTTGGAGGGAGAGAAGTGCAATAGCTATATACCTGTACATTTCATTTAGAGGTTTGGTTGTATTTCAAAATGGCACAAAAACACATTTCACTAAGGAGATGCAATGTTGCTATAATGTTACTTCAGTGTATACAAAAATACAAAGCAAAAGAATAATGTCTGTGTTTTGCTGTGACTTGATAAAGAGAGAGACATCCACTAATGCTGGTCATTTTTTATAAGAATAGTGACCTTTTTTGACCAATAACCAATAATAGTTCATTTTGAACAGCATTGCCTTCAACTTACTGTAGTGTGAGATGCAAAAAACCCAAACAATTAAGCTGTTCAAAATAATCATTTGATGCTAATGATGTTGATTTTTTATTATTATTATTATTATTATTATTATTATTATTATGTGGCGAAATAAACATTTGATTATTATTACGAAATAACAATCAAATGAGACATGTACCAGCTAAGACCCATGTGTTTGATATATTATAGGTTTAATTACCACCAAGGGCTGTTACACCTAAGATCAATAATGTATCGTAGGTCTAATTATAGTTTACCCTAAATTACATCCAGTTTTCTTATCCAATTGACTCTTAGTTTAATACAGTGATTGTTACTGTGCTTAAGGAGGAAAGGTGTTTGCTAGCATCCTAAGATAGATTTTATTTGGAGTAAGCCATTCAGAGCACAGCTGCCCAAACATTTTTCTTTTCTGTTCTTCATTCCCACATTCTTCTGTTCTTTTAACCAGCCTTAATTTTGACAGTTCCCACTGCTTTGAACCTCACGCCCCAAAGTCTCTAATCCCCAAGAGAGACCAGGAGGGTAGAAAGGGAGGGAGGCAGAGAGAGGGAAGGAGGGTGGGGGGGAGCGGAAACAGAGGAGGGCTGAGCTGCGTCTGACATTTCAGCAGGCGAAAGATCAACAGGAGGAACGTGGCAGTGTTCTCTGAGAGCTTTGTGGGGGAAGGGGAAGAGAGAACTCGCACAACTTCCAGAGGGAGCGAGGGAGAACGAGGCAGGATGCAGCTGCCCTGGCGACGGAGCAGTGTCCCTCTGTCACTGAGGCAGTGCGGGTGAAAACAGGACTTCCATATGTGCCACGTCGGGAGCAGCTGAAGAGCACGTCACGCGGTGAAAGGCTTCCAACTGGCCCCATAGCTGGCAGACACAATGCCGGCTCTGGGATATACATTTTTCGAGGGGCTCCTCGGAGTACACAGGTCTCCTCTCTCTGATGATGTTTGCGTCCTAATGTTGTGCCACTGCACACCTCAGTGAGCGTCTGCTGCTGTCTGGTTTGCTGCTTACTGTGACACTCTGTGGATGTGTCAGTAGTTGCGGAATAGACCATAGAGGGGTGTGTGTTTGTTGTGTGTTTGTGTGGGAAAGATGCCGGTGACTGGTTTTCTAGCCATTACTGCATGGATGAGCAGGAGCAGTGCAGTGGGGTAGCAACCTAAACCAAAATGGGAGCTAAACAAATTAAGTGGTAAGTTTTCATTCTCAAGCTGTGTCCTAATGTTGTGAATTGACCTTTACAACTTATTAGTACTCTTGAAAAATCATATAACCTCAGCTTCTGATAACTCCCTCATTTATTTTGCTCTAATGAGATCCATCTTAATTGTTCAGTATGGAATGCTGGATTGTCAGGGTGAAAGGTCCTGTGCTGTGCCTACTGATCGTGAGCATAATGAGTGGGGAAGAATTCTCTGGATGTCCCTGGCTGCATGTGGATCAGTGGACCAGGGCCATGCTTCAGAAAGATTTAATCAATTTAACAGCACTCAGCGTTGTCACCGAACTCTATACAGTGTCAACTGTCAGTTGTCCTCCGACTGAAGTGCTGAGTTTGTCTGCTCAGTTTGTTGTCATAGTCACTCAAGGTGATAAGTTTTACTTGGTGTCTGATGCAGGTGGAGACAGTAGTTCAGTATTTCCTGTGGGTTTTGATGTATCCTGCTGGTTACAACTGTATTAATTGGTGTCTGATGAGACAAATTAAATGTAGTTCCTCATCTTGTTTGATGTCTTTTGAACAGCTTAGAATGGAGGAGGTCCATCTACCTTGGTAAATGTCTAACATGCAAAGAAATGAAATTTAAATGCATAGAATAGCAACAAGTCTTTATATCCCTTGACTTTCCTTGACATGCACAGATTTTTTGTTGTTCCAGCTTTTCACTGCAGTGGCTGTATTGTTCCAAAGAACTTGAATTTCTGGGAGAATTAGCAACGTAGATGTGTAAATACACTGTTCTAATGGTTTTCCTGTGATTAGACATAATCACAGCTGGTTTAATGTGGGATGACTAATGGGCCTTCACAAGTAATGTCTGATGCAGAGAGAGAGAGAGAGAGGGGGAGGGAGGGAGGAATGGATAGTCCTGCTGGGACCTCCATGTTGTCCTAGACTTCCTGTTTTATGTACAATCACACAGGACACAAAGATCTCCCAGTTAGCAATAGCAGTTTATCGCACACAGTATCTGCCACATTTAAGACCTCGCATACAAGAGCTCAGGCTTTAAAGCCAGTCACAAGTGGTTTCCTCATCACTGCAGCATGATCAATATGCGTGTATAAGAAGACCTTTGTAGGCTAGTTTAGTGGGCTTTGATTTGTTCTAAGAGCAAAAATAAAGCTGATCTTTATTTTAAATCAGAGGATGGAGATGTGCTTTCACATGCTGTGGGTTTTCTGGACACAGGCAACAATTATTTATTTATCCTCAAGCTGTCCTTGTGCAATGGGTTTGTCTTAACAAAACAGACACTGTTTCACAACAGTGTACACTGACGTTCTGCAGTCCAACACTGGACTTTTGTAAAGCTTGCACAACGTTCTTTCATGCAGACTTATCAGTATTTAAACTTTCTGAGCAGAGATTTGCTGATGTTAGCCTGTATGTCATCTGTTACTTACCAGCTTTTATTCTAGGGCTACGAAGTAGGTTCATGAAAATAATCATATGCACCCGAGGGCATTAGATGTTAATGAAATTATTAGTTATGCTCTTTTCTCACTACTGACTGCTGTGATTAAGAATTAGTGGCTTGAAACCTTGGTGCAAATAAAGCAAAACTACATCAGTTCAGGAATTCCAAATAAAGAACCGAGACATATTCTGAAATTGATGGTTCCTTACAGTCTTTTTTGGACAGTGCAGTATTATCGCAGTGCCCCATGTTCTGTGCCCTACCCTAGTCCAAAGCCAGGGTAATCAGGGGGAGTTGGGTGTTGATGGGGATAGGGGTCTCCAAAAGAGGCCACTCCCCCTCTCCTCTGTCCACAGCATAAGAAATACAAAACAAAAGGTGGAACTGCAGAGAGCAGCAAGCCATCTCTTTCAGTGTCTGTCTTTTGTACCCCACTGCCCAGCTAAGGACAATGAGTGCCTCCAGAAACACACATGCGCACACATACACACAAAAAAAGAAACAGCAACAGCAGTACAAACAATCCTGTTTCTTTTTAGAAGTACCATTGTTGTACTGAAAAGTAAGATCGATTCTCTCATGTATCTGTTGTTCTTCTATATCTATATCCGACACACATCCATCTAAAACATTTAACATTTAGAAAGCCTACAGGGTTTTATTATCTGTAAAGAGTGTCATGTTTTATATCTCTACAGTGGTTAATCTTTGCCAGGTTTTCTGAAAATTTCTATCATTACACCAATGTTTTAATGGAAATGTGTGTGCTGGTTTTATGAGCATATAAAGAAACTCTAGAGGTGATTTGGTTCGCTTGCCCTCAGAAAGACTATTATCAGAAATGTCAGTTTGGGTTACTGAAGGTGTATGTAGAGGCAGTAGGATGTAGTCAATGCCTTCATGGACACAGGAGGACGGTATTGATTGAGGGAGTTCCTTTGTCCTGGCAATTTAGGGGGATGGGTTAGGTCGGAATGTAGCTACTGTTGCTACTGTTCTCCTGAAATGTGGGAGTGAGTGAGAGGAAAAAAATGGAGATATGTATGTTCCTGAAAGGGGTCTCTGGCCTGGCTGTGGTAGACTGCCCCCTGCTGAGCTGCCTCTGAACTATTGGGACTGAGTCACAATTCACTCGCCAGTGTAAATCATTTGGAACATTTCCCTGCTGGGCAACAGTTGGATAAAGTGCAGGCGACATGCATCAACACAAATGAACGCATGAAAAGTAGTAACGCTAGTTTATTTAAAACATTTGTTCATCAAATTGGGATTTCTTTATCCCAAGGTTTTGAATTAGATTAGAGGTTCATTACTGATATGCTTTCAGATCAAACAAAACTACCCTACAGCCTATGTACAACTGACAATGTTTCAAATGTGTTCATAATATGTAGATTGTTAAAGGTATTATAATGCAATTGAATTGCCCTGAATCCTTTTATTGTGCAGACTCTGGATGTGTCTATGATGACATGTTTTTGATTATTGTCCTTATCTGTCACTTGACTTGTCACTTTTTGTTTTTGTTTTTTTTAAAGCTGAGTGTCATGTGACTGACCAGCTTTAAATAAACATCATCTGGCACTAAGGGAACTGAACTAATCAGAGTTTGTTGTGAATAAGTAGTAGGAGAAGAAGGACAGTGAGTGTATAGTGGGATTATGTTGTTGTTGAGTAGTTCAATTTAATTTAAACATTCATTTTTCTTTGTCCTCTCAGCTTGGCTTCCCCAAGCCCCACCCATACTCCTGTCAACCTATCAGAGGAAAGAGGACAACTTTTGGACATCCAATCAGGAGAGCCCAAAGCTGAAATGGGTACTTGTACTACCTGTTCTCTTGTGTTAAATGATCAGGTCGATCCTGTCTCCAGTGTACTGTTGGACAAAGCTGGTCATGTAAGCACCAGTTTTGCCTGGCCTAGTGCCTGATCTCTCTTCTCCATGCTGGCTCTCAGATGACGTGTTCAAACTGGTATTATGGGGTGATGCCTCAGAGCATGATGGGAGGTTTGTGGGGAGCAGTTCCTGGGAGGAGCAGCTATGGGAGCAGCAGGAACAGCTGCAGAGAGAGATGGTGGAGGCCAGGAGCATGGTGTTCAGCCTACAGGTCACTCAAAACTCACACACATCTATACAACTTCAAAGCCCATGCCAAATTAGACTCATTCTCAACATTTTTTTTTCATTCTTGCTAAATTGTATACTTGCTAAATTGTATATATGTCTGTAGTATGAAAACAAATCGGCTATGTAGCACTCAGCTATGGTATCTGCTTTCTGGACTGAAAGTATTCATTTTGAAGGTTAGCACTGTTCGTGTTATATATCTTGGGCATATCAAAGACCGCTTGGGTGATCAAAGAAGTTTTTTCAGATGCTGCAGAAGTGCAGATGACACTTAAGAAGTAAAATGAAAGTCACGTGATGCTCATCAGTTCATGACAGAATATTTATATATGCTTTCAGTTCTTGGGCTACAACCAAGTGTGTGTGTGTGTGTGTGTTTATTTTGTATGTGTGTCTGTTCTGTGTTACAGGCTTTGCTTCTCCAAGGCTCATTACCTGAAGATGAGCACGAGGTTTCAGTCAGCCTGGGAGGAGTCGAAAATGCCGAACAACAACTGGTATGTTTCTTTCCCGCCAATCTCTTCACACAGTGTTTACATCTCTAAATCTTGTCTCATGTTGCCAACTTGTTTCAGCGTCTTCTCTCTGTGCGACCAGCATATGAATACCCCCTCTCCCCACTGACCTCCCGCTCACTAGCTGTCTCTCACTCAGTCGTAGCAGGTTGGGTCAGGTTACTCCATGACAAGCTTTTCTTTGTCTCTAGCCATGGTGTAGGTATCTGTTTCCCACCCTCCCTGTTCACCTGCTCCTCTCGCAAACTCATCTGCAACATTTGGCCATTTTTCTCCCTCTCTGACTCCCTCCCTCCTTTACTCTTGCAGCTGTCTCCATCTAATACTCTTTGTTTGAATTTGTCTGGTGGAGTGCAGTGTGTTGAATCAGGCAGTGAAGAAATCTGTGGTTTTCCGCAGGTTATAGTCCGCAGTCGTCTTGACCAGAGTATGGAGGAGAGTCAGGAACTGAAGGTAGCTTCTTTTATTGTCATCTGATAGTGTTCTGTTCTAGTTCAGTACGTTTCAGAACAAAAGTACATGTGCCATTTTGTATACAAATATTTTGTATTTGCATGATTACTGATGTGATTGTACCTTTCAGCAGATGCATTTTAAGCAATATCTCTTATTTTCATACTTTAAGTAACTGAAATGAAAATGTAGTGTTACATTGCCAAATTATTGTTCTATTTGTATGTAGTCGCAGACCTTTTAGTTGATGGATTATAATAACCTCAGTCTACTTTCATGCTCATCTCTGTTAATAATCTGTTGCATGTGTAATTGTTCTTTACCCTACTTTTCTATTGTCTTGTTTTGGTTTTTGTTCTGATCTCTGGTTGATATCTTGCTGTAGAGAGAACTATTGAAGTACAAGCAGGAAGCACGCAACCTGCAAGGAGTTAAAGTGAGTCTTTGAGGCTTTTTTTCTAGACAAAAAAAAACAAACCTGTAGCCCTTTTCTTACAAGCTCTTTGCATGACAGAGCACAGTGCAGCAGACACACAAAACCATTAGCAGCTAATGGTGTGCAGTGTGTGAAGAAGGTCAGTTAGCACTTAACAGTGTGCTATGTGCAGTGTGTGCAGAGTATGATTGGAGCAGATTAACAGATAACAGTGTGATGTATGCTGATGAGCAGGTAACTGTGCTGTGTGATGAGGGCTGATGAACAGGTAACTGTGTGTTGTGTGTGTTGAGGGACAGTGATCAGGTTATCATGTGCTGTGTGTACAGGATGCTCTCCAGCAGCGCTTGGCGGTGCAGGAGGCCTCGGTGCTGCAGCTCAAACAGGAGCTCTTGCGTACTAGCATGAACCGAGATGAACTAGCAGCACAGAACGTGAGTTGGGGGGGGTGTATGTGTGTGTACATGTAGGTGTACAGGATGTATATACTTGTGTTTGTGTGGGTTATAGATATCTGTGGCCACATGATAATTGGTGTGTGGGTGTTTGGTTCCTTAGGCAGAGCTCCAGCGGAAACTAGAGGACAGAAGCCGGCTTCTCAGCGAATATAAGGTACAGCAGTGCCTTCCCACTTAAAGAGTAAAATATATAGACTCTTAAGTGTAAGATCATAGCAGTATTAGAGTCATTGGTGCTCTTGCTGTGCAGAAAGAGATGGGGCACAAGGAGCACCTTCTGCAACAACAGCAGCTTAGGCTGGATGAAGCACTGCGAATGATGACAACCAGCAGCAACCAGCAGGTACTCTACTAATCCAAATCCACCATAGCAGAATCCATAGGTGCTTTCCACCATCTTTGCCTCTCATTACCCCTGCCTTCTGTTAATCCCCAGGTTGACCTGCAGAGGGAGCTGGAGCACAAGCAAAAGATTCTGGAGGAGCTGATGAATCAGGAGCAGGATGAGGTAAGACCCAAGCAACTCGCACACATTCTTAGCATACAGATATTTGTAGTGAGGAGCTTTGAGCTTTGTCCTGTGTTTCAGCATCCTGGTTCTCAAAGCAATGGCTACCCACATCCTGCAGCCTGTGCAGCGCAGTCACACAAAAGAGTGAGTGGGCATTCCCTCCCCCCCCCTTTACATGTCATACGAATACTCTAAGATCTGAATAAATTTGTAATTAAATAAGAGTTATTAACCAGGAGCCACTCGTGGATTACATTTATAGCTCATTTGCAGTGGGCTCATGGGTATTGGTTGTGTTCTGGCAGACGGAGGAACTACAGCTGGTACGTGATGCCCTACGCAGTCTGAGGAACAGCTTTGGAGGCCACGACCCTCAGCACCATACACTTGACACACTGGAGCAGGGTGTGGCCAGCCTCATGGACCGCCTCTACATACTAGATTCTCAACACAGGCAGGAGTGCAAGGTGGTTAAGCAGAAATGTATTCTCACATACATACATACACACACACACACACACACACACACACACACACACACTCACATATACTCACATGCACATCTGCATGGTCGTCACACATCCCAGTATTGTAATTAAAAATATTTTCTGAAATAAAACCTTTATTACCCCTAAGAGAATTTGTCTTACATGGCATGATGTAAAGAACATAATGCATAATACATGAAAGAAATACTGAAGAATGGATCAAAAGGGGCACTGTAAGAGTAGTTGATAGAATTTTTAATTTTTTTTCTATCAATCAATCCATTCTTCAGTACATGTGCCATAGTGCCAGCAATAACATTCAGCAACACATGGGTTAGGCCCACTGCCCATCATCCACTAAGACAAAAGAACCTGTGGAGAAGACGACACGCTCCCCTTACCATCTAACGTCACACCTGTTAGGGATAGGATTACTAACTCATGTAACGAGTCATCCTCCGTCTCTCCAGCCTCCTTTATCAAGAAAACCAACTGGTTTAATGTGTTGGGGATGACACATTAACTCTGCCTTTTTATGCCCAATCACATTTGAATTTTAGTGCCTTGTGTTATGTTGTGTAGCTAGGTAGGAAACTATCAGGTATAAGAAATCGTATGTCAGCAAGTGAAAACTTAAATCTTGAATGTAGAGAGTTAAGCATTTCTCATTATCAGGTTATTATTATTATTATTACTAGATTAGTCTTTCTTCTGTGTAGAAATTATTACCAGATTAACCTATTTCTTATGTGTTGAAACAATAAAATAAGGCTTAATAAGAACATAAGGCTTAATATTAGTTGTTTTATAATAATTCCATTTGATTTGATCAAATTGGCAATCCAATTCAATTGTGATTGTTTGATTCATGCTAACGTGATTCCACATACCCTTTTTTTCTGTGAATATATTAATAGTTTCTCAATTCTCAAACATGTTTGTCTTTATTTTTCTTTTGGAATGAACCAAATGTTTATAACAACCTGCCCTGAGACCTTTGGTAAAGATTAATATACTACATGTGCTGTAAATTTTTCCTTTGTGCTACCTCCTAAAAAAAAGGTGAAACCTACAACCCTGACCAATCCTGATGAGGTGTTTGTGACTCTTTTTAACCATTTTCAGGTGAAGGGGAAATCTCCCACACTCAAGGCTACTCACACAGATCGAGACTCCTGGTCTCCCAGCACCAGTAAGGGGTGGGGGTGTTGTGCACAACACTAACAATAGCTGGCATTGACCATTATTCTTGGCATGAATTCTTTTTTCATGTCAAAAATGAGATTTGTGTAGGAGTGTGGTGTAAGTGTTTCTGTGAGTCATGTTTGTTGTGCATGTGTGTTTGGCTGCAGAAACTGCCCACTCTCACAGCAGCCCTGTACTCCCCTCCACAGCCTGCACCAAGGTCCTCTACTTCACAGAACGCTCTCTCACACCCTTTATGATCAGCATCCCAAAGAGGTCCATTGCACACTTAGTATTTGTTATAGATATCCTATAATGTCTATAAGCATGTTTTGAGTGTATATAAAGATTTTATATTTATTATTTCATCTGCAGTATATGTTGTTTTAGCATGTCCATTGCATATAGTGATGGTGTGTTATTTGCATTTATGTGTTTGATGTGTTAGATTGGGAGAGATTACCCTTCGAGACTTTAAGGCAGCTATAGACCGAGAGGGCAGTTACAGGTACCATTTTAAAGCCCTGGACCCTGAGTTTGGTACTGTGAAAGAGGAGGTAGGCTACTTTCACTTCTTTAAACCTACAAAAATCAATCACATAAAAGATTTTATGTTGTCTTTATTAAAGATGATTACTACATCAAGATGGTTTGAACTGTTGAAGACCTGATTGCTTTACTGTGTTACTGCAATATTGCACCAAACACTGTAAAAGCAGTAATGGCACTGCAAAGGCAAGTTGCTGATCAGTGGAAGAATGTGCCAAAGTGCTGAATGACCCATGAGGACTGATTTGTCTTGCAGGTGTTCCAGGATGAGGCAGTGGTGCCGGGCTGGGAGGGCAAGATTGTAGCCTGGGTGGAAGTGGATCTTGGGGAGGGAAGGTAAAGCACAGGAGGAAATCAACACAAATAGAATTTACCATAGCCATTTTACAGTATGCTGCAGGTCCTGAGTCTTTGACAAACCACATGCTGTTATCGACAAGGCAGTGTACTGTTAGTGACATGCTGATGTACTATACAGCTTAGGTTGCTTCACACTCTTACACTCTTTCTTTTCCCCCCACATAGGATCTAACAGGAGGCCTGAGTAGACCCACACCAGGATTTGTTGGAGATGTGAAGAGATGCAGGGAACTGTGCCAAACTGCCAAAATGTGTGTTGGCTGTAGACGTTGAGCTGCCACTCTCAGCACTTTGAATTTGTGCCCAGTGCCCCTTTTCTCTTTCCCATGTGAGTTAAACAGAAACTGCGCCAGAGGATAGCCAGCAGGAGGTTCAGGAGATGAGCAGGAAGTACTCATCTCAGTACTGTGGTCTCCATATCAGCAGCAGAGCCTCCCCTCAACGGGTTGCCAAGGTACAGACATCCTTTCTCAGCACAGTCTTTTGGAACAACGTGTCAAAGTGCTCCACTGTGACTACAGCAACCGTTTGTTTCGCATTTCAAAGAGCTCAGTGTCTAAAGTCTCCCAATTTTATAAATAGGAGCCGCCAGAGGGTTTTTAGTTTTTTTTGATAGTTTATGAACAGATGTGTATGCCATCATGGTGCATAGAATAAGTGAACAGAATGTTGTGTACATTTGAAGATTCTTAGAGAAATGGTGGAATGTGCGTGCTAGCTAGCTATGGGGATCTTTTTCATTTAGAACCATTTGACATATCAGGTAGTTATTCAATGATTTCTGACATGGTAGAAGTACTATAAATGATCTGATGCACCCAGAAGCCTCCAGCACAAAAGCACTGAAGGATTACTAAATGTGATGTCAGCTAAACCTGCAATCAAAGCAAGATGATGCATGTAAGGTTGAGCGTTCATGCTGCCTTCAGTGAAGGCCAGGCCCAAAAGAGCAGTTTTCCTTTCTCAACTTCTCTCTTTATGATCCACTTTCAGTTAACTCTCTCAAGGTCAAATTTTTTATAAATGTATATTTAGATCTGCATAGGTGGTCAACGTTCATTGTTTGTTTCTAACCCTCCAAAACAATGATTAACTTTATTTTCTTAAAATACATACTCTAGACACTGATAGTTTACAGGACCAAAATGACTATGATAATGCATTTTATGCATTTAGTGCTTTTAATAAGATTTATTCATAGTAAGCTCCAGATGGTGACTTCCAGTAGTTATTTATTTATTTAAAAAAAAAAATCTAGTTCTTTTTTAATAGATATTGCTCCATAAACACCAAATACATTTGAAAGCTCAGTTTGTCTTCTGCCTTGTTAAGCAATGAGGAGAAAAACAGATTTGTAGCACCATCCGTTATGAGCGTAGTACATTTAACATAATTAGGTTTTTTATTTATTTGTCTGCTTGTTTTATGTGTATGTAACTGTCAAGAACTGTAGCATTGCTGCATTGAAAACCACAGTAAAAGGAGTGTTTGGGCTGTACTGTACCTGAACTGGAGAAAGATAATTGAAATGAGGTTTACTACCAGTGTTGCTGTTGAATTTGTTTAAAATGTATATGTAAATGTGTTTATACTTTAACGAGAAACTTGCTGCTTTTATATTATCAGTGTTAATTCAGTACTATGTCTTAAATGATGCTTGCTTTCATATAAGTGGCAGTTTGCTTACTGTAAGCACCTGATCTTTTTGTAGTGTGCTCTGATTTACTGTTCAGTGTTGTGCTTCAGACCTCACAAGATATCACTTTTCCTACTAGCAACTTCAAAGTTGGATTGTTAGAACAGTTGGATTGTGGATGGTTACTGTTACAACAGTTTTTTGGTTTGCAAATAAACAATTTGAATATCAGCATGTATCCAAATGTTTTTGACTCATAAATTAAAATTGTACACTGAGTAGTCTATGGAAAATGTCATTAATTAAAATTATATATTGAGTGTTTTGACAAAAATAGCACAGGTTTGAACATATATTTGTTAATGCATTCCCTGATACTATTTTCAAGATGTTTAAAAGGTTAAACATACCCTGATTTGTATACCTGAATTGAGAGATTCATAACTGGTTAAAACTTTTTTATTAACTTTCAAGTTCATCTTTGTGGATATGCCAGAGGGATTTTCAACTACTGTTCAAGTTCCTGTGTTTTTGTATGGTTTATTTTTTACTCATAACTACGCAGCTTACGGGGGTGGAATTTTACTCCACTCCGAGAGGGGCGGTAATGAGTTTTCATTCCTAACCGTACTGCTGAGAGCTCTGGAGAGAGAGGACTACGTTTGGTCCACATGTACTACGTTGTAAACTATTGCGGTCGGTTAGATTTAAACATTTGCATCGGAAATGAGGATAAAAAAGGCGAAAGCAAACAAAAATGTGAACAGTGACCCAGTTAAGAACTTTGAGAAATGGAAAAAGAGATATGACAAATCCAGGAAACAAACAAAAAGACCGAATAAGAAACGTGATTGGGAGATAGAAAGAGAAAACATACAGAAGCTGGTCGATAAATACGCGGAGGCAAGTAGTCTACTAACGTTAGCTAGCTCGCTAGCAAATTGTTAAAATTACTTTGTACTATGTACTACTGCTCACGTACTGTAGGCTTTGTTGGCAAGTTTGTCTTGCTTTATTAGCCATTTTCTTAAACCTACCTTGAAGGTACAACCATTAGGTATAGCAGTGTACAATTTGTTATCCATCCGTCAGCCGTTTACTAGTGTCACTGACACGTGTAGAAAAACGAGCAACATTGGTATGCGTGATCAGTTTACCTTAGCAGCTCAACACCTGCAGTCACGCCATTTTCATGTCAGGGTAAATGCTGTGCAGGGAATTGTCGCCCAAATAATATACAGTTAGCAGCTGTTGTGTGGACAGAAATTGACCGGTGATGAACAGTACAGAAGGTAGCTGATGAGCTGAAACGGGTTTACAGTGTGTGCAGCTATAAAGGTAGATTATAAAGATACCATCCATAGATGTTTATTATAAAGTGGTGTGTGTATACAATTATACTAATCGCTATCTGAGTAATTCAACATCTAAAATGTCTCATGAGTTAATCCCTTCCTTTGTGCAACAAACATTTGACAAGAACAGCTCAACAGCACATTAGTTTGCAGTAACAGAGTTTTGTTTTAGTTGTTATCTGATTGTTTGTCTGGTGATGTGACATGTTTGTCCTCCTCTCATTCAGGGAAAACTAGCTGATGATGCTTATTATTTTGTTACAGATAAATCCAAAGGAAGCTGTTAAATTTTCTGATTTTCCACTCTCAAAGAAAACTGTAAAAGGTATGTTGGGCGCGGATGTCAGTGTTATGCTTGGAATAAAAATAAGGCATAGTAATGGACTTTATGAAGACTAAAGTAAGCAAGCAGTTTTTAATCATTTCATCAGGCCTTCTTGAGGCTCAGTATCGACAACCGACAGAGATCCAAAGACAGACCATTGGCTTTGCGTTGCAAGAAAAGGATGTTCTGGGTGCTGCAAAAACTGGCTCAGGAAAAACTCTGGCCTTCCTTATTCCTGTAAGTAATCCTCACTAAAGAAGTAATAAAGACAACAGGGTGAGTTACATCCACTGCAAAAGTTCAGTATTAGTAAGACTTGGAGAATTGATTCAGACCACGCTGAAGTGGAGCCAGCTATGGTGTTGATGTAGTACTACAGTACCTCATGGCCTCTGTTGGTCCTGCTAGGTCTTGGAGTGTTTGTACCGTCACCAGTGGACTGCTATGGATGGCCTTGGTGCTCTTATTATCTCCCCCACTCGAGAGCTGGCTTATCAGACATTTGAAGTGCTGAGGAAAGTGGGAAAAAATCACGAGTTTTCAGCTGGCCTCGTAATTGGCGGAAAGGTTGGGCTTCTCTATCTTTGTGTTCAGTATTCTCTGATTATTGGTGTCGATTCATATGCATTTCAGTCTTTAAAAAAGAACTAAGTAGATAACTGTTAGAAACAGCTGCTGGAGCAACTAGTTTTGTGCCTGACTGCAGGACCTCAAGGAAGAGTCACTGAAGATCCACCGTACCAACATCGTCATCTGCACGCCGGGGCGCCTGCTGCAGCATATGGACGAAAATTCCACCTTCCACGCCTCAGACCTGCGCATGCTCGGTAAGGTGTGGCAGGCACCTGCTTGGTGTCATCACAAGATCAGTGCGAGGTTGTCCTTTATGATTAACGTCGAAATCTGCAGATTTCTTTTGTTCCTTGACTCCATGGAAAGACCAAAGGGAGCAAATGGGAACTCTTGATATAAGTTCTATGCATAGGAAACGATAGTTTTGGAGTTTGTTTAGTATATACTCCTGTCCGATACTGAAAGGATGCATCTGGATATGAGAGAAAGCTGCTTGACGTTCATGATCCTGACTGATGTCTGTGTTTCGGATGGCAGTTCTGGATGAAGCAGACAGAATTTTGGACATGGGTTTTGCTGACACACTCAACGCCATCATTGAGAACCTTCCTAAGACCAGACAGACACTGCTATTCTCTGCTACACAAACCAAGTCTGTCAAAGACCTGGCCAGGCTCAGCCTAAAGGACCCTGAGTATGTGTGGGTGCACGAAAAGGCCAAGTTCAGGTAGGAGCACCACCCCTCTGTACTTGGCAGGACTTTCTGAGTTCACATATCACAGTTCTGAATTTCTAATGATTATGATGATGATTGTTGTTGTTGTTTATATAGCAGCTCTATACTTGGTGCTATGGATCTAAAATCAGACAGGATTTTTTTTTTAAATTAATTTCTATTTGAGTAAAAACTTACTTTTCTTGTGTTTTTTTTTAAAGTAAGTTTGAAATTGATTTTAGTTAAGAGATGGTCTTGAATGCCAGTATCAATTTTCTTTCTAAAATCATGCTGTGTTATGAAAAAGGGCAGCTCTTGCATTGCTAAAGCAGGAGTGCATGAATGTGCAGTTTTCTATAATCCCATCTTGGGTTTGCTCCTGAATTTATTTTAGGATTTTGGGGGTCCTGTAGAGTCAGTTTTATTTTTTCCCCAAATTATTTCATTCTAGCATCTTCGTAGTGGTAGTATAATTTGTTCTGGACTTATTTTGTATTTCAGCTATATATTTGTTAGGAAGAGGGCCGTAGGTGCTTGGAGGCAGATTTATTGTGGTGTTCAGTACTGTTGAAGTAAACTGTCCTGTCGATCCTCTCCTCAGCACTCCTGCAACTCTGGAGCAGAGCTACGTGGTGTGTGAACTGCATCAGAAGGTCGACATGCTCTTTTCTTTTTTGAGGAGTCACGTACAGAAGAAGATTATTGTGTTTTTTGCTTGCTGCAAGGAGGTAATAATTCATATCTCACCCATTTTTCCTGGCAGAATAAAAAAGCTTTTGACAAGTTGTTTGCTGGCAAGTGTGCCTCTTGAAGCACAAGTAATTTGACCAGAGTTCCTAAGTTTCAAATAATATAAAATAATTTTTCCTTTTTGACTAATAGCTTCACAGACTGCTCTGCAATATGGTGCATACCTACAGTTTTCCTGTATATTATGTGCAGATAAATCAAAGCAATAGTCAGTGTTAGCATGTGAGTGATATATAATGGCTGAAGAGAGAACATATGAATGCCTGAACACTGAGGGTTTGAATAGACCGTCTGTTCATATAATCAGCCTCATGTGTCCCTCGGGCTGCTGTGATCCAAGCATGAGTGTAATCAGTCTGTTGCAGCAGTCATGCTTAAGAATCCTGGGCTGCTAAACTTTGCTTTATTATTGGTATCTAGTACTCTTGGAGCCTGCTTGCTATTTTATAGAAAACCTCTGTTGTGGCCAGAGTGGGTAAATGGCCAGTTGGATTTGCAGTATGCCAGCAGTTTGGGCCGTCTCTAATATGTTACTTTTCTCAGACCTGATGGCTGCAAGGCCTTTTTTCCAGTCCCTAATCCTGAGCTGAATCTGCCTCAGGGCAGGTCAGGAGTGCTGTACCAGTTGCCATGGTGATGTAGCTCTCTAAGAAGTGAGCCGTCATGAGCTGCAAAATCCAGGGTTAGTTCAAGCCAAGTTTAGTTAGAGGCTAAACCATTAATCCCACTCCGTGAGCCATGCGGAAGGTGTGTCTAGAAGGGAGCCATGCACCGTGTTGAGAAATGTGTTGGGTGTGTTCAGTGGGCAGTGAGAGTATGGGCTGTGTCGATGGCGTCAGGCATGTGTTTAGTGGGTAGTGAGTGTGCTCACGTGTGCTGTGTTGATAGTGTCAGGAGTGAGCGTGCCCGTGTGTTCTGTGCCCAGGTGCAGTACCTGTTCCGTGTGTTCTGTCGTCTGCGGCCCGGCATCTCTGTGCTGGCACTGCACGGCAAGCAGCCGCAGCTGAAAAGGGTTGACGTCTACAACGACTTCGTCCGCAAAAAGGCCGCTGTGCTCTTTGCCACGGACATTGCTGCGCGAGGACTCGGTAGCTACATTTCACTTATCGCTGATACATTTCCCTTTTGTGAAGGCTTCATGGGTAAAATTATTTCAGAAATTACATAATTCACCTGCCTGTAATCCCTCGCCTGCGTAAGATTTGTGAAATGTTTTTGATGGCAGTTTGTACAGTAGTACTATGTCAACTTTTAAAATAATTGGAGCGGTGGTTTTGTAAACCCTTAATTAGTGTTTAATGCTTCTGTTTGTAGACTTCCCTGCTGTGAACTGGGTGCTGCAGTTTGACTGCCCAGAAGATGCCAACACGTACATCCACAGAGTCGGGAGGACTGCCAGGTGTGTAGACAGGTGTTAACGGGCATAGAGGTTATTCCAGCAGATGGCAGTATTATCCAGTTTTTTTTTATAATTGCAGTTCAGTGGTTTGTCCTCAATGGTAGTATTTATCCTTCTGGTTGTACTGTGGTACAGTAAATAATTCAGTTGAGCAGATGCTATTTGGGCTTTACTTTTAATTGCAATGCAGAAAGCCATTCCTGTGTAAACCGTCATGTAGACCCAGTTTTGCCCATGTGTTGTCACAGCACAAGCATTGCCTCATAGCTGCCTCTCCCGTTTGTAGCAGTAAGTGACAGAAACGGTGTGTGTTGCCACTGGCCACAGCCCTGGGAGTGTTCATGCCGAGCACCTGCTCCTGCTCAAGCCCGGCACGTGGAGGCTTGTGCAGGAACCCCAGGGTGAAGGCGCACTTGTGCGCAATCTTACCCTCGGCCCCACCGGCATTGCTCCTCCAGTCAGCATCTGCTCGCGCTGTCTCCTCGGCGACAGATCAGCCCCTCCCCTACAACACCCAACTGCTTTAAGAAAGGGCTTCCCAAAACAAAACCTGCCTGGTGGGTGATGGCCCAACTGTTTGTCTATGGCCCATTTTTGCAGTATAAGGAGACTCTGCATGCAAAAGTGGGTTTTTTTGGGGGGGTTTTTTAAACAGTAAAATGAAAGTCACATTATAAATGAGTAAGCATGTCAGTTGTTAGAAACGTGACTTGTGGTATGACGGGAGAATTGAATTAGGCAGTATGATTTCTGATGCTGGGTTTTTTGTCTTCCTGTGTCAAGGTATAAGGAAGGAGGGGAGGCTCTGCTCATCCTATTGCCCTCTGAGGAGCAAGGCATGATCTCCCAGCTTCAGGAGAAAAAAGTCCCCATCAACAAAATCCAGTGAGTGACTTTGATCTTTGTGCACAAGATGCCCACTGCAAAGGAATGAACATCCACTGCAGACTTTATCATGAATATAAATGTGTAAATAAATTTGGGTTGTGGGTGCTTGTGTGCCTCTCCGCCGGTGTGTGTGAGATGAGTGCATGTTTATATTGTGTGGATGTTTGTGTGTTTGTGTGTGTGATTGTGCATCTGTGCACACACGCGTGAGTGCATGTGTGAGTGTATGCGTGAGTGCACGAGTGGGGGTATGTGTTTGTGTGTGTGCGCATGCCCCACTGCCTGCTGCTGTATCTGGGTGCTGGTTTATCAGCAGGCAGCAGTGTTGGCAGCTGCTGTGTGTGGAATAGAGATGGCCCCATGCAGCCGTGCAGGCCCAGAATAGAGCTTTAGTCCTGCGCCACAACACATCTGGCTCCCCCCGCTGTATGCATAGTGATGGTAAATGAATACTGCCTGCCATGATTATTCACCTAGAAAATGCAAACGGAATTAGCAGGCAAAGTATAACATGTAAAGTAGCTTTGTCTTCATAAATAAGGTGCACAATCTTTGATGGTAAAATCTGGAGAAGGAGCTGTCGTTGTGCGGCTCTGTGCGCTCATTACATTGTAATGGGTTGTAAGGGAAAAGTGACGCGTGAGTTTTGGCAGCTAATGCTCCTGGCTGTTTGTGCTTCTGTATCATGTAGGGTGAACCCAGACAAGCTGGTATCTGTGCAGCAGAAGCTAGAGGCCTTCCTGGCCCAGGAGAAGGAGCAGAAGGAGCGGGCTCAGAGGGTGAGTGCCAGTCTTCCACAGTCCCACACAGCTTCTGGGCTAAGCACATTCGATTTAGCTCATTATGTTAGTTGTCGCACCATCTTTTAGAAGACCATTTGTTTCGGGTCTGGCTCAAGCTGGAATGATCTGCTAATGCTCTTGATTTTTTTGGAGGACCCTGCTGGCTGAAGTGCATTGAAATGAAATGTCTGTCTATGCCGGACGTGGCTCAAGGCTTCAGTGTGTGCCTTTTCTCATCTTGCATCTGCAGTGTTTTGTGTCCTACCTTCGCTCAATCTACCTGATGAAGAACAAAGACGTCTTTGATGTGTTTCAGCTCCAGCTGCCAGAATACGCCACGTGGGTAGATTCTTTAAATACATCTGAAGAGGTCTTGCTCTCTGTATGTGCGTTCCAGCTCTTGAGACGTTCCATCACCACTGTTCCCTAAAGACTGAAAATAGCTGATGTATCTAAACTTCTTGGAACCTTTTATGAAGTCTGATCAGTGTCTAAAGGTCTGCTGTGCCGTTGGTGCACGCTTAGTCACTGATGTGACTGGCTGTTAGCTGAATATAATACATGAAATGTATTCATAAATGTTTAGTTCTCAACTGAGTTATGGCATAGCACTTTATCTGCTCTTCACATGCGTGTTCTGTGCATATTGGCTCGCCTCTGTTGCGTGTGTGCAAGTATGTATGTATGTATGTAAATGTGTGGTGCTGTGGCAGGTCTCTGGGGCTGGCCGTGGCCCCACGCGTGCGCTTCCTGGATAAGGCTCAACAGCAGAGGCTGGGCGAGGCACCAGAGAGTAGCACTGCACCAGACCGGGAGGCCGATCAAGAGCTCGAGAGCTTCAAGGCCCAGCTCCGAGGAGACCGTACCAGCATGCAATTAGAGGAGGAGGAGGAAGATGTAGATGAAGAGGAAGAAGAGAATGGGGAGCTACCTCGAAGTCTGCTCCATAGTGCTGAGGAGCAGGAGGACGAAGACCTGGATCTGGACCTACTGACGGTCAAACGGAGAGATGTGTTTAATATCGATGATGGGCAGGATGAAAAGGTGTTCTCACATACTCTTTGCTTTCAGAGTATGGTTTACAACCACCTATCCCTTATTCTCAGGTCTTGTAGTTTTTATATTAAGGTTGAATATTTTTTATAAGCAGTCAGAGATTCCGATATAGTGCACAAATACACAGTGTAATCCACACATTTTAAGTGACTAAGCATTGTGCAAAGAGTCTGGATGTACCTGTTGCGCTACTAAAAGAGATTTTAATAGAAGCTTCTGAAAGCCTCGACTAGGGTGTGTGGGTGAGAAGTGTGCCTGAGAGTCTGATGGGCTCCATTCTGTTGTCTAACAATTCTCCTGGGACCTTATGCACACAGGAAAAAAACAAATAAACCTCTGTACGCCTGCAGCACAGGAAAAATAACTTCTTCTTAGCAAGCTTCTCAAGACCAGAGATGAGTCAAAGCTATGACTCATAAGTTGTGCTGTGTAGTAGGGAGCAAGGCAAACACAAAGCAGTGCTCTCCTTTGATTAGAGGTTGTTGCAGTCAATAGCACCTACACTGTGGCCTTCTTTGCTTAAACTGTATCTTGGATGTGGGATTGTTGCATTACAAGAATGTTAGTAGTGCTGTGTCTCTTCCAAGCATTCAGTGGAAGGTTTCCTGAAGGTAGTAAGAAGCCATAGCTGCTGAAGGGGCCGAGAGCTGCAGCAGAACTAATTACTAGGGACTTCAATTTGTGTTATAGTACTAAACCATCTTAAGATTTCTTTTTTGCTAATTATATACATCACAGTAAAGATGTGCAGTATGTACTGAAAGCACATGTTAACTCCAGTACATAATTATTGTGGTCCAGAATTTTGCATACTGTGAGCTTTAGTTATCCATGCTGGAATTAAATGTATCTAGTGAAAAATGTTGTGCAGCCAAGTTAGCATATTCCATCTAATTCCACCTAATTTGTGTGCTGACAGCATTTTGTCAGTTTACCGTGACATTGATTCCAGTACATTTAACCCTGCCAATGTTCTGTGCTGTTCAACTAGCTCGTATCACATGCTGTCAGCCTGTTCTGTCATTAATTGTGTTTTTATTGTAATTTTCCCGCCAAAGCCGGATGCCAAACAACGGAACAAGAAAGCGTCCAAATTCAAGGAGGTGAAGAAAGTACTGAAGAGAAACTTCAAAGTGAACACCAAGAAGGTCTTCACAGAGGATGGAGAGGTCTGTGCGATTGGTTTCTCTGAGCTAGTGTAGCTGGGGCATGTTGTTTGCTAGGGGGAAGGTGTCTTTTAAATGGAAAGTGCCATCCTGTGCTGTAAATGGCTCTGGATGGCTTATGTAGGACGTCAGCTCGTTTTCCAGTAATGGAGCTGCATAGCCAGAGGTGTTCATCTCTTTCTGATGATAATGGCTCACAGTAAATGCTCTTGCCTGCGGGGATGCTGTGTACAGACGGTGCAAGAGTGGCCTCAGCTGCAGAGGACGGTCATGCCCGAGGACGAGGACGAGGGTGATGGTGAGACGTCGGGCATTAACGTGGAGGCGGCCAAAGAGCGCCTCTGCAGGGAAGACCGGGAGTTTGACAAGAAAGAATACAGCAGGAAGATCAAGGAGAAACACAGGGTGAGATCCGACACAAGCGACGCGACCTCGACCACTAGCCACCATGCCTTTTGCTTGGCAATTTAAGGGATGGGTGAGATCCCATTACATTTCTTATAGGAACTGAGGTTCAGTTGTTATGCTGGAGAGGATCCATAAAGCCTAACGTCATCGTCACCGGTGGGGGTGGGACACAAACTGCGTTGTTTGGCATGGAATGCTTCAACTGCAACCTAATAATGCTGTTTTGCGAAACTTCATGAGCTTAAATTCATAAATTGTGAAACAGCCACCTCACTACTGCTGAGTCTGGAGATGAACTAGCCTGCAGTTCCCTTGGACTTGGACTTATTAAGCTGGGCCGTAGTTCTCCAGGCAGAAACAGTTTTGATTTGGCCACTGGGCAATGTGAGAGGGGCCCTCCAGAGCATAGCCATCGCAGGTCCGGGCAGATGTGGGAATAGCTGGGATGCCTGCACAGGGGAGGGTGCATGCACCTCAGCCCCAGGCCCTGGAACAGAGAACAGCAAGCTCCTGAGGTATTACCAGCTGGCCAACCTTGTGATGAGCTCCTGAATGATTGCTCTCCTGCAAGTTCATACAGTTTTCACCATACATGGGGAGGGGGAGGTGGGAAAGCATTTTTCAACATCAGCAGTTCGGCACAAGTATTGAGAAGAATACTTAATTTACGTAGAGCAGGGATTTCACATTTTGTTATTGATCCGAGTGAGAGCTGTGCACTGAAGAGGCATGAAACAGTGGCTTCTCTAATTCTAATAAATAGTAGATGAGCATTATACTCAGTGGTGCAATTTGTCACAGTCTTCCCCCATGTCCTTGAAGAATCAGCAAAGGCCTCTGTCTGATAAGCCGGTCTCACTGTTTGAGATGAGATCACATGAAGCAGATGTGAATAACACATTTGAAAATGGCCCCCTTCTCCTGGTCAGTTAAATCTCTGTCTCGCCCCAATGCTCGCCTTGAGAGTAGACGGGGGCTCTCGCTTCAACCTCCCAAGCAGAGCCTCCCAGCTTTTGTGCCGATACTCAGAGACGTCAGAGTAGTGTTCAGCATTAGCTGACTGTCGTTGCGAAAGGCCCTGATGAAATTCTGTCCAAATCTTGTTTAACTTCTACTTTCGTGCTGCCAATGATGTTGTGAAACAGTAGCCCCAGTAATCAATCAGCAAGGAGCTCGTGTGCACATTCATCATTCCTGGGCCGTCTCGCACACGCTCAGCTCAGAGTCGTGCGCCGTGCCTCTCCCCCCTGTGGCAGCAGGCTTCAGCACTTCGTGATGAAGTACAGAACTTCAGTGAGCTTCTAGCCTGGATTTTTTTTTCTTTCAGACCAAGAGATGCAAATATCCTCAAGAATTTCAGCAAATCCATGCCACTTACCATGAAAATGAGTTTTAAGTCCGTTATACACCAAGAGCATTGCCTGTCCACCTCAGTGGGAGCACATCAGTTATTTTTGGCCAGTAGGTTCTGTCAGCATGGACAGTTTTGCATCATCTACTTATTGCATATGCAAATGTATATATCAATATCCACTAGAACAAAAAGGCCTGAGGATTTACCCACCTTGGCTTCCACCTGGATATCGCTATAGTTATATTGCATTACCTGATCAGACCCACATACAAAATCAATTTATGTCATTGTATATTGAGAGAGGACGTGACCGAGAGAGAGAGTGAAAGAGAGAGGTTTACTCCTCTCTCTGTGTTCAGAATAGGTGGGTAACAAACCAAATCAGGTCTTATTTGTCTTATTTTAGACATTAGCACAGCACACTGGGCATCACCCAACACCATCTCCACCCTGTGTCTCTGTCTTTCTTGCTTGCTTGCTCTCTCTCTCTCTCTGTCCATCTCTAGCCAGCCTCAGGTCCCAATACCTCCATTTGCCTCGTGGTCCACTGAATTAGAGGAGGCAGATAAGTTTCATTTACTCTGACCCCTCAGTTTCTCGAGAATATTAGGTTTGCTTTTGTTCATTTCCTCCTCTGTGAAGGGCCTGTCCACTCCTCATCTGTCCGACTGTTCCCTGGACACCCTTTTCTCAGACACTTCCTCTCTCATCCCCTTGTTTGCTGCAGATGCATGGCACTTTGCTCTTTCGTCTCTGTTGATATGATTCCATGGGGATGGCGGGATGCAGTTGTATCAGTTGTCTCTGGTGCAGCTGTTTATCATTCTATGTTGTTCTTCCCAACCAGGAGAAAAGGCTGAAGGAGAAGGCTGCACGGCGAGAAGCCAGCAAGCGGGCGAAAGAGGTGAGTATGTGCGCCACAATTCATCACCCAAATCGCCACTCCACCAGATGGAAACTTAGTAGTTCCCTCATACTGATGCTCTAAATTGCGAAATTGGTTGCATTAGCTGGATCAGTCATCACCGAATGAATACGACCTAGGAAGTAGGAATGGAACACTAACTCAAGGTGCAAAAAAAAAAAGTTCTGAATCACCTCTACTGAAAGCAGACTGTTCCAAAACCATGTTGTCTCCCAGTCAAAGGTCTAAATCTATGTTTTCTGGTGGGCCAAGTTAAAAGTGAGCTGTGCCACTTCTGCCTAAAATTCACCGGAGTGATGGTGAGTGAGTGCGACAAGCGGGTGGAGGGGCACCCTTGCTCCGCGCCCTCCCTGACGGGCTGTCAGTTTCCACCCGCAGCTGTCTCACCTCTCGTGCCGGCCACCTGGGGACAGCTCCGTCCACATCCATATGGAAATGCAGCTGGTCAGGCTTTTGTCTTCTGATCAATGCCGCGGCCTGTCCGAGAACAGAACCCTTTTCATCAGCGGTGAACACTGGGCTGGGCTGTCCCTGGCATGGTAACGACCCCCGCGCTGCTTCACCACCCGGCTGGCTCCCACTGCCTGCCTGCCTACCACTGTGCCTAGAGATTATGCCTGGAAAAGAAGCTACTAAAGTCAGCACAAGCCCGAGCGCTGCCCATCCAGGCTCTTTATGCTGCCCTCAGCAGTAAGACGAGTCGTGCACTTGCTGCATTACTATAGAAATGTTACTAGAAGGACATTTGGTGCAAGGCTGTGTAAATTACCTAAAAAATATTTTTTTAGGTAATGTGAAAGTTATGGTGCTCAGTGGAGATGAACCACCATAACTGCAGAAAGCTGATTCACCCTTCCATTTTTCAAGTGATGCACAACACTGATGATGATGTAAAATATAAATTGGTTACAGTGCTTGTTCAATTACTCACTCAGATTGCGTAGAGCACTTGCTTTTGTGCTTGTTCTTGAGAGTGCGACAGCATTTATGTACCCAGGAACTGAAGCGGCACGATTCCGGGCTTTTCCAGAATAAATCGGATGAATTTCAAATAGTTGCGAGCTTTGATAGCCCCCTTGCAGATTGACTGGAGTGGGCCTGAGGATTTAGAGAGTGTGTGATTGATGGGTTATTTAAAGCAAAGAGGGATACAGTGAATGGGTGAATGACAGTGTTGTTGAAGGTTTTGACATTGCTTAAAGACACACTTAGACCTAGTGTGGGCCAAGAAAAAAATCGCCATTGCATCCAACCAGATGCATTATAATCTTGCATGACTTATAAGTATACACGCTGTTCTGTCCGGTGAATATTTTAAAGTTTAATATTGAAAGGGGTGTGTTCATGTCCTTGCTCTTGGCAGAGTGTCCTTTGTCTTTTCTCTCCGCCCCATGATGCTCTCTTACCCACCTTCTCTCTCACTCTTACCCATCCTCTTTCTCTCTCTCTCTCTCCATCTCTCATTCTTCTCCACTCTTTCTTTCTTTCTCTCCGTCCCCCCCCCCCCCCATTCCCTCTTGCTGCGAATCATTGAAGGCGCGAGCGGGAGTCGGCTTTATTCCATACACGTGGATGTGAGTGTTCAAACCGCTAGTCTGTCAGCAGAATTTCAAATGCCTCTCAGAAAACAAGGTTAGGATATAATGCAGGGCTGGAGTCTTACCCCCCCTGCTTGCTGTCCCACTGTGCACGCTGTCATCCAGCAGAACCCACAGCAGCCTCCCGACCCATTCCCCCAGCTCGCAAAAGGGGGTTTATTTTGTCTTTCTGGCACCTTTCCTTGCTCTCCAGGTCTGGGTCGTAAATATAAACCCAAGTACTCGTTTCCTCCCCCACAAGTGCTTTATGTTATTTGGCCAAGAGGCAAGGAGGACAGTTGCTTGCTGCATAGAGGTGGAACGAGTCCATGACCAGGGCAGACATCAGCCCGCAGCTCACACTGGCAACACCCATCTCGGGGGGGTGAATTACTCGATGACTTCCAGAACGTCTGCGGCAGAGTGCCAGCTCCTAAGCAGCTCTTCCCAACCCCACTGCTCCTGCATGGATTAAGAGCCAAGGGAAGGGTTGGGGTTGGTTTGCACAGTGTGAAAGTCCAGCAACTGTGGAGAAGCTGGTCCAGGTTTTCTGCTGCACATTTGAAACAGGGAAGATCTGGCTAGTTCCCAAAACACTGTTGCCCACTGTGTAGTAGCTAGTAAGTATATTATTTAAGCATGATATCTGTAAATATGAGCAGAAAATGAGAGCTCTTGTGTAAAGGGGAAAGTGGTAGGCACAGAACATTTTAGCTCTCACTGATTTGCATAGGAGAAGAAGCAGGAAGCTTCTGGTGGTGGTGATGAAGATGAGGATGAGGAAGTAGTGGCATACTTGTCTGGCGTTGACGAAGAGTTTGACCCCAGCACCTTGCCTGACCCGGACAAAGTACGAGATTCGGAGGACATGAAAAGGTAAGAAAGGCTTGAGGGAAGAGCATCGATATTGCTTATGGATGCTTTTCTTCTATTAAAAAAATAGCACTTCAATATAGCTTTAATTTTTATATGCTGCATGAGGTAATCTAGCAGTTATTCATCACAGTTAAATGTACAGTGTTTTTCTGTCGTGTGTGTCTTACCAAGTCCTTGTTTCTTGTGTGTGATGGACATACAATAAATCTAGGGCATTTAAAAAACTCTTGCAGTAATCCATGCCAGAACACCAAATCATAATCTCCTAATTATCCCTAAATGAGAAATTGATTCTCTCAGCACTTAATTACCGTACAGTCGCTCCTGATTCACTCACCCATATTGGGTGTCCAGACTTTCATTAGGCTTGCAGCTCCCTGGTCCTGTGCGTAACAGTCCTGGAGTCTACTGCATAATTGCATCTCAGAACGAGTTATTCCTTACAGAAGAACAAGATCCATTTATTAGCAAGCACTGTAAAGCATTGATCTCTGCGCTGATGGAAGTTAGTCCATAAAATCTGTAATTACATTCAGATTTAAAGTGGGAGATGTAAGGGCAGAGGTAACATGGCCTTGTCTGAAGAGTACTATACAGAAGGTATATGCTGGGTTTTTTTGTGTGTAACCCTTCTACTCTCTGTCCTGTAGGATGTGGTCCTTTCCACATACCAATTTACTTACACATTAGTTTTCTCTCAGGCTCGCTCGCTCTCTCCATCTCTCTTTCTCCTCTCCCCCACACTCAGCCGTAGTCTCCTCGGGTGTGTGTTTTGAACGGGGCAGGTGATCACGGCTGCTCCCTGCAGCTCCGACAGCCGAGCCAGCCATGATTAATGGCTGTAGGCTGGCCGTTTGCTGCATGGCTACACTCGCCGAATGCAGGAGAAGCTCACGGCACCGTAAATCTGCACAAGTGGCGCCCGCGTCCTCCCTCCCTGGCCCACGGTGCAGCCCGGGGGGGGCCCTCTGCCCAGCTGGGCCCGAAGCCAGGGGCTGTGCTCAAAGCACCCACTCATTTGTGCATGCTACCTAAGCTCCCTCTGCGCTTGGCCGCTCTCGTGGACGCCACCTGTCACAGGCTGCATCCGCCTGGTTTCACCCCACAGCACCTGCCAGGAACACACCTCCCCCTGGCTGGCTTTATCCCCCTGTCCACCTGCATTAGACCCATCCTGAGGTGTACTACTTCTGGCTCC
Source organism: Electrophorus electricus (assembly GCF_041902795.1). Classification (NCBI taxonomy): domain Eukaryota; kingdom Metazoa; phylum Chordata; class Actinopteri; order Gymnotiformes; family Gymnotidae; genus Electrophorus; species Electrophorus electricus. Next base: position 8,545,877 of record NC_137504.1, read on the forward strand.
CACACATCCTTTATGGGCAGCACTATCAATTCCCCTTGTTCGCTCCAGAGCCTCAGCAGTACCTCCCGTCCAGAGCGATTTTCAGCCACACGTCACGCTGCCGTTAGGAACTGGCTGATGCTGATTTATGGCCGCAAGTGGAAGTCAACTGACTTTAAAAGGCTAATGATGTGTGCTCGCTACAAGTCTAACTGTTAGAGTAAATGACATTTAATGCCCTTTCATGCACAATCTCTCATTGACGGCGAGGTTCTCAATGTATTGGCTGTTGCTGATGCAATGAGTGCACCACAGTCGTTTACAGTTTTATACAGTGGCGCGTTGTTTAAGAAGCTCATCTGTGATTTAAGTGCAGCATTTAGCTACACCATTATTTTCCCTAGCTTCTTGCTGATACTTTGCTGTAAAAAGCAAGGAAAATTTAAATGCTTTAAATAAATGATTTAGCAGCAAGCCTAGTTAGGCTCATTTAGTGACATAATGTGAGCAGAAATGCGATGCTGTGCTCATGCGTAGACGTCCCAGAGGATTCCAACTCTTTAGAGCTGTCAGGAGCCAGGAGAAAATGCTTCCCAGAGGTCTGCTCATACATGCTTCTCACGAAGCCCTGGCCTTGTTGGCCTGGGCCTCCGCATATTACCTGATTTCAACTTTAAAATCTATATGGGCACTCCTAGAACAGAACTTATGGGACACTGTGAGGATGTCACATTAGCTGCTTTATTTTTACATAAAGATAGCGTGGTACTAAAGACATAATATCGGCTCTTCAGACTACTGCAGTATTAATCCAAGACACTGTGCAGGACACTAAACCTTTCTGGAGGAACTACATCGTCATGTCAGTACCTTGTTAACCTTCTGTTAACCTTTACCCTCTCTTAAGCAGTGATTGTCCTGAGCTGGCTAGGAGGAAGAGGGCTCGCGGCAGCAACAACGACGGCGGCAGTGAAGATGAGCATGAGGGACGCTGGGGCACGGGGAGGAAGAAAGCCAAGCAGCAAGCCTTGCAGGCTGAGCCCCTGGACACTGGCCTCTCTCTGGCTGAGGATGAAGAGCTGGTGCTGCATTTGCTGGGCAGCCAGAGCTAGTTGCACAAGTGACTGCAGGCCCCACCTCACACACACACACACACACACTTAATTTCCCTCCCCTGGACTCTGATTACTCTGTCTTCTGCATTTAGATATTGTGTATTTACATTTTGTCAAATAAAACTTGATATACTGTGTGTAAAAGAAATGGGGTTTTTTTTTCGGTCTTATCAGATTGTGCTAGTGTGTCTTACTCTGACTGTTATCAATGTTCATACTCTGAAGATGAAGTCAGGAATTGAATTGTCATCTGGGCCTGTAACTGGTGATTTAAATGTCCCTGTTTTTTCAGTAACACAAAAAAAACCCTGCACTGCTGATGCCGGTCTTAACAGCTAAAAACATGTTCAGCTCTCAGGCACCATCTGCATCTCATTTCAACTACCCTCTTTTATAGCTTGAGCGCACATCTGTTCGATCGTCATCCTCTTCCCATTAGCATGCATGCATTCCCTTGGCCCCCCTCTCCCTGTTTTGCTTATTGAGACTGAAGTAGAAAAGTCTTCGAAGGTAGAGGCTGTGTGAATGGCCTCTATTGTTCCCCAGACAAAGCGTAAAAGCTGTCGACCAGAGTATTAGGATATGTGCGCTCATCCAGCTCAGCTCTGGAGTGGGCCTGCCTTGGCAGTACATGAGAAGAGTTGACATGACGCATGTAACACTTTGAAGCACTCTTGGTGCTAGCCCCGGCAGCTAAGGCTTCAGCCGCCCATTTTCGCACACTGATCCTGTCTATCCATGCTAAGGTGCTAATTTCATCTGTTATTTGTCCAGAACGTTCTTTAGGCTGCTGATTATCACTCTTCTCACTCTCACTCATGCATACGGGACCTTTTTTGAAACGGTGCCATGAAATGATGGGCTTGTGAAATCATGTCACCTTTGATAATCAGTGCAACACAGGTGCAAAAATAATTTCAGCTCAGTGTGAACTAAATTGTTTCACATCCAGCATGTCTGGGTGATGTATATTTATCCACATACTGCTCATACCATGTACGCAGCTGTTGACAGGGTTGGCAAACGCTTAGATGAATTGTGTTTGTGTACAAGAGGGGCTGGAGCAGCTCTCTTTGTACGTTGGCTTGGTGGGTGCATAGTCATCCATCATGGACGTGAGTTTATTAGAAGCCCTACATCCTGCCTGCAGAGTCGTTTCCCTTCACTGCTATTTCTCGGCTCTAATAACTATTTCAGCACAGAAGGGCGTGGAACGGTTGAGTTCTGTGCCCAGCCTATTTCTGAATAACAATGTGCTCCAAATACGGTGGGAAGACACAATCATTAGTGCTCATGCTCAGATTCCTGTGTGTTTCTCAGATGGAAAACAAAATGCTCTCTGCATGTAAACTGCCAGCCTTCAGAGTAGCAGAGCATTTTGTCATTGTTGTTTTTTTTGTTTGTTTTTTTTGTTTTTGTTTTTTTATTGAAGACATTCCAGTAACCATTTTGAGGATCTGAATCCTTTGTAAGCTTTCATTGGTTTCAATGCTGTACATAGGATTGGATTTGTGCTTTGGCATGGGATACATCCTTTATAAATAAGTACATTGACATGGGTAATTACAGGCTATGGATCCGGCAGTGCCCTCTGGGAGAGGAGATGGGGTGAGTCCTCACAACCCAGTAAACTACACAGAGATGCTGAGATTTGTTTGCATGTGATTCTGCAGCAAATCACTGGTAAGGTTTGAGAACAGCTCCAGTATATTGTGTGCTTTATGAATGAGAAGATGAGTTGGTGAGAGGGAGAGTTTTTTTGGTTTTTTGTTTCTGTCTTGCATCAGGGAATTGCACAATCTGGTTATTTTTCTTTTTTCTGTGTCTGTAGAGTTCCTGTGTTTATGGTTAAATTAGCTAACACGAACCGCTGTTCTCTCAGAATAGTAATTGGTGCTTGTTATTGCTCTTACAGTGTCCATGGTGTACTTGTTTACCTACCCAGTGTTGTTAAAGTGAATTGTTTCATAATCATTCATTTCTGTTCCCTGGAGTTTTATGGGGGGTTATGGTGACAGTTCGTATATGCATGGAGTAGAAAGCTGTTCACATACCTGAATGACCAGGAGTAGAAAGTACTGTAGTTCAGTGTCCTGTCTAAGATGTTGGATTAAAATATATGATTGAACACAGCTGGCACAAGGCTAGTTGGTGAAATATTGGAGGAAAGGGTATGTGTTATGAGAACGTGCCACCACACGACAAGGAATTTATGTCCAGTCATGGTAGCCCTATGGTTTTATCAGCTGGGGAGATCTCAGAGGGTCTTCGTCTTTTAACCTACCATGGTTTAGATTAACAACATGAAGCTCAATAAATTTTGCAAAAGTTGGGTCTAAAGTCGTTTTTCATTTTGCAAGGAATGTTTACAATACTATTTATTCATGTTTTTTTAAATTAATAAACGCATAAATAAATAAAATAAACCTTGTATGAAATAAACAAGAAACCGCATTTCCTCCGCCTGTATCTCATTCTCTTAAAATGGTAGGAAACGGTTATGGGGTTGTTGTGCCCTGAACATTTTCATGAACTCCGTTGTTCAAGATCTCTTCCAAGTTGTGAATAGGGTTTATAGACTCTACATATACAGTTTACATCTGCATAATGGTTTCAGCACTGGACAGCGACATTAACCTCTCCATTTGCGCATAATCTATTTCAATGCAGACTCCCACGATTGAAGAATACAGGATTAAGCACCCAGTGTACTTGTGTGCCCAATTTACTAATAACTATTTATTTTTGGTTTACTGACAATTCAATACAGACAGTGCGGGCGACCAAATAAACACTTTGAGATAAGAAATTCATAATTTAATACATAATTGCTAAGATAAAGGTCCATTTGACCCAAAATAATTGGGAGACGTTCGACTGAAGCGTCTTGAAATTATATCGCTTACGTCAGCGGTCCCGTGGCAAGTGGTTGAATTCTGTGAGCTTTTCAAACCACCTTCTGTGTCGATGTCAAGTCGGGCACTGCTGGGTCCAGACAATTTTAGCAGGTACGAACAACAACAATGCAACGTTCTCGGGTGCTGAAATCTGGGTGAGATCTATTTGCTTTCCGCTCAAAAGCTGCTGTATTTCAGCATTAAATGCATCTTACAATAACCGAATAGTTTCTTCATTTCCTCAGTTCAGTATACCATATTTGACTATCAGTTGGTGGTTTATTGCATTCTTCAGTTGCCGAGCATTCATTCTATCATGTTTGATTAATTTCTAAAGCTGTTCGAAGAGGAAATCTAGGATTTCCTGTGAAAGCCTCCACGACAGCCTTTGAGCGGTATTTCCCGGAACGCACTGGGAGTCGTCAGGAATTAAAACACATTTCGGAATTTGAAGAGTGATAGACCACAGCTACCCGGTATTGAGTAATGCCGTTCAGTTCTCAAGAAATGAGTTCTAGTGCAACCCAGAGTTCGGCGTCGATCTTACCACGCTGCGTTTTCCACGGGGCACTCGAGACTAACGCGACGTGCTTTGAGAAAGTTAATCCGTTCCTACCGCGGTTCTCTTCCACCGTGGCTCTTACTTTGCTGGGTATCGTAATTATTGGGATAATAGTGCTTTCTCTGACAACATACCACTACCACAAAAGCAAGATGAAGAAGCGGAAAATTCAGAGAGCTCAAGAGGAATACGAACGGGATAACTGCAGCCCGGTCCCGAACAGAGCAAAGCCGGATTTAAGGCGTTGCATGATTGTTCGTCCTACAGCGAGAGACACTGAACAACAGTCATTTTCTTTATACGAGCAAAGTGCACTGCCCGACGATCATACTACCATTTTACCTACAAAGACTGGTGCTATGGAACGCGGGGAGGCCGGAATCCTTGAGACTGTTGCTGTGTCATGATACAGTGGAAATATAAAACTATTTATGTGGAACTTGTAAATATGCAAGGTGCATTGTGCAATACGTCAACGCATAAGATAATAAACCCATACCATTGCGTATTAATGTTAGCATCCTTGGGAATATAATCCACTTTTTTCGTGTTTTCTCCATAGTAGTAAAATAAATGTACAAGTTGACGTATAAAGTATCCTGTATAGGCTATGCGAATATTTTCTCCTGTTTTCTTATTCGATAGCTTTCTGTATATACTGGACATAAGCTCTCTGAGTGGACAAAAAGGAGCACTCAAGAATCTGAACGGGGACTCTATGGGATATGATTAGACATTTCACACTGGACCTGGAGGTTTCCGGAGTACTGTCCGAGGTGCTGATTATGTGGAACTCCGAATATAACTTCTGTTGTAGAGCGCCTTATACAGGGATAGTATGGGGCATATGCTTTTTTGTAACATGAAATTACCTAAGGCTTAAGGCTTGTATACTGTGAGAAGCATCTTTAATACTATTTTTGGATTCAGATTTGAGGAAGCTCCAAACGAGTGTTAAAATTATACTATTTGTTTTGTCATTGCTTATGCACTTGGAAATTTGTCATATGTCATTCCACATGTAATTGTAGTCAGACTGTCCACTGCAATTTTATTAAACAAACATAAGACATTGATGGTCATTAATGCTTTCTCTGCATTTGAGAGTCAAATTAACAAGTGTTAAGATTTGAAAGAAATGGTGAAAAAGCTTTTTGTTGAATGAAATTAAATGTTATACTGTTTTCCTAAATAGCTCCAGGAAATTTTATTAGAGTGTCCAATTAAGTTTTGAAAGCTTTTGTTGAATGAAATGAAATGTTATACTGTTTTCCTAAATAGCTCTTTATTTCATACTAATTGAAACAAGACATACTGTCGGTGCATAATATCCATGCTAAATAAAGATTATTAATTATCAATGCTAAATAAATGTCATTAAATTATGTTTTGTTTCAGTAACTTTCTATTCTGGTCATTTTTTTGACTAAACACTCTTCATATCTAATTCTGTCCTGACCTTGATCTAACCCAGATTGCCTGTACTTATGCTTTACAGAGTCTGTGATGTCATGGGCAGTTAGAACTTTGGTTAGGGACCTGACATTGCACATCACGTTCGTCATCTCCTCTTAAAGAGACACTCCAAATTCATAGTATTGCCTGTCTGCTTTTATACACTGCAAGAAAAATCCATGTCTGTCTAAATGTTTAAGAAGTGTAAATGCTTAAATACAACGGTTCCCTGTAAATGTATTCAATCACATATACCCTTGGAAACTAAAATCGTGGAATTGAAATTCTGTAATGCTTCCACTGAAATTGCATAGAAGGGCTGATGGACATATGTGACTCTCTTTAGATATGGATGAGCATGGTGTCCACTTTCAGAGGCAGAAACCGGCAGCTCTCAGGCTTCTGCTGCATCTGAGCAAAAGCTTTTAAATGTCTACTAAAACCAATACCCTAGGATCTCGGCTAACATCACTAGCCTTTTTTTAGATTAAGATAAACTAGCAAGCAATCCCCTGGTACTCAAAATATTTCCTCTTTGAGACTATACACAAAGTGAGAATTTATTCTGAGGTCCAGCTTGTAAGCCACCATGGAGTCTGGAATTACCCCAAAAGGATTATCATTAGTTACATAATTTAAAAAAATAGATACATGATCTAGTCTTTCCAACAGAGTCTCTGTTACAGCATGTTACATACCAGTGAGGGCTGTTGCTGCTACTGCTGCTCTTTCCTTTGGGGCAAAAACCATATGGTAAGAGTGTATTCACCTGCTGCTCCCTGTCAAAGTTGATTTATGGAGTGGAAATCCCATAAAATCTTTGTTTTGCATTATAAGATCTATAGTTGCTATGTCAAGTGCATATAGATAAAATTTTTCAGACTCCACTGTTTCAAATTCTACTTAAAAAATGTTACTTTTTTAACAAAAACAGGTTGCCCCAGAGCTCCTACAGTTCAGCTGTACTTATGCCAGGCATGTACTTAGGCAGATCAGTGCCTGTAGGGGTGACGCTGGTCTGCCAGTCAGACTGAAGTTATGACTTAGACTTTTACCAGTTACAGCAAATCAGCAGCAGCCAAGGTAGACAACCCCTACAATTCCCTGTATATTTAAAGCCCAGAAAGGGCATGGGACAGTCCGACTGAGTGCCAGGACTCCTCTGCAAAGATCTGGACCCCAGCTCTACTAATCAACATGGCAGACACAAGCATGCGAATCACTGGGGGAGCAGTCAGATTTGGAGCCACCTATGGAGGCAACCGTCTGTTCTCAGGGGCCAGAAGTATTGGAGGTTCTAGCGTCACTCTGTCCCGCTCGCTTGGCTTGGCAAGGGGAGCCGGAGCCGGGCTTGGCTTGGGGTTAGGGATGGGCGGAGGCCTGGGCCTAGGTCTGGGTACTGGCATGGGTGCTGGAGCAGGTCTCGGCCTGGGAGCAGGCTTGGGCCTTGGTGCTGCAGGTGCCAGAGCTGCAGGCTTCAGGGGAGGCATGGCCCCACCGAGAGCTCGCCTGGGTGGCCGTGTCTTCAAGATTGGAGGTTATGGGTTCAATCCCTCCTTCCTTAGCACCAGCACCACAGTAGATGCTGGTGTCAGTTCAGTGCCCAGTATTGACCCATCTCTCCCATCCCCGGACACAGTACAGGTCACACGCCTAAAGGAGAAAGAAGAGCTGCAAGCCCTTAATGACAAATTTGCTTCCTTTATTGATAAGGTAAGTTAAAGCCCTTGATTTCTTTACTTGAGTTTTAAGAGTAATGCATTTCTGCGACAGGAGGTAAGAGCTCTAGGAGCAGTCAATGAAATTCTTGAAAATCTGTGCCATGCACATAAATCTGTACCCCAGGAAGAGCATTATAATCATTGATATCATTACTCAGTGACAGTAATTTTTACTGCCCCCCTTCCCTTGAGCGCTAACCCAAGGGCTCTGTGTGAATGATGTTATTCAGGCACGCTCACTGGAGCAGCACAATGCTGTGCTGAAAGCCAAGATCTCCATGTTCACCAACCCGGAGCAAGGCGGCCCTGCCAGCACCTCCATCCTGCTCACCTCGGCCATCGGGACCTACAAGTCCCAGATCGATAGCCTCACATCCACTAAAGAGGCAATCATTGCCGAGATTGAGCACTACAAAAGCATCATCGATGACGTACAAACTAGGTCAGGTTTGCTTATTTAATTTGGTGGTGTGGAATGATGTGTTTAAACTACAGAACAATGGGGCCTATGGGTTTGAAAGAGTGCAGCTCTGCCACCAAAACAATGTAATAAAACATTCTGAAGTTTAGATTATTAAAAAATTATCTGTCTTGTTATTTAATCTAAGATATGAAGAGGAAGCAGCTCAGACCAAATCTCTAGAGATGGACTGGACCACATTAAAAGAGGTATTTAAAAAAATAACTTATATATATATATATATATATATATATATATATATATATATATATATATGAGAGATAGATAGATAGATAGATAGATAGATAGATAGATAGATAGATAGATAGATAGATAGATAGATAGATAGATAGATTTGTGCTATGATATATATATATATATATATATATATATATATATATATATATGAGAGATAGATAGATAGATAGATAGATAGATAGATAGATAGATAGATAGATAGATAGATAGATAGATAGATAGATAGATAGATAGATTTGTGCTATGATATATATATATATATATATATATATATATATATATATATATATATGAGAGATAGATAGATAGATAGATAGATAGATAGATAGATAGATAGATAGATAGATAGATAGATAGATAGATAGATTTGTGCTATGATATATATATATATATATATATATATATATATATATATATATATATATAGATATAGATAGATAGATATATCAATATATATATTTGTCCTGTTCACTTTCAACAGGAAGTGGATAACCTGTTTCTTACCATTTTTGAGCTACAAACAAGCATTAGTGGCCTGGAAGACCAGATTGCTCTGTCTAAGCAAGTGTATGATGCTGTGAGTGCCCAAATAACTATACCTCCTACTGATACTTATACCTCTGACATCAGTATTTTATACTTGTGTCACCGTTAACAGTGTGTGTGTGTGTGTGTGTGTGTGTGTGTGTGTGTGTGTGTGTGTGTGTGTGTGTGTGTGTGTGTGTGTGTGTGTGTGTGTGTGTGTCTGTCTGTGTGTGTATGTGTGTGTTTTGCAGAAAGTGAAAGAGGTGAGGAACATTGTAACAGGCAGTGTGAAATCAGCGGTCTCCATCTCTGTGGACAACACAGCCCAAGCCCAGGACTTGACCTCTGCTCTGTCTGAAGTTAAAGCCCACTATGAAACTCTGGCTCAACGCAGCAAACAGGATGCTCTTCTGTCTGTGCAGGACAGTGTACGGGACCTCCAGCATCTCATTAAACTGCACAAATGCTCAAAGTATTTTCTCAGAATGAATTTTCACAGAACTTTAGCGTAGATGGTGTCTCCCTCTAGTGGACACCTAGCGCATCATAGATTAATCGTAATACTCGTAATTTGAAAGCTGTTCGCTGACAAACACGTGACTCTAGACTGCCGTCTTTTGTCCTGGTCATATGTTTATGCAGATCTCCATGATGACCGTGTCGTCCCAACCCAGCATTCAGTCCCTCACTGCTGTCAAGGAAGATCTGCGTGTTTACAAATTGCAGATTGACTCGGTGCAGAGAGAAATCGACCGTCTTAAATCACTTGTGTGTAACAAAATCGTGTCTTTACAACAATATCCTTGAACAAAAAGGGTCACTGTATGCGTCTTGGTGTGTGAAGTGTGGATTTGTTAGTTGGGTGATGTGCTCATTTTTTTCAGAACATCCAGCTAGAATCTCAGGTGGACGAGGCTGAAACCCACTCAAGCTCCCACACTGACACCTACCAGGAACAAGTACTTGCCCTCAAGTCCCAGCTGGATGACCTCAGAAAAGTACATTTCCTCTTTCAGTTAAATCCAAATACAGAACGGCCATGGTTAATTATCATGCATAACTCATTTATTTATTTATTTTAAGCAAATTGCGCAATATGGACAAGAATACCAGGAACTTCTGGCCAGCAAAATGTCTCTGGATGTTGAAATCACAGCATACAAGAAACTCCTGGACAGTGAGGAGAACAGGTAAAGAGGCACTATGGCTGACCTTCTCTCCTCCCACTGAGCTGTTTCTCTATGTCAGTGTGGTTATGCAGAAAAGAATTGCGTGAGTCTTGTCTGTCTGCTTGCTGGAACAGGCTGAAGTCTGGGGGAGGTATCACGGTGCACATGTCGAAGACAGCAGTAGGTGGAGGAGCAGGAGGAGGAGCCGGAGCTGCTCTGGCCCTGGCTGGAGGAGTGGGGGTGTTGGGAGGAGGTCCCGGTCTGGGAGGCGGGTTAGGCTTCGGTCTGGGCCTGGGTGGAGGCCTGGGTGGAGGTCTGGGAGCAGGATTGGGAGGAGGATTTGGGCTTGGAGCAGGTGGGAGCAGTTACATGTCCTCCAGCCTGAGCAGCAGTGCACGTAAGGATATGCCTGCTCACACAAGCACAAAGTACACATCATAACCAGCTTTGCTAATAAAATCATGCACCCTTTTTTCTTTGCATGACCATTATATTATTTATGAAATTGTGGGATATTATTTGAGACAAAGATAACTAAGGTGTACAAGATATTTAAAAAGCATTGGTTGTTTTCAGAAGTTATTAATGACATGTTCTTTTTTTCCCAGTATCATCCACTGTATACTGAAGAAATACCGCCACCCAGCCTCTTCCATCCTCTTGAGTGGTACCGTATTCCCATACCTGGGGCACTGAGTGAATAAGGCACACATCCATCCAGTTCTTGCCCCTCAGATTGTGTGTGTGTGCATGTGTGTGTATGTGCAGTTGTCTTGTGTATTCCAAAACATTTCCTCACATGGGTTTAGATTTCAAAGCTTCTATAATATAATGATAATACTGTGAGATTCTAAAGTCGTATATTCAGACTGAGGTTCTGCTGAAATTATTACTGCAATTAAAATCCCAATAAAATGTTTCATCCATTCAGGTGGTCCTGATCTAAAATAACTTTTTGAAATGTGTTCAGTTGTGAATTAATTTTGAAGAGAACATAAAGGAAACGCTGTATTTGTTTCATGAGTGGAAAAAATAAACACATAACCCTTTAACACCTACAGATTCTCCCACATTTACCAGATACATGTTGTAGTAGCATACACCTACGTCTTTCCATCTTCAGAAAGAATATTTTCTCTGTCACATGGCAGTATATCAAACCAGAAATGTTCACCACTAGAGTTAGCGTCTAAAATAGATGTGTCATGAGTGTGAATTCATCAACCAAACTGTTAATGACAGATAGATTTATGAGCTCATGTTTCACTTGTTTGCCACCCCTTTTATAAGCATTTGTCCCTCATTTCTATGGGATCCAAAGAAATCAAACATACTGAAGCATGGCTAAAAATCATACCTGAACCTTTACTATATTAGAAATATGGCATTCCATGATCCATTTTAATCCTTATCATGCTCATAACACTTTGTATGGAGAGTGATATGGAAATTTAGCAATATAATATAAGCAATATAAGAATATAGCAATATGGGGGATATGATTAAAAATTGGTTGTTGAGTTGAAAGTTAGGGTTAGGGTTGACAGTATATCACCATTACATTTACAGTAAAATGTTGCATTCATGTGCTAAAAGTATTTTTCCTCTTCATAAGGTGACAAAATCAGTACATTACAATTTAATATAACTGGGGGAATATCTCATTAGCACAAAAAATAACAAAATAAAGAAGAGCAGTACTGAAGAAACGTGTGGTGGTCCCCTGTCCAGCCTGCTGCACGGATGCGGTTGAGTTCAGTTGAAACAGGAAACAGCAGCACTTACCCTGTACTTTCACCAACCTCCTAGTGGCTTGAAGCTAGTATATGAGAATGGCTACACCCTAAAACATTATTTAAGGTAACATTCTTTTCTTCAACCTATGGTCGTTATATTATTTTCTTCATAAGACTGCAAAAATGAGAGATTGTGGCTAGTAGCAAAAAGACAATGAAGTCTCGGGTCCGTCAACAATTTTAAAAAATGCTTCCTTGAGAAGTATGGTATCTACGCAAAATGGTGTCAAAAGTAAAAAAAGCCTTACATAGTGTCTGTAATTTATTCATAATTACAACAATTCCTGTAGCACGTCAGCATGCTGAAATCTGCACTGTCAAATTAAATAATCAAATGTTATCAGTTGTATCAAATGCAGCACCAATTTATGTAAAAGGTGTACGGCTATAAAGGTTAACCACAAAATACAACTAAAGTTTATGTAACTACATAAAAGGGCACTTAGTCATTGAGCCTTTTCAGAATTTAACAACATGGGTGTTAATATTACATGTAAATCTTCATGACAGAAGTCAGGACTCAGTAAATTGGACCAAACAGTAAATTGCTACAAAGTTCAGCATTAGGTGTAATCATTTCTTTATTATTTAATTAATTGGATAGATAATTCTTCACACTTTTTCAGATGTTTATTCTGACATTATTAATTGTGGCTACATTTAAACTTGATGCATTTCCTGAATCAAAAGTGTGTGGTGGCTTTTCTCGTGAGATGGCACATTTGAATGTGTTATTTGCAAAATCTTATTCCCTAAGATATGATTGCAATCACAAGTCAGCAAGGATCTGTCCTGACACTCCTGTGTCTAGCCATCCTAGGGTTCGTTTCTGCTTTCTGCCTATGGTGTGGAAAGAGATCTAGTGAGTGCTCTTCCAAACATATTGCTTTTTATCCCACATACTTACAGCACACAAGTGTGTATTGATACCATCTGTTATTAAAATGTAGAAAACCTATTTCTCTTGCAGAGATAGTTCAAGAGGATAACCAGATTTACAACCAGGAAATACTGTAAGTTATTGTGAGGTGAAGTTGCTGATACTTAGAGAGTTTTGTCTTTCTAACAGTAACATTTCTAAATTATGGAGTAGACATATATACTATTTTTTTAATTGTTTTGGTCTCATTTAGTCAACGGGATGGGAGCAAATTTGCTGTGACACGAACAAAAACAGGTGAAGAACTTATCTTTGCCTTTTTGTTCTTAATTTAGCCTTGCAATTAATTAGTTATCGGTGATGACAATGTTTCATGTTCCGGCACTCTTAAGTCTAGATTTACAAAAGTGTTAATACAAGCAATTTTTGACAAAGACAAATGTCTCACTGTCTGGTTGACAGTATATCACCATTACATTTACAGTAAAATTTTGGATTCATGTTGTGCTAAAAGTATTTTTCATCTTCATAAGGTAACAAAATCAGTACACTGATTGTCTTTTTTTTCCACACACAATTTGGTATGTAGTTAACAATTTTAGATATAGTCCTTAATCACATTTTCTTCAAAAGATCCCTGAGAGTGAATGACATTTCATAATTAAATCTAAGTAACTTTGAACCACATTTAATATAGGTGATCTCAAAATGTGAAGAAGGAGCTGTATGCTATTTCAACACGTGCTGTTTAAATATTTATAGTGTTTCTTTTTCAGTGACAAGACCCAACCAGAAGAGCCCTGAGCAGCCTCTGTGTAACAAGACAGGGTAGTGTACTGATGAGTGTGCCCATAAACTTCATTGCTACCAACTTTACCCTTTTCTAATACTTCAAAAAATAACCTGTCATGAAATGTTAGATATAGAAGTCTGAATAATTATTTAAATTATAATTATTCTCTTTGAACCATATCTGTACAATTCTTTAAACTCTTTTTTATTTTCTAAGGCAATTTGCACATGCATCTAAAGTCCACTTAGATGGTAAGCATTGTCAGTTGTCCATAATAATTTTAGTAATATTATAAAATTGATAACATCAATGACAGCATATATTTCTTGGCTTTTTCCCAACAGCTGTTGAAGACACTCAAGGCAGTTACCAGAATGTTCCCAGTCCAAGTTAATATTTTACCTATAAGCTATTTAAACATATTTTTATAAAAATTGCACTGCCATCCTATCCCCTCACACCTTACCCATTTTTTTTTTTACAGAAAATTGCAATACAGAACAAATATATGTGTAAGCAGCCTTAATCACCATTCATTATAAAAGCAAAATGCTTACTTTTAAAAATTAGATGCCCAGTTAGTAAATTGCAACTCATTCGTGTATGCCTGCTTTCTATACTTGCTCTGATTTGATTTTAGAGATCCAATTCCAACCCCACCATTCAGAACTCCACCTGATGAGCTCATGGATAATGGTAGGAGCCACAGCTGAACAGCTGCTTGTCACAGGCCTATTGCTACATGTCCTATTAGCCCCTATTGTTGAATCTCTCACTTGTATTCAAATGTGTGAGGAAATGACCTCGATCTAAGCCCCTGTGTTGCCTCTGGAAAGGTCATGAAAAACCACAGCATCTGAAAAAGATAAAGACTAGAGAATGCACATTCAGGTGGAACTGTGGCTGAATAAAGCAAAAGGTCACGTTCACAACTTCACTCTTGCCAAGATGCTTTATGAGTGAGCGCTCCTGACTACTAAATGAGGTACATGCCACCGTATGTACGGTTAAACTTTTTTTTCCTTCCCCAGATACAGATACCTACATCAATATTTTACCAACACAAGATATTGACCATGACTCTGGTGAGTACTATGAAATTATTTTTGTCTTTTTCTATGGGTATAGACAACCATTCAATGTTATTGCAGACAATTACAAATTCAACCCTGTTAAAAATGTTTCTATTCAACCAGTGTTCTACTGTATAGCATTTGTAAGCATTTTGTAAAGCACTGAGACATGTTCTAGAAAAGTGATATATAAATATTTACTTACTTACTACCAGACAGCAATGACTATGAAAATGCACAATTTCTGCATAACGCTGATGAAGGTAATTTATTTTTTTGTATTTAAAGACTTTTCTGTTGTTAAAAGAGAAAAAAACAAACTCACTTTGATCTTTATCTTTGAAACAGATGAACCAGATTATGTGAACGCTAAAGAGGATTAACAACTTTATCAGCATAAAAAAAAGACAAGAATAAAATGTGTTTAAGGTACTTGGAATGAGTAAGAAAACAGAAGTTTTTTGCAGTGTCATTAGTTACTTGAGAATTGTGTGAAACTATATCAATGCACCAACCCCCGTTTTTACAATAAGATTAAGCAATTTATCTTTATTAGTAATCTATTGTATTGCAATGTCACTACACTAAAATGATCCTGAGCTTTTAGTAGTAATAACAGCTTCTTAGACCAAAGCAAAGTGTAATGCCTGCTGACATACAGCATGATGTATAGTATATATGCTTTTCCCCCCTCATAACATAGTAGTCAAACTACTGGCTATTTTTGGGAAATGGTCAATTTTTGTAATAAATCTGAAACTGGCTAAAACAATTGTGAAAGCACTCAGTGGATAATTTTGCATACACCAGGGGACAAGTAACTGAAAAAACAACCAATTTATTACTGAGCATTTTTTAAGTATTTACATTTTCACCAGCAGACCAATAAAGCCAAGGAGAGTATGAAGCAGCATGGCTTAGTTTGCATTAGGTGCAGCAGTCTTGCTGCAGAGTCGCCCTAAGAGTCCAGCCATTTGTAGAAGAGAGTTAACTCCTTCTGCTATCTTCATGTGTGTGTAGCCAATCTCCTAGAGAGAGAGAGAGAGAGAGAGAGAGAGAGAGAGAGAGAGAGAGAGAGAGAGAGAGAGAGAGAGAGAGAGAGAGAGAGAGAGAGAGAGAGAGAGAGAGAGAGAGAGAGAGAGAGAGACACACACACACACAGAAACAGAGAGACAGACAGAGAGAGACAATGCACATTAAAAAAATTCACATCATTGTATTTGTAGGATATGATATGAATGTTGGCCAGAACGGCAGCAAAAACATAGTTGGGTGTGGTTTTTTTGTGGTATCAGATACTAAAAAATTACTTGCATGAAAGAGCGAATGAGAGTAAAAAGCTCCTTACCTTGATATACTCCAGCTTCAAGTATTCTGGCATTTGGAAAGTCTTACACACCCTGAAAATGTTTCCGATTATGTCTTCTGGAGAGTAGCCAAGTAACCAAAGCTGTTCAATTATCTATCGAAAGAGAATACATAACTAATTAGTACTGTATGATGTGGTTTGCATTTTTAGCTACATCCTGAGTTATTTATGTTAACAGAAACATGCACTGACATTACCTTGTAAGCTTCATCAATATTAGCATTGACACAGTGTTCAAGCATGCTTTTAACCAGCAGAGGGTGTGGTTCATCACATACCTGAACAGAGACAAAAGCTAAATCACTTCCACCAGATACCTTACACATATTTATATTGATCCTTCAGTCCAGATATAAATCAATGTATTGTAAGTGGAAAACATTCAACTGATATCTACCTTGAATACATTTTCACTGTTGATAAAACCAAATCCAGAATTTGTAGACTGCAAATTGTTTAGGGCCTGGAGACATAAATTAAGCACTGCAATATGAACATTACACTAAATACTGTTAAGATTGGCATCAAAACCAAAATACCCTGCACTGACCTGTCTCATGTCTCCTTGGGCAGTAAAGATAATGGCCTCCAAGCCATCATTGGTAGTGTGCAGATTCTCTTTCTCCACCACTTCCATCAGCCGCATCATGATCTGTTCATCCCTCAGTTTGCTGTAACGCAGGACAGCACAGCGGGACTGGATGGGCTCTATGGGAAAAGATCAGTATCAGGTTTCTGGACCAAAAAATATTTAAATACAAATAACAAAAATATTGTTCTGTCTTATACACCAACAGTTTTAATAATACCAGAAAGGAACTCACCAATAATTTTGTCTGAGGCATTGCAGGCTAAGGCAAATCGTGTGGTCTTAGAGTAGATCTCCATAGTTCTTCTCAGAGCCTGCTGAGCTCCGTCAGTCATACTTCAATTGAACACACACACACACACACACACACACACACACACACACACACACACACACACACACACACACACACACACACACCATTAGGACAGGTAAGTGCCTTCTAAACAGTCAGATACATCTGCCCGTTTCCTAATCTTTCGAACTCATTACCTGTCAGCTTCATCCAGAATGATGATTTTGTGACGTCCTTTGGGGAGTGTAACTTTTTGCTGCGCAAACATTTTGATTTTGTTTCTGACAACATCAATACCTCTGAAATAAATAAAACCACAGTACGAAAAAGTTTGCTGCTTTTGATTACATTTACATGCAAGGAAATGCTGTGGTCTGGAAGTGAGCTTGCTTGGAGAAATTACAAGCACAACTTCCTCTCATCATCATTTCCAGCAAACTGTGTGAGCTGAACCCAGGGAGTGAGAGAACTGAAACCTGTGATCAGTTTGTTTTTAAATGTTCAAATGTTTGGGAAGTCCTCTTTGCCAATTCTTGTTGAGTTACCTATGCAGAGATCACACTGATGATGGCAATACATGAGCAACATGAGCAAATGTGAGCATTTCACAGGTTGGCTTATATTGCATCTTATTAAATCCATCCAAAAATTGAGTTATGCCTTAGTATATAATATTTCTAGTGGATGATGTTTTAGTGAACTGCAACATGCACAACAGTCAAATTCTGAACATTAAAAACATTTCACTTTAAATCTAGTCGACTAGATTTAGGCCTAGTCGACTTATTCTTACTTACAACACCCTGTTTATCCACATGCTGTGTCCAGAATATTCTATATGAACTGAAGAATAAAATTATGCCCCAAATCTCTTATCTGCCCACTGATGCCATGTATTTAGGAAACAACTATGTATAAACAACGGTTGGATAGCCTGAGTTAGAGCAGGGTTATCTTGACTGCATGCAGTGTCATGGTCCTGATCTATTACAAACAACATTAGCCACAATACAACCAAACAAAGTCCTAATGCAGTTTGTCATATGTATGGTAACTCATACTATTCAATCATGTCTATACTGTACTGTACTTTGTTATCTGAAGTGTATATCATAGTAAATACTTACCGATCATTTGAGGCATTCAGCTCAAGCACAGCATCCTTCATTGCTGGGCCAAGAAGTGCCCTTGCCAAACATAAAATGCTTGTTGTCTTCCCAGTACCTGGAGGACCCTTTAAACATAGCATTTTCTGATTACCTAAGCAGACTGCTAGCAAGACATTATTGTAATGGCACAGTTGGACAGTTGCTGTTCATTGAAGAGTTTGTTTCAAATTATAGGTTTAGTAAAGAGACAATAAAATTTGTACTTACTGCAATAATTATGTTGGGTACATTTCCCTCTCTGGAAAACACCTATTTCACCAATGGTAGAAAGAAACAGCTGTTTTATATATATATATATATATATATATATATATATATACTCTAACATACTATACTTGCACAAGTTTCAGATGAAGTGGCAACTGACCTCCAGTCTGCTGACTGTTTCCTCATTTCCAACGATTTCACTCAGCTTCAGGGGTCTATATTTTTCAACCCTAGGAAAATAACCACAGTAAAATGTAACACAATTACACAGTAAGGTGAAAACACTGCACAAAGCAATGTTCGGCACATATCTACCTCGCTGGCCAACTATCTTGCATCGATGCGATTAGCTGTTTACAAAACAGGCAGCCAGTTAGCTGGCTGGATACTCTAGCTAGCCATTTTAATTCTATGGTTTTAAATTATTCACCTTTAAACAATACTGAAAGGCTGGTTTATGCAGCCCAAAGCTCGCTAGTACAAAAATGAGCATATCATGTTATTTAGCTAGCTTAGGTTACAAAAATGCGTCAATACTTCGAAGCTACTCGCAGGCTAAAGCTTTTCAGCTTCGTTTCTTGCCCTTGATTTCTGGAACGTTGACAAACTATAGATGTCCCTACCATGGAAGCTCGTAAGTACTTGTCGATATCCTCGGAGCATCTTCCTTGTCATGCTGCGTGTCTACTTCGATTTGTTTACCATCAACGTCTTTCATCTCAGCATCCATATTTCCCGCAGTGTCGGATGTTCCCGCGCCCAAGAAGGAGAGCGGCCACTCAATGGCGTAATTTCCTAGACCTCCCGGAAGTCATTCTACACTGTTCTGGGGTCAGATGTTGTGTCTTTTAATGGTAAGGGTTGGATTTTAGTAGAGCTCTGTCGTAAGCGGCTGGATGTGGGCTCAAACAAACGCTGAAGTCTTGCCGTTTGATAAATAAATTTAACCTTTATCATCTCTGGCTTGTCGGTTCACATTACACAGCGTCCTGTCATGACAATCTAAGACCATTTTGAATTTCTTTTACTATATTGGACTTAATACCCTGTATTTTTTAAAAGTAAAAAACTTTTAAACCAGTATTTAACAAAGCATAAACTATGACACAGTACTACAAATCAGCCTATTTGAGGAAAGCGCTAAAAGGAGAGCTGGAACCAAAAGACACAGTGCACAACATTTTGTAGATTTTTCATAACCCCCACACCTTTTTTTTTTTTTTTTTTTTTAATTCACCGGAGTTCCCACTCTAAACTTTCCAGGTGGTTTGGAAAGACGCAGGGGTTCCTTTCCCTTTAAAACAGTAAGCAGTCAAATTAATCATCTCGTGTGTTTCATGATATTTGTGCTGATTTACTGAAATTGGAGGAAGGATTCATTTGGTTATAGGTTTCTATAATTCCGGTTTTTTTTTTGTGATTCTGTCTGTTAAACATACATACAAGTATTATGTAATGTAGTATACAAGTAAATTAGTATACAATACAAATGGGACATTCACTAGAATCAGATGCAATGCTTTTGTTTCAGTTTGAAAAACATAAAAAGATGGATTTTTAATGGGTGAAAAAATTAATATGTGAAAATTGTTTGAAAAATGTTTGTTATTAATTTAGTTTAAATGATTTCCCTTAACTGTCTGATGCAGTTAAGAGCCTCGTGAGAGATCAATATTATGGTTGAAAAAATTTAGTAATAATGTTCAAATAATTTTGGTAGACCCTCTTATTCAGCGTGAGTTACATATTTATAACTAAGACAATATGTGTGTTCGCTGGCAATCGGGTCCATGACCTCAGTTTTTTAGCACCTTTTTTTTAACCTGTGATACCAGGTACACCACAGGACTCAAAAATTATTTATTCATCAGAGTACAAAACTGTTTTTTTATTTTATCATCTGATAAATAAAGTATACCAGATTATTTGAAATATTTTGTCTACTTTGTTTCAAAAGTAAACATTGTGTTGAAACTCCCATAAGTAACCTTCATCCCATCTGTTTGCTTCCACTGACATTCACACACACTGACCATTGGCAAGCAGTGGCTCGGTGTATATAAGGCTGGATCAAGACTCCTGCAGCCTTGTTCATTCAACCCGCTGAAATCATGAAAGTAGCTGTTGCTCTTCTCCTTTGCGCTATGTGTCTTCTGGGCCTGGATGCCCAGTGCCCTGATCCGAGCACCCTGAAAGATTCAGAGGGCAACAAACTCTGTGCTCGCATGTTTGAGGACAGCAACTACTACTATGAGCAAAGCTGTGGAGGACAGTACCTTGATGTTAATCCCAATGACGATGTTCCGATAATCCCAACGCACTGGAACAACCGCGCATCCTCTCTGGTGGTGAGCAAGTTCTGCAGCCTGACTGTGTGGTCTCGCATCAAGAAGAATGGAACCAAGAGGAAGTTTTCTGCTGGCATTGTGTACCGCCTCAAAGATGTGAAGAAGGGCTTGTTTGGAAACTGGGACAATTCCATCTCTGCATACTACTGCACATGCTAAAGGCTACTGAAGCAAGCCAGGCAAGAGAGACTGAAATCAATCATTGTGAACCCATGTGTCATTGGAGGAATCAAATAAAATAATTCTGCAATTTGTCAAATTAAAATGCCCTGGTGTCATTAATTCCATTTAATAACCTACTGATTAAATATTTTAATCTACAGCAGGGTTGTCAAACTCAGGTCATGAAGGGCTGTAGAACTGCAGAGGTTAGTAGTTATTTATCCTGCTCTAAGGCACGCAGATCAACTCATTTATATCACTTTTTAAAAGGTAATGTCCATTAACATATAGGTAGAAGGTGGCATGAGGAACCATTGAGGGGCTTGGTAGTTACCTGAGGACTTGAATTAGATATGTGAATGAAAGAGAACACTAGCCTTTGCTATGTCATGACCCTCCTGGATTGGAGGTGGACACCTGATCTAAAGTTTTATTGTGGCAAACAATTTGTTCCTAAATAGAATAAAACGGTATGTTTCTAATGTCAACTTCTCAACATTGCCTCTGCACAGTAAAATGTTGCCTGGATGCTGAAACAGCAGGTAGGCTCTTTCAAAATAAAAAACACTAATGAAAAAAGCTGTTACATTATGAAGTATGCATACTCTAGAAACCCTTATGAGAAAGTCTGTTACATTATCGACATAAGGCAAAATGACTGGAATACTGAGTTATCAAAATTATTTAAGGGATAAAACTGAGCTGTGTGCTTCTCCTGTAGCGCTCTTCCACTCCTTGCTGTGATGTAGACCAATAAATGAATAAAAGCAGCAGCTAATGAGGCATTTGACATTAAAGCCCGGAGGTGGAATTCAAACCTCCTGCAGTGAAATCCACAACTGACACATCCCAAGACACTGCTGCTTGTCTATGAGAAATGAACAGAGATTTTACCTCTATAACTACAGTATGTGTCCTTCTGTGTTGGATGGATGAATGTATTCTGAGAAGGTAAGTGTGTGAATGAGATAGAGCCTTCTGAATACATAGCAACAGGTTTTATTTAAGTCCTGCAGTGAATGGGCCTTAGTCATAATGGCAGATATTTTTTTAAAGAGCAACAAAAGCTTCACAACTCCATTATTTCTTTTACAACAAAGTTATGTCTAATGCACAGATGAGAGAGGCTGGAATAAGGTCACCAACTGAATCGTTGGTCACAGGTAAATATTTGTAGGTAGAGAGAAGAAAAACAGTACTGGCTATATCTCTAGTGACTCCTAGAAGCCCCAGGCTCTTAGTAATATGCACTGAAGACAGAAAAAACGTTTCATCAAGCTATATTTGTTAAAAGAAACTCCCAAAATATATACATATTTTTATGAAGTCATATTTAAAGGATATTAGAGAACAGACTGATAAGAGTACATTGTACATTGTTAATCAGCTTTTAATTATGAGGATATTGCCAAATCTTTTGGCCAAATTATTGCCTGGACGACAATTTTTAAATCCATATTGTTTAAAATGATAGCATATATGTAAGGTGATAAATCGCAATACTGCATTTTCTTTTTTGCCACATATCTGTCACAGTTCGCTATGCATGGCACATTCAATAGAAGGTCACACTGCATGAAGTCTGGGACTTACCTATGCAGCCCGATATGGGGGAGGACTGAAAGCTAATTATGAGGGGAGGCAACCTTTCCTATACCTCCTCCCCACTTAACTCCTCAGTGTCTCCTCGTTTGTCCTGCAAGGTCAGTAATGTTTTCTTCATATGACCAAAAATAAAGCTTCATTTCCACTGATAGCATCCTGAAAGTACAGCACCATTTCAACAGTGGTAAGTCTCATATTAATTTTTTTTTTCTTATAGAATATGAAGCAAGTAAGCGTAAGGATGTAGTTTATATATATATATATATATATATATATATATATATATATATATATATATATATATATATATATATATATAATGAAGAATATAAGTATATTTTAATGACGAAAACTACTACTAATGAAGGTACTATATTGAGTGTCAAATGCAAATTAATAAAAGGTAGTATTAAAGAATTGCAAATGTAGTATTGCAAATGTACTTCATTCAAATATTTGCCCACTGCAAAAACAAGATGTTAAAATGGGGTGGACAAAGGGTAAGGTTACACAGATAAAATGTGTACTTGTAACAAAGCTAGTGAAAGAAATGTTTAGTTTTAACTTGGGCAACAACATCCATAACATAAAATTAAAATATGATCCCTTTTCAGGAGAAACTTTAGACAGTAAAGTATAATTTATTAATTGAGCTACAGCTATAGTTCAAATAAAAGGTTACAGAAGGTAAGTGTTGGAGGCATGGGATGATGTGCAGGTTAGTGCAGCCTCATGAGGATACCTGCACTTGGGCTGTCTTCTCCCACTGAGCCTCATGCCATGCCCAACCAGCTGAGACCCACAGAGCCAAAACAATTCCAGCTGCTCCACCAGACACCAGTGTCTGATGAAAATCAGCTTGAAAAAAACACAAGATGAAATAACAAAGCTAATCAGGTACTTATTTCATAGCTATTTTATTTTGATGCATGAGCAGAAATTAAATTCACTTTACAGTCTACACAGCCTATTCTGATTGCAATAGAACATGATAATGACATAAAAAATGAGTAGTTTGACAGCACTGTGGCAATATATAAAGAGTTGTTTTAAATAGTATAAAACATTTAAAATAAAACAATACACTTACAAAACAATTTATTATTATTGGAATCTCTGATTGTAGGATTAAGCTGAATCACCTGCTTGGAAGTGTGTCTGGTGACATTGCCTCTGAGAGTTCAAAATGTCCAACAACATGGCCAAGATTGCAGATGCTCGAAAAACAGTGGAACAGCTAAAACTGGAAGTTAACATTGACAGGATGATGGTAAACACTTTGCTTGCAAGGCTAATGAAGGACTATATATATCTGAGTTACTCTGGAAACTTCACTACAATTCTGAATATTTCTACAGAACACTGACACTGCAATTACTCATATGGAATCATATATATAAATATAGAAATTACCCACTCATTCTCCTCATCTTTTTCCTTCAAGCTCAGGGCCTGGGAGCTTAATGGTCTTATGTATGATCTTAGCTTAGTCCAGGACTGCACTTTTCTGGACAGAGATCTCAGATGTTGTTCCTGGGATTTGCTGGAGCCATTCTCCCAGTTTGGGTGTCACAGCCTCTAGTGCTCCAATTACTAGTGGAATATATATATATATATATATATATATATATATATATATATATATATATATATATATATATATATATAAGAAGTAGTGATAGTAAAGCATTCAGGTATTAAATGATGGAATACCTGGACTGAATCTCACAACATCTGTATTTTCTTTACACAGGTGTCGAAAGCAGCTGCAGATCTTATGTCATACTGTGAAACTCATGCCAAAGAGGATCCCCTTGTTACCCCTGTTCCCTCTTCAGAAAACCCCTTTAGAGAGAAAAAGATTTTCTGTGCAATTTTGTAGCTGCTCACATTTAAAAGATCTTGAAAGTTTTGAAATTAATTTTACAATTGTTTATATGGGAGTACAGTTTTAAATTAAATATGTTAATTTTCAGAGGCTAAATCAAATGTATGAAATGCTAAATTAATGTCACAACCTTTCCTTAACTGTTTAAACTAACGTGAAACCTATTGTAACAATTTCCAATAACCGAAATCAACGATAAATGTCATATGATTGTTTTCAGGAGGATTATTGATTGTATATATTTCCTGCTATATAGGATATGTTACACAAGAACAACGATACATGTTTAATCATAGTAGGTCCACATATAAGCTGCCCGTACTGTACTGTAAAACATGCGAACATCATAATATATACTTTATTTTTCAGAAGGTGTACTGTTCTATGCTCAGTGTTGACATTGCCCTTCCTAGTGTTTACATGCAAGGAATGTTATACTTGTTCTGTAGCCTACTCAAAGATGTTTGATATATATGAGCCACTGAGAGCTTATCAAAGCAAAGTCACCAGATGAGACTATAATAAAACAACATATTGTGATAGGGAGCAAAGTTCCCTCGCTTTCTACTCATTATGGCATACTGTCTCTGTTCACTTCCGTGAGAATAGGTTACACATTAACCTAAACACACCTAACTCACCCATTCACTAGCAAACGTCATGAAAGTTATAAGGTTTTATATATCTGCCCTTGTCCAGATACTTTTTTCATCTCAAACCCACCTCATTAAAATATTTCAGTAGTATTATTTATTGTTTTATAGATAATCAATATGAATCACACGTGTGATCTAAATAAATATTCTATCGATAAGTCAAATTAATTGTAATTGATGGAATGTAAATTTAATCGCAAGAATTCTGATGTGCGCAGCCACAGTGCGCGTGCACGAATTTGACCATTTGTGTAGCGCAGTCTTTAGTCCGACAAGGAGGAGTCGACGAACAGGTAGGCCTACGCCTTATTTAGACAGGTAGCTTGGTTATTTCCATTACAAACACACAAAACAAAAGGAGCTACTCTATTTCCTCCACGGTGTCCACACAGACAGCAATACAGGTATGGATGAATATCAACATTATTTTTAAATTAGATGGCTTTTATTGTTTCACTAATGTATTGGTTTGCAAATTACATATATACATATCAGAAATATCAAGTTCATCCATCTATAGTATGTGTGAAAATTTATCTATCTATCTATCTATCTATCTATCTATCTATCTATCTATCTATCTATCTATCTATCTATCTATCTATCTATCTATCTATCTATCTATCTATCTATCTATCTATCTATCTATCTATCTATCCTTTGACAAGTCTATGCAAACACAAAAGCCGTTTTTCAATAATTTCACAAACGGCCAGATCGGCTTTGTAAACTTAAAAAACAAACAAACATTTGTTGATTTGCTGTTAAAACTCCGTGAAGTCTTATGAAAATAAGTAGTAGGCCTATCGGCCTCGCCTTTACCCTCCACGTGTCTGGTCAAACCAAGAACGACTTGATTTGCAAGAATCTATGATGCTACACCTCCTGACATGCATCCAAAAAATAAAAAGACAGCAAAAAATCGCATACCCTTGGCAGTCTTTGTTTTAAATATAAAGGTTTCGATAAAAAAAAATACATATTATCTTTTTGCTCATAACCTTACTGTCTAAAGAAATCAGAGTTGTGCATATATACCTCAAATGTTCCACGTACGAGACAAATTAAAATATGCCTTTACAGACACAGGCTTCAGACACTGTCACAGGCTTCAGAGTTGTAATGAATATTTAATCCTTAAATGAATTAAGATAGATAAATCATACCAAATGAGCCTAGAAGATGGCATATATTCTTATCATATATTCATATATTCTTATCCTTCTGAGAAGTTTATCAGAAGTGCTGTATCAGCAAGCACACACCGAAATATGAGCTTTGCGCTGTGATAAAATTTAATGAGCACTGGTCAGGCTAGGGACACACTGAGCGGACAGTCAGCCGTCGGAAGGCGTAGGTGACAGAGAGGTCGCCCGTACTCAGCGCTCGCTACCATTGGCTCTAGTTGGCCCTGTCAGGGCTGTTTGGCCGATTGTGCGTGTCGACAGTGAGAGTTTTCTGTCCGGCTGTTCAGCCTAAACTTGATTTGAAACGTTATAACAAAAACATAAACTGCATATGCAGTTTTGTCGCATTATAGCTTGATCTGGGCTAACAGGGCTAGGCTATTTTGCATCATGGAAAGTAGTTTTGTTGTGCTAACTATGTAGAGATCAGGTGGAGTATTTATCTTTACCATAACGCAATTTTACTGAATACAAATGTGTGCTGTGGTTGCTTATTTTAATTTCCTTTTTTTTTTTTTTGGGGGGGGGGGGGGGGGCACTCTTTCATTCTCCAGCAGGCTCATTTCACTCTTGATTTATTGTGTTAAAATAAGTACCTCACTGCAAGTCCTAAAAGATGGCCATCTGTCTGTCAGTCTGTCTATCGATCTATGTGTATCCTTTGACAAGCGTGTGCAAACACAAAAGCCGTTTTTCAAAAATTTAAGAAACGTCTTTGGAAACAGAAAAAAAACCCCGATTTGTTGATTTGCTGTTAAAACTCCGTGAAGTCTTATGAAAATACGTAGTAGGCCTATCGGCATCGCCTTTACCCTCTACGTGTCTGGTCAAACCAAGAAAAACTTGATTTGCAAGAATCTATGATGCTACACCTCCTGACATGCATCCAAAAAAATAAATAAATAAATAAAAAACAACTGAGCAGGAGAGCAGAGCAGCTTTCAGAGGTCCGACCGGTGTGACGTTTACCATCTGTAAAAGACTATTTAGTTGCATTATAGCTTGATCTAGGCTAACAGGGCTAGGCTATTTTGCATCATGGAAAGTAGTTTTGTTGTGTTGACTATGTAGAGGTCAGATGGAGTATTTATCTTTACCTTAACGTTACCATATGCAATTTTACTGAAGGAAAGTGCTCAAGAGGTTAGAATAACTGATTACTCAGTATACTCGCTATAAGAAGTGGGTGGGATTCAGGCTTTGCTTGCATCCCACAGTACATGTCCAGTACATGTCCTGTGTGCTCTTCTCCTACACTCAGCCATGTAATAACGAGGTGGGTAGATAACTAGGTTGTAATACAGATGTGTGCTGTGGTTACTTATTTTGCTTTTTTTGTCTACTCTCTCATTCTCCAGCAGGTTTTCCCTTCTCATTTCACTCTTGATTTAATGTGTAAAAGTAAGTGCTGCACGGCAAGTCCTAAAAGATGGCCAACTTCAAAGGACATGCTTTGCCTGGTTCTTTCTTCTTACTGTTTGGCTTGTGGTGGTCTGTGAAATACCCACTGCAACACATCTGGAAGAAGAGGCAACATGGCAGGAGGCAAGACCTTCCTTTACTATCTAACAAGATTGACCTCATCGAGGGGATTATCAAGGTCTTTTTTGCTTTTGTGGGTAAGTGATGATCTTCCACGAGACATTTGCTTGCTTGTCTGTGCCCCCCCGCTGCATTTTCTTCTTCTGGATTGATACAACTTACCTCCAGAGATAATTTAAGCATCATCATCATCATCATCATCTTTCCAGGTATCATGGCAGAACAGTTTGTACCTGATGGGCCTCATGCTCACCTTTATAATGGTGACTGGGTGAAGCTAATGAACTGGCAACACAGCACCATGTACCTCTTCTATGGCATCTCTGGCATCGCAGATGTCCTCAGCATGTCCCCGCTGCCTGTCCCAGCAGGGCTTGACCGGTTTGCCCTGTCTCTAGCACTCTTTATTGAAGGTGCAAACTAGTCTCTGCACTGAAGACAGGCTTATGCATCATTATTTTGTAAAGTCTCTGCATGCATAGAAGCTGGTGTCACTGTATGGTAGTGTTAGAAAGATCATTGCATAATATAAAAAGGTAATATACATTTATTGAAATTTATTAATTAAATATGTGATTTAGAACATTCAACTCGAATGCTCTGAACCAAAATGGTTCATTAATATATATATGGACACTGCTAGTGTCCACCTGAAATTCCCATTACACCTAGACTATGAAAATATTGGCCAGATATGTTCCAGTATAAGTTCAAACCAAAATTATTGCTTTCCCTTTTACTCTTTTCACCTGCTCTTCTTCAGGGTTCCTCTTTTATTTTCACGTCCACAATCGGCCAGCCCTGGACCAGCACATTCACTCATTGCTGCTGGTGGCTGTGTTCAGTGGGTCAGCCAGCACAATGCTTGAGGTGTTCATGCGGGACAACTCTCTGCTAGAGCTGATCAGAAGCAGCCTGGCCATTGTACAAGGCACCTGGTTCTATCAAGTAAGCCCCAGTGTCATAATCATTTTGTTCCTCATTCTTTTCTGGGTTCCGAAGAATCCTGAGGAATTGTTTAGATAACAATTCATCAACTTATACACTCCAATTGAATTGCTATTTAAGGCCCACACTACAAGATTCTATAATAAGCGATTGCTTCATATACCAGATAGGATTTGTGCTGTTTCCTCTGAATGGAGAAGATTGGGACTTAGAGAGCCATGGCAACATCATGTTTGTTACTATGTGCTTCTGCTGGCATATTGCAGTAGCTTTTCTGATTGTGGGGATTAACTATACCGTGGTGTGGTGGTGAGTGGACCCTTATTTTTTATCATATAGCAGCATACAAATCTCAAGATATTATTTCACATAGGTGAACTCTACTGCATGTTTTGAATATTATAAAACAGCTCCTCTGTAGTCATATTGAATAAATACCCTTTCTCATTCTCTAGGACCACAAAAAAGTTTGGAGAAAGGCACAAGGCAAACACAGAAATTAGCCTCAGGAAAACCACTTATACAGACTCCAGTTCCCAGAAGGCTTTACTCCAGGAATCAGATGAAGAATCCTGAACAGTCATGTGAAGACTTCTGAATATTAAAGCAAGCTAATCAAGCTATATACCTGCAGAGAGGTATATATGTATATATAAGTACATATGTCGTTTGGTATTACCTTCACCTAGGCTTTTAGAGAAAATAATAGGACAAATGGATAAGTCATCAAAAACTCGCCAAATTTCAATTTAAAAGGGAAAAACCAGTCCTACTTTCTCAAAGCCTTGTAAAAAAAAAGCACTGTAAATGTTTCACACTGCACAGCCTCCCACCCCCAAAGAAACATGTTAAGAATATTACTCAACACTGAGCACTGAATAAAACTGAGCACAGAACATTGAATAAAACTTTTTTTTTTAAAGAGGGGAAGAAATGCTTTGCATCTAAGCAACAGGAGTATAAGGCTAATTTCAAGTATGCCTGTCAAGCCTCTTAAAATCAACTGTTACAAACCGGACAGACCTGCTTCTCCCTACGATGTGCATGTGAGCACCTAAGTAGACATACATACAAGCCTTCAAGTTTTATTGTGTTTACCTGTGACTATCACTTTTGTGAGAATGAGTAAGATAGCCACTAATTAAAGGCACTGCGTTTCTATTAATGTGTATATAGAAATGATCCTTGTGGTTACAATTATTGAATAGTATTATCTGATTAATAATATGTTAAGGTCAAATATAGATTGTTGTATCAAGAACTTCATCTGCGAACAGAGCTTCAATGCCAAAGTTGGTCAAGACAAACTTCCCACTTTCTATTATAAATGCACATTGGCAATATGTAAGTGGCCCTCAAAAATAAAGTGGATTTCAAAATTAAGCCCTCAAAAATATCTAGCTACCATTTTCCATACTGTATCTGAGGTTATATTTACTGTTAGCATTATTTATTTATGAGTTATTTATTTATGATGAAACATCACATATAAGCAATATTAATCATTTTAGAATTAAACTAGGATTTTCTTTTTTTTTTTTTTAGAAAAAAAAAAAGTACACAAGTATCAACCATCTCCCTATATCACACAACATACAAAATGGAGGTCATTCAGATCACAAGAATCTGCTTACTACTGTAAAGGTCATGGTCTGACAGTTTTAAAGTAGTCTGTTTGTGGTAGTCTTAAACCTTTTCATATGTGATAGAGCTCTCAAAAGGCCCCTACCACTGGAAATGAACCTAAATTCTACTTTGCACACTGTCCTTGAAAAGTCTGATAGAAGTTGACTTACACAGCCTTGTCAGTTAGAAAGCAAAACACCAAGCATTTCTCACTTGTCTAATTTCACATAGTTCTGGCAAGCACTGGCTTTCCACAGCATGATAAGGTGCTGGTACTCTGGTTTAATATTCACCATAGTCTGCTGTGTAGACTACTGCTGTGCAGCCTAATGCCTGTACATCTCACTCCCCCAGCAGTAGTGGAGTTTCAACTCCTGGCAGTCTCAGGCAGCATCACTGTGGGTCAGGAGCTGTTTTAGGGGAGGGGGCAGTAGAAACCACCACTGTAGACACTGTGGATTTGGGTGAGCTGGCTGCTGAGTGCTGCTGTAGTTGTTGGGCTGGGACGGTCTGGATACGCACCTGTGTGGGAGGGGTGGCAGAAAAAAGCAAAACGCATGCACGCACGCACAGACACACACGCGTACTTCATTACACTAGTACTGTGTAAGGAGCGGATGTGGAGTTGGTGGGTTAACCACAGGCTGACCTGCGTGGCTTGGCCTTGCTGCTGTAGCTGTTGCAACTGCTGAGCTGTGACGAAGCTGACAGGCTTGTTTCCAGCGATGAGCTTGGTGCCTGCTGGCATGGTCGTCAGGATGATGTTCCTGCCTAGATTACCGATACTACACGCAGAACGCAAAGTCACATCACACCAGGTGGACAGGCTGTTATGAGGACATTGTGACTACAGAACTGTACAGGAGAAAATACACTTTGTATATAAAGATCAGAATGTAATTTGAAAAAATTGGCCTTTAGGTCAACCTCTAGTCTACAGTATTACATTCTGAAAAAAATTAGGTAGAAGTGATAGAACATTCAGAAGAGGCTTACTTAGTACTGATGTTGCCTTTCAGTATAGGTGTAGGGACCACATTCTTGTTCTTCAGAGGCTGGCTAAGGACAGACAGTGGAACTGTGATCCTTGCAGGCAATTTCCCCTAAGGAGAAAAAAAGGAAGTCAAAAGGTATGGTTTTGCACCATTAAGTCCACTATGTAATATTGTGCTCATCTGCTGCGTGGTTGCTACCACGGTCGTACTCACAGGCACTTGTCTGACAGCGGCTGCAGCCGTGCCTAGGGAGAGAGGAGAGCCTGTGACACTGGGGCCCAGTGCCACACCTTTAGCTCCCGCCACGCTACTGGTGGCGATAGTGACCGTCGCCGTGCCCGAGGAAGCTGTGGCGGGCCTGGTGCTCGTGGTAGTGGTGTTCACTGTAACAGTCTGGCCCTGCTTCTGAGGGATCACTCCCAGGTTGGGCACTATGCGGATGGTGGTGCCGCCAGCTTTGGACTCGGAGGTGGTGAGAGTGGAGAAAGTGGGTGCTTTGGTGACAGCCAAGGCAGGCATGAGGCGGATGGCAGCGTCACATGTGGCCTTCAGCTCAGGGTGCACCTTGACGAGGGTGGTTGCCCCTGGAGGCCCCAGGGAGGAGGGGGCTTTGGCAGCCAGGGTGTCAGCAGTGGTGGCAGGTACAGGGTTGGAGGTGGCAGGGGGAGATGCCTGGGGTGGAGTCACATGCAGGGTGGCAGAGATGCCCTTGGCAGTGGCACTGGTGGCACTAGCCAGCATATCTGGGGTGAGTTTGAGCGTGGCCATCATGTCCGGGGTGATGCGGAGCACCGTCTGTCCTTTAGCATCTGTGGTGATGGAGGAGGGCGGCAGACGCAGGACGTCTTTGCCCTGAATGCGCAGGTTGGTGGCGGTCAGGGGAATGCCTGCCGCATTCTGGGTCTTCACGCCCAGCTGACCAGTGATGGCAACCTGGAGGGTTCATGCAGCCACAAAGAGATTTGTTTGTCCTCCCCCTTTACTGGATAGTTTTGTATTATACCAGTTTTATGCTGAAGGTCAGATGGTATTTTAAGCTTTTAGTTTGAGAATGAATTAAAAAAAAGGTCTAAGCATAAAAACACCAGAAAACATGCTATAACATGCTATAATGAGCTTGTTTCATATGAAACAGAAACAGACCTAACCATCACTTTTATAAAAGTGTGATTGCACCTGTTTAATGATGTTCTGGCTGGTGACTGCCTGGAGTATGGCGGGTGAAGCGGTGTTGGGAGCGGGGCTTCCTGGGGAGCTGGTCTGGGCTTTACTGACCGCCACAGCTGAGGCCAGGCCGGGGACTGAGAGGCCTGCCTGAGGTCGTGAGGCCTGCACCTGGATAGGACTGCCAGTGGATTGGCTCCTCAAAGGCAGAGTCACCACAGTCTGCATACACAGCCAAAAGCCACCATCACATACAAGAATCAGCTGCAGGTGGGACCAAAAGCAGCTTCTTAGTTTCCTTTCATCAAATACAACATCTGAGCTGTATGTGGTAATGTTTATATTCAATGAAACAATGACTTATCTCCACATTTTGAACAAATGTGTTTTTATAACACCTACAATTTAGTAGCAAATTTCAATATTAAAAAAACCTTTGTACAATGCACTCTTCTACTGCCCTGCTGGTGTGGGGGTATTGAGCTAACCTGTGCAATGCCCTTGTTGTGGGTCATGGTGACAGGTAGTCTGATGTGGTGGGGGGTCTGGTGAATGAGCGCAGTCGTCTGGCTGGCGGAGGCAGCGGGTAGACCCGGCTGAGCCGTGACCACGCGCACCTGAGGCAGAGAGCCCGCAGCAGCAGAGTGAGCAACTACTCGAGCTGCAGGCTGCACAGAGGCCTGCTGAGAAGCCTGGGGGGCTGCCTGACCAGCAGACAGCAGGGTGCCCAGCTGAGGCATGGATGGAGGAGATACCAGCAGAACACTGCAAGGGCCAGGTGAAAGCAAAAGCAAATTGTCTTTACAATTATTCTTAAGCCATTCAATTAGATGTATAAAATAATCAAAGCTTATTCAATGTCTGCCTACCTGGGGCTGGTTTTGACAGAATCGGGAATGCCTGCTTTGGTTGGTGTTGACACAACCGGGGGAAGTGGGGACTTGGGGGTGCCTGGTGTGCTTGGTGTCGGGGTGCTGGGAGGTTGAGGGAAGCTGGTCACAGGTGTAGAAGCTCCCTCGGGCCCAGAGCTCTGGCCCTCTGTAAGGCCACTCTTAGTTCCTGTTTCTTTGCTGCTCGACTTCTACCAGACAAACACGCACATGCAAATCGCAAGCCATATATGCTTTCCATTTCAAATGAGCAAAGCAATAACTTTATATCAATAAAGTGGTTAATTGCAACATTAACATTAACATAGCAAAGACTATATCAAGGAGCAGGAGTATATTTGGCTGGGCTGGTGTGTGGTAACACTTACTGGCTTGGGGGTGGGTTTGGGCTTCTGCTGCAGGGCTTTTCGTGCTTTGGCAGCAGCTGCCTGGGCCTGGTGGATTCTCTCTACACACAAAGATCACCCGGCAACAGGCATTATTCTACCAAACTATTAAGAAATCAGACTATTACCATAAAGATAATCATGGAATCATGAGACAAATGTGTCACAAGTGATTAAAACTGAATTAAATGACATTTGCATTTGCTCTGTACAAGGATATTAATGATCTATGTACTCTGTGCAGTCACTGCAGGATGACGCAACATGATACTTCACCTTTCCTTGCTAAACCTGCTCCCACTGTAGCTGTCATGCACCACATGGATTGCCATGGGTCTTGTGGTTATGAAACCTGTCTGCATGCCTTTGAATTCTACAAGTGTTTCTGGAGGGCTTTACCAAACTCCTCCTGACTCCGGTCTCTATGCAGGTAGATCCACAGCTTGCGGCCAATGTCGTACTTCACACACGGGTCCTTCTCGTAGTGGAGGCGGTCAAGAGCCCCGCTCACAACTGTATTAACCTTCAAGGAGCACAGCAGTGTGTGTTTGTGTGAGCGCGAGTGTGTGAGACAGAGAGTGAAAGAAAAGCAGTATGGATCATGTTTGTGTGGAACCTGTGCGCTAGTGACGTCAGGGGCCAGGAACTGGGAATCCTTTAGCAGCTCACAGATCTCAGCTCGTGTACCTTCACCGTTGGGCAGCCGGGCAGCAGCATCCCGCACTGAGGATATAGCAAGTTCAACAAGTTGGTTTTTACACGTCAAATCCTAATGGTAATGCCCATATAAGCAGATAGAAATTGTTTCAAGACCAGCTATCAGACATTTGTGTGTGTTCAGAAGCCATCCGTGCAATAACATATTACATATACATATGTTACATATTACATATAACAGATTGCATATGACAGATTATGTTACTGCTTCAAAGCAGATATGACAAATTTGTGACTGTGAAGGATGTGTGTGTGACCTCTATGCATGTCTTCAAGCCACATTACCCAGAGAGAGGATGGTGACGTAGGCTGGGCGGTCAGAGCGCAGCAGAGAGTGCTCACGAGCTTTGTTGAGAGATGTCTCCTTGTCGAAAACTCCTTTGACAGGCCCCACTACGGACTCAAAGCCGTGCATGCGGAAGGTGAAGGCTTTGTGAGGCTGGTCATAGCGGCGCTGTTCCTAATAGCCCCAAGACACTGAGTTTAATGACAGAAACCCGAGAGGCACGTTCCACACACAGGAGCA
Source organism: Electrophorus electricus (assembly GCF_041902795.1). Taxonomy (NCBI): domain Eukaryota; kingdom Metazoa; phylum Chordata; class Actinopteri; order Gymnotiformes; family Gymnotidae; genus Electrophorus; species Electrophorus electricus. The sequence goes on from NC_137504.1 coordinate 8,580,829, forward strand.
CTAGATTGTCTTTGCTGCATCCCTCCTAGACAAATAGAGAAATTAGTGGTCGAGTATCCCACCCGGGCGAGGCTGCTGAACTCACCTGCTCTTGAAAGACATGCCGCTCCTCTCCTGTACTGGGCCGCACCACATAATCGGTCCACCTGTCACACAAAAGGAGCTCCTATTAAAACACGCACAAAACTGTGTGAACTGTATGTTCCAAGGCAAGAAAGTCAAAAGGCAGTTATAAGGATGTGCGACATTTAAGGCAATTGTCGCCAATGACTCACACTCTAGGTGCTGGTGGAGTCAGCTCAGCTGGTTCTTCTCCTTCCTGCTGTAGAAACAAGCAAACACACAAAGTCAGACTCACAGTTGTGAAAAAGGGTGAGGCCAGTGTTTATACTAAAAGGTACCTTGACTACTACATGGTCTTTTGACTCAAGCCAAAGAAGGCAAAGTGCACTGAGATCTTTCTCTGTGTCCTGGCTTGGTCCTGAAAGGAAGCATATGGAAGAGATGAAAGTATAAGGAGTTTAAACCTTTCACCAGATACAGAAAAACAGTTAATGTACTACTTGTGAACGATCAGTCACTATTACTCCCTTTAAAAATAAAACTGAAAAACAGAGTTATAAGGATACAAGTAACAAAATGTTACCAGTCCATTTCCACTGCTGAGAGAGCTCCCTGAATTCCACGTAAGGAGTGAAGCCACTGGGCATAGAGACAGCTACATAGGAAGCAGAGACAACCAACAATATATTCACCTCTAAATAATACTCTCTTGCAGAAATTCGATAAATGACTACTATGTGACTGGTGAGACTGAGGAAAAAATGAACAACACAAAACAAAAAGTGTTATTTACACTTATTCTCCCCAGCTAAAAACTGCAAGCCAGGCACTACCAGATCTGACCAACAAGGGGCTATGGAGAACCAGGGGTTGAGTGCACTAGCAGGAGATGCCTGCCACTGCTGCACCTTCTCCTCTAGCTATGGAGCAAAGAAGAATCATCAGAGCCATTTTACATTATACAAAATATATTATTAGTAAAGACTGCAATGCTGCACAGACTCAAGACATATATTGTACAGTTTCTGTCACAGAGGTGAGTGTACCAGGGAAGAGGAGGCCAGGCACTCCTGCCTAAGCATGTCTTCCAGCAGATGAAAGAAGCTAACAGCTATTTCTTCCACCATGTCAGGGCTGTTTTGGGACTCCTCCAGAGGTCTGTAGCATACAGAAAGCACGCAAGTCATGAGATTGATCTCTACATTCAGGAGTGCGCTAGTGTTATGTAATGTTACATGTTAGGATAAAGTGAGTGATACTCACTCTTCCTTAACGCTCTGTAGAGGAGTGGCCATGTTGTCAGAGAGAGCGGCAGCTACCATGGAGGCTGCTGGTGTTTGACCATCACAGCCATCGTCAGATTCCATTTTAATGGGCCTCATCTTCCGCCGCCTCTTCTCTTCCCTCATCTTCTTTTTGGGCAAAGCCAGGTCAAATAAGGCTATGGGACCACCAAAATAGCACACATTTAACAATTACAGACAGAAACCCTTTTGCCATTCTGTAATGTGTAGCAAAAAATAAGCAAATAAATAAGTATATATAGGTGGATGCAACGAAGAGGTGGGAAACATTTTATAAAGAGCTGAGGTCATAAATCTTACCCATAATGGATCCTTTTTTTCCTATATTTACACGTGTCATGATATCACCAAGGTGCAGGTCAGATGTCATTAAGTCAGGATGATCCTATATTATTCAACAGTTAGTTCCGACCTCACAATCTGATTGATTAAGAAGTGCTCTAACAAGTAAATTAGTTTTCTTAGAAAGTCTATTTTAGACATAAAAATTCTGTAAAGCTGGTCTTGCAGAAAGGAAGAGGACTTCCACTTCTTACACTCCCACATTTGTTTTTATCTTTTTACCATCCTCATCTGTGCCATGTTAGTATTCCCAAGAATATTCCCTGCTGTTATTGTATTGGTGACTTTGCTTAAATTCTCACCACTTAGGGACTATATGTCTATACAATTTAATTTTACTAAACTAAAAAACAGCACATTTCAGAAAAAAAATTATAGCCAAAGGTTGGAATAAACGAACTGGTTGTCGTTTCCTCTTCTCTCTGTGTCTTCTGAGCATGGCTCTCAAGTCCTTCTCTTCCAACTCTGTCCTGTCTGCGTTAATAAAAATACCAATCAATCTCTCAACACAAACTAGGTGGAAGATGCAGTGGATGACTGCTATGGAACTGACCTATGGTCTTCATGTCCTGTGTGGAGAGGCTAGGCAGAACCCGGAGAGAGATTGTTGGAATTGGAGTTGGGGAAGAGGGTGACTGAGGGACTGGCAACCAAGATGCAGTGTCTGCAAGCACAAACAGAAGTCTAATGCATGATAGTTCTTTGTTGTCAACATGAGTTTTCTTTGTCATTCCTCACAAAATCCTTATTTAGTGACACCCGAGAGACTCACCATCTTCATCAGAGGACACGTTGCTGTCCCCACACTCAGCCTTTACCTCCCGCAGTATCCGGCTCACTCTGCACCTGACACGCTGTTCTTGTGCCTCCTTGTGGGAAGGAATAGGGTAACGTTGTTTCACAGATAGCTCAGGACCACTGCGAATCGCCAGATCCAGCAACTCCTACACAATAACGAAAATATCACATGGATGACATCAAATATTGTCATTCAAATCACTCTGTTTAGAGAGGTCAGTCTGTTTACCTTTCTTGAGACAAGAATTTGCTTAAGTAGTTTGTGGTAGTACTGCTGGAGGGAGTAGATGTGCCTTTTTCTCTGGGACTTTGCACAGAGTTGCCTGTACTTGACCACCTCTGGGTTAAAGTAGCCATCTAAGGAAACATTTTCAAAAGAAAACTGACCCTTTATCTTCATGAGAAGATAAGACAGTGGAACACTGTATTAAACAAAAAAATGAATGGAGCAATCTGCTAGGCTAACTGAAACAGTGAAAGAGAGCTACCTCTGAAGAGTTTCTGAGCAAGGTGCAGGGGGTTGCCAAAGCAGAAATTCTGGCTGTTGAAGAAGTCCCTGATGACACGGTCTTGTTCCGAAATGTTATTCTCTGGAAAGTGAGGTAGAAGCTGGCGGAGATGTTGTCTCTGTGCATCTGTTAGAACCTCAGACCATGTACTTTCACTCATCACAGAGAAGAAAATCTCTGGCTGTTCACATATGCACATGTCCGCGCGCGCGCGCACACACACACACACACACACACACACACACACACACACACACACACACACACACACACATTAAAGACAAGAACAAACGCTAAAAGCACAGTACTTCCTTTTCAGTGAAAAGAATGCTGTTGCTCACGTCCTCTAGAATATCTTCTGGAATACGAACTCTGCAGTTTCCCAACATGCATTCCTCCATTACACAAGCATCGTTGTCCATTCCTGAGTCCAAGGGGTCCGTAAGCATTTGATCCAAAGAATCCATTTTTATCAACCTCAAAAGTAGGCTTTAACACGCAACCGTGAAATGGGTGAGATTTAGCTAACAATCCGCTTAGTTAACTTGGCTAGTTAACTATGCAGTATAGCTAGCTAAAGCTAGCTAACCCTAGCTAATTTACTTCCCACATGGGATACAGCACTCAAATGCAACCATATTTACATAGCAAACCTCTCACATGCATCTAATATAACAAAAGCAAAACAAGCTATTTTCACTATGTGAAACAAGCCTGTTTGCTTCCGTAACAGCTAACACAGCTATCCTAGCTAATATGACTAGTTAGCTCACTTACTCAGCGAGTTAGCAAGCTAGCTAGCAAGAGGACAGGTATGTTTTCCATGTAGTTCCTCAAATAGCTTAGGTGACTATTGCACATTTATACCTACTAAGCAAAGTTTGTTTTGGTTTCATACATAAATAAAACACCCTACCATACGTGACGAGAAAATCGAAGAATAACAATAGCTAGCTAGCTAAGCTAGCTATATCCCGAGCTAGCCATATAAAGGACCGGTAGGAATTATAACATCGACGGACAGTATTGTTTTCCGTTCCGTCTTCCAAATTGTGCCACATCCGCAACCAATCCCTCCACCAGCGCAGAAATGTTTTAAATTAGTAAATAAATAATTGTTAGTAGATTATTATTACATATAAACAATAGAAACAAGCATGAATTGAAACAAACAGAAACAATAAAAACATAAGAATATTTTATATTTTTCTTAGCCACTATTAGAGGTAGAAAATAAATAATTTATGATAAATAGAATAATTTAAAAAGTAATTAATTGAGAAAACAGTTAAATGTCAGTCCCATAAGTGATTTGAAAGGGTGAATGTAGGCTGCCTTAAAATAATTAAAATAACTATAGATTAAGGTTGTAAAAAAGTTAGCTCAGATAAAGAATGAAAAAATAGATAAGACCAACATTTAAAAGTAATTCCTTAGATAACAATTTATTAAACTCAAACAACAAAAGCAAAAGTAAAACATTTATGCCTAATTTACAATACACTTGTACATATTAATATTAATAGCTAGCTACATTTCTACAGATTTTGATTACCAAGTGTCACTGACTTTATGTAAAGTGAAACTGATGTGAAACTGTGACCTGTCATTTTAGACCACAAGAACAGAACTATTATATACAACAAGCATAAATCAAGCTTTAGGAACATATGTGTGCACAGTTTTACAGTGTAAAATTAAACACTCTTCACACTTCATTGTTTTTTGTTTATTGAACATACAAAAAACAAACCAAAAAACAACTAACATACAGATAAAAGCTGAAAATACCACAGCACCCTTCATGAAAAATAAAGGGTGATTAAAATATTTACATGTCTCACCTTAGGGAAATCATTCACAAAAATAATAAAATACACAAAATAATTCATTGACATGATTGAGGAATCATTACTGCACACTCTGGCCTGAAACTTTAAACAACTGACTATGCAATGAATAAATAACACCTCCCCAGTTGTTTCCAGTTATCATTCCAGCATGCCACTCATCCCTCTGTCTAAACCTTCCTCCCTTGCCTGACTTCCTCCGTTGCATGATTATACCCCAGTCTTTGCACGAATCCATCTACGAAATTTGGTGACGCGGCTGTAGATACCAGGCTTGCTCTTTCGGCCACAACCATCCCCCCAACTCACCACGCCGGCGAGAAACCAGCGCCCACTGGCCATGTCTATGTAGGAGAGTGGTCCACCTGAGTCTCCCTGAGGGTGGACAAAGGACGGGAGTTTAGGAATGGGGACATAAAAAAAGTGCAGTAAGGTAAAAGGGACGTAGATTTTTGGACCTGACAGGCGTCCACGCCACCATTCAGAACTCCGGCACAGATCATGCGTGGTGTGACCTTGTTCCCCATCAGCTGACTGCACACTGTGTCATTGATGACCCGAACCTGTGCTTTCTGCAGCACTTTCGCTAACACTGAGTCAGGAACATAAAGACAATACAGTATTTATTTTCAGCACAATTCTCACTACTGCCTACAGTAAATGCATTTCAATATTGTAGTGCAACATAAAGAGAATCTGATAGCACCTTTGAGTGATTGCTTCTGCCAAGTAATTTGAAAGAATGCAATCAGATGAATCTCTTTCCCCTTATAAAATTGTTTATACTTACTTCCATTTTCGCTGATTCTTCCCCAACCTGTAATCCACACAGACTGGCCTGCAAGGAACTGATCTGTGGCTGCAGGCATACAGATAGGCCAAACTCTCTGGCTGAGTTTTATAGGGCTGTCCAGCTCAATCAGAGCAATATCATTATCAAATTCCGTAGGGTCATAGTCAGGGTGAGAGATGATCTGTTTCACATTCTTATGTATTGTCCACCGATTGTAGTGTCCCTGAGTATGCAGACCCAGGTGGACCATCCACACATCAGGTTGAGAATACCTGCTTAGATATACACAAGTATATGATCAGTATTACCCTGCATAATTGCTTTTGTGCTTAGATGACAAGCAGGTGTGAAAGCACAGTTCTTTTAAGTTCTTTTTTTTTTTTTATAACTGGATGATTTCTCAAGTTAAGAGAGACTATGCAGTCTGATGCTTATGCTTAAATCAAGTTAAATAAAGTTCACTATTTAATAACCTCTATCCAAAACAAAAATAAAAAACAAACAAAAAAACCCTAAAAATACTTTGAATATGCCCCCTAACAAGTTATTTTCATTTTGAACTTTAATCTAACTTTAGTCACATAAGCTATCATGAGCCACTTCTTTGAATTAGTTAAAATACAAGATTGTTTTAAATCTTGTTTAGGTAACTGCATAATGATATATGTATTATTTCAACATTTAAATTTCTTTCACTATTAATCGATAATGTGGATAAATATTAAATGAAAAAATTAAATTCTTTAAAAGTTAAGAAAGCATAGGTGTATAGATGTGTCTAAAATGTTTACTTGTAGTGTATATGTGGAATAAAATCAAATGCGGGAAAAAGTGAGTGCAAGTACAAAGGGTGACGGTATGCGTACATAATTTGGCCAGAGTCATGTACACAGTGTGCAGCGGTAATCATCCAGCGGTTGCTAATTAAGGAGGCTCCACATGCATGGCCATGGCCCTTTACATGGAGGCTGGCCTGCCAGGGCCACTCGCCTTCAGTGGATGTCTGACCACCCACAATCCGAGAACGTTTGTAGGGTTTGGAACCACAGTCTATATGGAATCATTGGACACATACATCATCAACAAACATCACTGAACATGATGGAATACCTATTGTTGCAACGGTTCTGTAGTATGTTTGAGCAATCATTGAAGCAGTAATAGTCACAAATTGTATCCGCAGTTTAAGCTTACCACAGTCGATTTCATCGGAACCATCTTCACAGTCTTTGTCCCCATCACACTGAGGATTATGCTTGCTGATACACTTGTTATCCCTACACTTGTAGGTGTACTCAGAGCAGCTGACAACTATGGCTAAATATACAAGACAAGAAGCAAAACCTCATATTGATTGTCTGGTTGATTTTCTGCTACATTTCTGGAGGTAATTATTTAAAAGCTAAAAGAGAAACAAGCTGTTTATGGACATGTGTTTGTGTAAGCAAGCTTACGTTTTGGGCACTCTGATTCATCTGTGCCATCACCACAGTCATCATGGCCATCACACTTCCTGTGTTCAGAGACACAGCGGTTGTTTCGACATGTAATTTCCCCAGCTCTACATATACCTGCACACAGGGAGCAGCCAACTTCTGTAAATATTTACTCAGGTTTAATCAGTGGCCTTAAAAAAAGGGCCTTAGACTACAACTTGTATTTCATTTGCATACTTACCACAGTTTTCCTCGTCTGTGTTGTCACCACAGTCGTTAACACCATCACAGCGCCAGTATTTGGGTTTGCAGAAGCCATTCTTACATTTGATGTCAGACTCCTTACAGACTACATGTATAAACAAGATGTCATATGGCACCCTTCACTCCACACCCTTATTAAACATGTTCCCCCCCCCCCCCTCCCTAAGTGTTATGAGTAATTATAAAGTATGATTCATAAGTACTGCATGCACAGGTGTGCTGAGACTTGAAATGTGCATTCTTACTAATTTGGGTAATATGATGACTCTGTGCTTACCACAGTTTTTTTCGTCGCTCAAGTCACCACAGTCATCTATGCCATCACATCTCAAGACAGAGTGAATGCATTCATCATTTTCACACTGGAATTTTCCAGAACATTCTATGGATCATAGACAACAGTATTTATAAACATCTGAGTATATTATAGGCCTACTATTAGTTTATTATTATGAGCATTCTGCCAAAAAACACTTTTTTTCCCTTTTTTTTTTAATGGTGGAGGGTATGATTTTGAATATCAGGAAAAAAAAACTAACATACTTTCACTAGGCTCCACAGCTTCAAACTCTGCAGAGAAGCCCTTGTCTACATAAGACATGTCAGAATAGAATATGACTGAAATTCGGTTTGTCTTGCTAAAGTGGACTTTATTTGCAGGCAGTTCTCCACACATCCTGAAAGATATAAAACAAACCCATATTAACCCGCAGAAATGTGTGGCCAAAAGTGTGAAAATCCTTTAAAAAAGCAATAAGTAATTTTTCTAAAGATTCTTATTCACGTTGTGAAACAGCCGTTATACTGACACCTAGTGGTCTGGATGTTGCAATTATTATTTTCTAAATCTACTTTAAACATGGCTGTTTCCATGGAGCTTGCTCTATGGGGCATAAACTGGTTCATCTGAAGACTACAAATTAATTTGATCTTCATCTCATGTACTTGAGCTGCACTTGATAGAAAAAAATTGAAATAACAAATGTTTAATAATAATAATAATTTAATGGTACCTTTTGGTTGGAGAAATGGCCTATTGCTCATTTAATGTGAAACTATTACCAGGCTCTGTGTCACTAGCTATGAAATGTTTTCATGAAATGAAAAATATAACACAAAAAATATAACATAAAAAACACACAGTGCCTTTGATTCATGAAATAAAAACCTGTATAAAATGATGATCTTCACACTGGTTTTTTTAAAGGTCTAACCTGTATTTGTTGACCTCCAGGTAGTCTTTGTAACAGTCACGGGGGCTCTGTCCTGGCTCACGTATAGAAAGCTTACTGAACTTCACTTTAATATACTTTCCTTCTGGAACCTGAGAGACAACACAAAGATTAACTGACATATAACCCTTCAGTTGTAATATAAGACTGGAAATATCTCTTATGGCTTAGTGAATTAACTTTTTTTTTCGTTTTCTTTTTTTTTTTTACCTCAATTTCCCAAACACACTGGGTTTGAGGAGGATAGTGGGAAGGAAAGCCAGGAGACTTGAAAGTGCCATAAAACCCCATTAGCTTGCCACCACACTCTGAAAGGTAATGGAACCAAATGAGTGTAGGTTTTTAACGGTTATTGCTGTGCAACTCCTAAGTGCATCTCCCCTGAATCTCCTAAAGTTCTCCTCTGCCATCACTTTATAAAATGTACCTTGACTTTCAACAGGGACTTGGGAGTATTCTGCCTTGAACCCTGGGAAGTTATTTTCTCCATTTGTGACCATTGTAAGTAACATGACATTTCCAGAAGACAGGAAAATCATCTGATCACTGAGGCTGTTATATCCACATTTCCTGAAAGAATAAATATCTTAAGTGATGAATCAAGATAGTATAGTGTGACAATGGTAGGGAGTCTGTCTAAACCCAGAATTATTACAGTTACTACAGTTTGTACATATATTCCATAAATAAAATGTTTTGGAAAATTTAAAGCAAAGTGCACTCACTCTGTAAGGACCTGCTTCTCAGTAGGGACTAGAGAGTCATAGACTTTGATGAAGTTGTTATGGCAATCTTTTTCCATGTTCAGTATTATAAACTTGAGTCGAATTCTGTAGCCAGGGTCGGCACGGAGCTGCCACTCAGTGTAGATGTTGCGAGGGTAGAAGATATAAGAGAAGCCTATAGACTGGATAGTGCCTGTTTTACCCCTATGACAGCGGTGGGTGTGTCTGTAGTGACCTGACAGGGAGGGCAAGCTTAGTAAGTCCCTAATATCAGATTGCATTTTTCCAATGTCCATGTAAAGCAAAGTTCACTCACCTCTCAGAGTGGCATTAACCAGACGGAGGTCCATAGCTGTGAGGATGGATTAAAATAGCATATCAAAATCCTCATACTTTGAGTCACAGTGTAATCATGTTTATGTACTTAACAACACAACAAGCAAAATGTAACTATGCATAAAAGACTAACTGAAAATACAGGGTAATATATCTTAAGTACCTCCAGATACCAAATTGTAGATATGCAGGGCTTTGTCAGATTCAGGGCCCAAGAACTTCCGTGTGTGTCTGAACATTCCAGTGAGATCATTGGAATTGATGACTTCATCCACAGTAGACACATAAATCAAAGGCACATGGAACTCAGACATGTAGTAAACTATGACACTGCCATCATGGAACTCACTGAAAGAGACAACATTATGTTACTATTATTAGACTTAAACTACATAACTGAGGAGAATTTGAAAGTAGCTAGATCCAGGTGAATACCACAGTGAGAAAAGCTTGACTAAATTTATTTTATCTTACCTGAAGGCTTGAACACTGGAACCAATATAATATCTGGACAATAATGGCACATTACCATATATATTCTTAATCTGAAAAACATGAAAATAGCTTGAATGTTAGAAGTATTCTAAAAGGTATGCTAAAAGATGAAGTAAAAAAGATAAAATTAATAAATTACTCACTTGTTTCACAACCTTGGAGGCCAGCTCTTTGAACTGAATACTTTTTGCATCCTCATAAGACCTTGAGAATCTCTGATTAGATATGGCCATAGAACCACAGAATACCCTCATTATGTTACCTGTCCCTGCTGCATGAGACAATAAAGGAGCCCCTTTAGAAAAATCATTCTGAAAGAGTCAGCATGGAGAGAATCTGAATGAAGAGTGTCAGGTGAAAGTACTCACACAAGTGGAGCCACACTTGCAGTATTACTGTCAGTGTAGTGACTGCTCCAAATATGACTAGCACAGTCAGGAAGATGCTTCTGCATGGTAAAGTCTTCTTCCTTAGCTTCTCATTATTAGACACTGGGATAAACTGCACTGAAGGATCATCACCCTACAGGATAGGTAAAAAATAAAAGTATTTTTATTCTGAAACAATTATATATATATATACTTCAATAGAAATATCAATATATCAATCACCTTATCACCTTATGATAAGACTCATGCTATTGTGCTACTGAAAAAAAGACAGCATAAACAATTCCAAAACAATGCAGTAATTAAAGTTTCAAATAGAATGTTCTGAATCCACACCCTGAATGTCACTAAGCCCTTTAAAGATGGTATTTGAGACACTTGTTAGTGGGTCATGTCATTCAATATCCGTCATTCTTGTGGTGTCAATGAAAAGCAAGTTGTTCTGCTGCATTATATTGTGTCTAGTGACGGTTAATAACTCCTTGAGTCAGTGCACTCGAAGTCTTGGCACTAATAATTAATGTCTAGGTCTTAGCATTAATAATTCTAATCGTTGATCTTATCTAATCAATTCAGAAAGTTTATACAGCTTACAATGCTATAATTGTCCAAAAATAAAAAATAACTACACCACTTAAAGATATATTTTCTAGCCTCTTTATAGTATCTTACAAATTAATGTATTTGCATCAATATACAACAAAGAACTAGCAAAGTTAAATTTACAGGCCTAAGAAGTATCTATTATATTACAACGTATCTATAATATTATAGAGTGTAATATATATGTATGGGCAATACATGAGACATACAATGACAAAATAAAACTCTCCCCCTCTCTTAGAACACCCAGGACTAGCAGAATGAGATATAGACAGTAAATCCTAATTCAACTAAATGTACCCAATCAGAGTATCCAGTGTCACATTTGCACTGAATTTGTGAACCTATGTTAAAATTTAAGACAATGACATGCCCCCTTGTCTCCCTTCTCCAACTAACAGTAAATACTACATCAACGTTAACCCCTATAATATCATTCACAGAAAACACATGGAATAACGTGATTGGAATCATGTTAATCATACCAGAGATTTTGAGTTGTTTTTATTTCCTTTCTCCAGGAGATCCATATCATCCACTGGATGCGAAAAGTTTTGATCTATGTAATTTATTGCCCCAAAGTACTACTTGATGGTGTAGGCTATTCTCAATCTCACTCTCACGTCCAAGTCAAGTTGCAGCAAGTCTGTTGTCTCCACTTTCTGCAAAATTGTCTGATAATTCACTTCTCCTGTGTAGTGAAATCAAATCTCGATGATAATTTACTAAAATCTATGACAAGTGCTAAAACATTAGTTTGAAAAGATGATATCAGTCATATTATATATGAGTGAACAAAAACAAATTAAAGTGGCTTAAATATGTTTCCACCTAGTGCAGGCGGGTCCTTTTTCAAAATTCAATGGTATAACCTGTACAGCAGGCAACGTTAAGTACCTTCAGGTGAAATTACAAGAAAAGACAGAGGGAAAAAAGAATTACAGTTTTGAGGATATAATTACAGGTTTAAAGGATAGTTTTCAAAATGAGGGTTTGACTTACTGCGCCTTCTGCATATATGGCTATCAATCTGAATAATTTCATGGACCACAAATGAAATCAAGAGACTTACTAATAATCTTTCTTGGGTAGGGGGTATTTATTTTTAATTTTTCTTAAAAAGAAGAGTAAATAACAGAACACACACACACACACACACACACACACACACACACACACACACACACACACACACACGCACACACACACAGAGAAGCTTAGGATCATAGACCTTTACTGACTACAAACACTCTAATTCTTAAACTAACACTTCAAAGCATTTAGATGTATTAGATGTAGCATTAATTATAGCTTATAGCTGTTAATGGTGCCTATCATTAAAAAAAATGAACAAATGTCCCCTGGGAAAACACTAGGGCTGAACATTGGACTAGGGTTACGATTTGCTTTTTTGAGTTAATTATAATTAAACTTTAACCGTAGGTTGACTGACGCCACCAAGTGGTGCTGATTGGCTTCTGTCCAGCAACACTCGCTTCTCAGTTGCATAAAGTTGAGAAAAGATAAACTTTTCAATGGTCTCTTTGTATGGCTCCCATAATCCTCTGCGCACAACTGCCGCTGGTCTCCTTAGAAAACAATGAGAGAAAATCGTAATATACCATAGCAAATGCGCTTTCAGCTTCAAGCACCCCTCGCGAACGTCCGAAAAATGAAGGCGTATAATCGTCAGAACATCAGAACATCAGCAGCACAAACGTTACTAGTATTTAATTGATGTTGCGGCTCAAATTACTGAATACAAGGAGCGAGCATGTCAAATTATGAAGAGTAATTATATTTAATTTAGGCTAAACAATTTGATGTGTCTTCACTCACTAACTCGATAACTCTAAACCTGTCCTTTTTGTGGTCGTGTATAAAAAAGGGGGGTGGGGGGGGGGGGTGGACGCCATTTATCTTATCAAACCACATATATATATATATATATATATATATATATATATATATATATATATATATATATATATATATATATATATATATGTGTGTGTGTGTGTGTGTGTGTGTGTGTGTGTAAATATAACAATACAGAAACTCCCACAGCTGCTGCTTACGTTTTTTCCCGACCTGCGGCCACAATTCATGTCCAGTGTCATACAAATCTCTTTATTCTCTGCTGCTGTCCTTCATGCTTTCTGACACTGATATTGAATTAAACAGTTTTGTTTTTGTTTTTTTTTTACATTAAATTATCATTTGCATCCATGTTAAATCCCATATCCCATAAGTTAACCATGAAGGTTCTTCAGTTACATTCAGTCTACTCAGAGCTGACTGACTTTGATGGCTGAAACTCTTAACTGGATGCTCTGGAATGGATAAATCTGGGTATGCTGGCTCGAGTGAAGTCAACTCACAGTTCAAGGTTAAGTACAAGGTTTGATAAACCTTTCTGGAATACCACCTACATCTCTGTTCATGTTGTGTACACAATCAATTATATATTTCGAAATATGTGTTATTATTCTCTACTGCAAGAATATCTATAAGTAAACTCCAGATATCAGCAACAAGAGTGAGTGATCCTACCAACAGTGATCCAATAAGAGTGAAAGAGTGAGCCTACCAACAGTGATCCAATAAGAGTGAAAGAGAGAGCCTACCAACAGTGATACAATAAGAGTGAAACAGTGAGCCTACCAACAAGTTGGTATGTCCTCAAGAGGTCAAAGGAAGTGAGGCATTCAGTATTTTAGCTGATGAAACTAAAAACATAAAACAAAAGAAGTACATGAGAGTTTTTAGATTTTAAAAAAGCTAATATCTTAGACACTGAAGGATTAGCAGAGAAGACCATCAACTGTCTAGAGAGATAAGATAAAGAGATAAAGCAGTCTTGTAGGCCAGGGATATGATGAGGCATCCATAATAAGTGGAAAATATGCAGATGTTTTTGCATTCATAAAGGCAGTGGCAAAACATGTAGTCTATGTGCACTGCAGTGCACATTGCCTGGTCTTAATTCTAGTTGATACTGTCAAGTCAGTACCTGAGGTGATTCTTTTATTTACTAATGAACCTACTCATTCTACCTGTCTCCGAAATCCTTTCTTCTCGTCTAGATCATATTTCTGAACAGGATGGGTAGAATTAGGAGATTGGCAGTCTGTGCTATAGGTCTTCATGTCAGGCTCATACATTCATCACAAATGACTTGAAGTTCAGCGAAAAATGTATGGAGGTTAGCCTATGGAGTTTCAGAAGCTTAGCAACATAAGATGGGCATGACACACTTTTGCCTGCCTGTAATATGATGGAGAGACTACAGTGCTTTGTGTCCTTAAAATTATTGCTGATAGTGAGAGCAGTTGATCTTATTGAAGCATTTTAGGACACATCAGAATTACACAGAAGAATGCTTGTTTGATGAGCTATGGGGACACAGCTCAGAAATTCAATATCAGTAATGAAATGGTGAAAAAATGTCAGTGGTACACCAGTTCTAGACTAGAGCGATATGTAGTGACATTCACATTTGGCAAGTGTAGGCGTGAACAAGATGAAAGGATGGATGTGAAAAGAGCATCTTCTATCTAATCATTGACTCTTTAATTGGGGTGTTACAGAAATGCAAGTCCTACTGAAACATAATGAGAGGCATCTAAGCACTCCATCTGATAGTAACATTCTCTTGTAAGAGTGACCTCTATTTTAATTTGCAGGGATCTGCAAGTCAGATTTAGATGATCTGAGGCATGAGTTGCACCAAGCTTAAATGATTTTGGAGAGGAAAAGAAAAAGAGGAATGCAAAGCCTGACCAGGATATTGAAGTTCACTGTGTTTCTTGAGCATTTCATATAGGTTTTCTTTTTCTAATAGTGCAAATTTGCTATTGCAAAACCAATAAGCAATGCTGCTTGTGAAATTAGTTTTTCCACACTGAAATGGATCTCCTATAAACAACCATGACTGATGTGCAACTGAGTGACCTGGAAGTGTTCAGCATAGAGTCATGGAGAAACAAGTCCCTGGATATGGATGAGTTTATTCAACTATTAGTACCCAGCACAAAAACGGAAGAAAACAGCTGTTCTGAGGCAGAGCAAAGCCTACATGAATAATACTGCACTTAACCAACACAAAGAGACATATATTACAATCTCAGAACATACAGTGCAGAGAACACTCACACTGCAATGTTTGCTTTGAAAATAAACCAATTTAAATGAATAATTAATGCATATGTGATGCTTTTTATTTAGTAAAACAAAACTGTTATTCAATACATAACTATTTTCAGCTTCTTGTGGAGTGCCAGTATTGATGTACCTGTATTAGGGTACAGGGCATGGCACAAGAGTCTGCAAATCATACCCAGTGTTTTCTAAGATAATTTTCAAAGCCCACAATCCCCCTCCCCACCATTTTGTTCTTGCTGCCCCCATGCCACCACATTAAAAAAAAATACTGCAATCACCTGTTTACAAGAACATACAGTTTTATGCTTTCTGTTTCCTTTAATGTTTAGCTGATTGTAAATTATCTCAGTTTGTCCAATACAATTTGAGTTCTTGTCCACAGAGTCTGAATGCACAATAGTGTATGTCCCAAAAGAGACATTGTTTGCACAGCCATGACAGAAATAAAACACATGATAGACATATGAGGCATAAATTATTCATAGACATAATAATGAGGACACCAGGGGCAGGTTTGCAGAGGTTGTTGCGTATACCTGTACCCATGAGTGTTTGCCTATCCAACAATAGGCATTTGAGGCCTTTAAAGTTAGACCCCAGTTTATATCTCTGTAGTTTGTATGTCTGTATCTTCATTGTAAAAATCAAATGATTAAAGAAATTGTGATTGTATGTAACTGAATAAAAATCCTTTGTTCCTTTCAACATAAAATAAACATTCATGTTTAATAAGGAAAGCCATTGCTTTCTGAACATCCTGAATTTTGTGATTTCCTGTTCAGTAAGGAAAACTATTTGCTTCCTGAACTTTCTGAATCTTAAGAGCTCATCTGAAATTGGAGCTCTTTGGATTCGTAAAGAATTATGGAAAGATAACACAAAATGTTTGGATGTATTGGAGCATTGATATAACAGTGATGTGTCTCCTAAAATCTCAGTTTCAAATTACAGCATAAAACCAAATGTCAAAGAGATTAAGGTTCAAATACCCTTTACTCTTTACATAACATCATTGAAAAGATACAGATAAATGGGGGGGGGGGGAGTGTGGTGGTTATGCTTCAGATGACACTCAGCCACTCACAAATCACAAATCACAAACCCTGATGACTTCATTGCTCTCAATCATCAGATTATTTATCATTACACACACCTGTTGCTGTCATTATCGGCACCCTATTCAAACCCCACGTTATTCCTTACTCCTGCTTGCAATGCCACACTTTGCTTCTGTGATGAATGGAAGATAAGTTATCTTCTACAAAATATGACTTGCTACATAAACAAGTAATGATCTATATGCTTATATTTCAGCCCTTAGTTTCCTGTTGTAGCCTATTCCTTAGTTCACGTTTTTTTTTGTTTTTTTTTGTGGTAAATTCTCTCTCTTGTATCTGGGTCTGCAATAAGAAAAAGTAAAAGGTCAGATGTCCATTAGGCTGTGAAAACATTTGAATATGACTTAAATATCATGAATATGAAGTTTCTTAATTAGTAACTTGTAGCTAAAGGCTGAAATCAATGTTACTGAGAATGGTGACAAAACACTTGACTCAGTGGCACACACTCATACACAAGACACGTATATGTTTGTTGTTTCCACCAGGGACAACAACTGGCCCTGAAGAGGCTGCATAAGTCCAGGAGTGTGAGGCTCACATCTGTTTGGTGGAGGATCAGTTGGCACAGCACATGGAACGGTAACAGTCTGTGGTATTGGTTCAGCCTCAAGAGCAGGTTGGTGTCTAAAGTCTTTTATTTCCCTATATCCAGTCAAATTAATATGAGAATCCCTTAAAAGTAAAATATAGCAGAACTCATTTTTGAGAAATTCAGCACATGACCTAAGCCCATGTATGAATATCTGCAGCACATGGCGGAGATCAACAGCACAAATGTCCAGTTGGCGTTCATCTACGAGCAGATCTACAGGGTGGACTTTGGTGCAGTCACTGGAATCAAGATTGCAGTGGTGGTCCTAATGACTCTGTTTTTTGTCTGTATAAACTGCATCATGCTTTTTGCTCTAAGGAGCAAGACTGCCTTTTATGAGACACCCCGCTACATTCTTTTTGCTCACATGCTTCTCAGTGACTCCATCCTCCTGTTAACCACTACTGCAATGTATGCCATGTCTCTTGCTCTTGTCAGTATAGCCAAAGGCATCTGTTCACTGTTAGTCCTCATCTCCAATTGCACGTTCCAGAACGCCCCTCTCACCCTGGCTGTGATGTCACTGGAGCGCTACGTGGCTATCTGCTTCCCACTGAGGCACAGCAGTATTGCCACACAGAGAAACACAGGCATTGCCCTAGGAGTCATTTGGTTCTTCAGCTCCCTGAATGTAATGTCAGACTTGCTATATGAGCTCATCACTGATCCCAACCATTTATTTAAGATCACTTTTTGCACAAGACAGAAACTTTTTGTGACCAAATGGCAGGCGGATAAGGCTCAAGTATTTGATGTCCTTTATTTTGTTTCAGTAGCACTGATCATTATTTTCACTTACATCAGAATTATGATCACAGCCATGTCTGTTTCCTCCAACAAAGACTCTGCTAAGAAAGCCCGCCGGACTGTGCTGCTACATCTCGTTCAGCTGGGCCTGTGCCTCACCTCTTTTCTGTATGGCATCATAGAGAAATTGCTTTATTTGTTGACTGGAAGTGATGGCTCTCTTTTTATACAATTACGTTATCTGAACTTCCTCATCATCTTGATCCTACCACGCTGCCTGAGCCCACTCATTTATGGGCTGAGAGATGAAGCTGTACGACCCCTATTCCAATATTATTTCTGCTATGGTGCAAATAAAGTAAAGACTGCGATCAGTGTACATTGAGTAGTGTGCAAGTGCAACAGACTGTTAGATTGTATAAGAATTGGGAAGACTTGAACAGATTTACAATACTTTCTCAAATATGACCTTGTTCATTTTGCATGCTCACTAATACTGCTGCAAGGATCCTACAGAAAGAAATGTTAGTTTTTATATATACAAATATTTCATATTACACTAAGTGTATTTATTTCAGTCATTTTGGACATGGCACTCGGTTTAGTGGACCTCACTGTTATTTTGAGAATAAAAATTAAACTGATGTTTCTTATAATGTTGTAAGATGAATGGCTGTTGTCTTTACTAGAAAATATGTGATATCAAACTCTTAATCAATTAATAAATTAACCTTTCAAACATCAAATGTTAAAAAATGGATGATGAAAACAGGCTCAGCAATGACATTCAGGTTCCAACAAAGATGGCTAATTTTCCATCACCAGACAAAATTCTTTGCAGATGGACACAAATACCACATTTCCAGCTTAGGACATTCTCAGATATTTATTTTTAAACAATGAAGAATAAGTGCTGTTTTTCTGTTAAAAGCTCAAGTGGTTGAATCTTTCTCAAAACATTCTGCCCTGTCATCACATTTAATAATAAGTGGGGGTCAGGTTGTTATTAAACCAGTTAAGGACCAGGCCAGGATTGTTAAAACACTGTGAAGTCTTCAGCTATTGCATAATTATGTATTATTTGTCTTTCTGTTTATCAGATTTTTGTCAACCTACATATATTTTAATAATCAGAACACATTTTCAGTCTTTGACTAGTAAACACAACCTCATTTTCTAATCAGATGTTTTTTTCTGCTAAGAATGTAAACTTGTTAGACTGAGGAATAAGATAAGGTTTATGATGTTTGCATGATGACTGATACTTGATACATAATGGCATTGAAAGTTTCTGGTCTAATCTGGCATATGAACGTCAATAAACAAACTTGAAATATCTGTTTTGTTTTGCCTGTTTAGTTCTAGGCAACATGATTAAACTATGACTAATGCACACCCAACCACTTAGAAACACTTGTTTTACATGTGCATTTTCAAGTTATACA
Source organism: Electrophorus electricus (assembly GCF_041902795.1). Lineage (NCBI taxonomy): Eukaryota > Metazoa > Chordata > Actinopteri > Gymnotiformes > Gymnotidae > Electrophorus > Electrophorus electricus. Next base: position 8,600,037 of record NC_137504.1, read on the forward strand.
ATTACAGACTGTAGTCCATCTGTCATCCTCTGTTCAGTCCTTATTAATGTCTACCTACAGGATTACTAGTGACCAGATCTTATTGTTGAAATATTCTCCACACAGCATTACCATACTATTGTCATGGTGAGCGTTGAGCTGGTACAAGTTTATCAAATACAGCAGTTGCTGATGTTTTTTTACATTGATGCAGAGCTGGGTAGAAAAGGAATACACCTACATGTAATATCTAATATATCATCAGAGTAACAAAATCATCATCAACATCAGACAAGGAAATCATACCTTTAATAGTCCAGAACTATAGTAACATGCACATTATTTTGGCCAGTTGCTTGTAGAACGTTTACCAAAATGACTATTACAAAAGTAATTAATGATGTTATAATGTTATCTTATGGAGATATACTGACTACACATTACAAAAAAATCTGTGCCCTAATTGTTAGTTTTGAGTTCATAATATAACATGACAGTGAGTTGACATGAGAATAAGAGCAATACGATGCTTACACCTTTCTACTAGCTTAGCACTAACAGCACATGGAATAGAGTAGCAAGTATTAGGCTGGTCACAAATGAATGGTATCTGTGCAATAGTACCTGCTAGAATATCCTTAACGTGTAATATATAAATTACAAGTGACCAGACAAGATAAAGGATTATACTTGATTTGCTTTATTACTCAGCAAATTGATAACAAAAATTAAATACTTGTTAGGTGAGAATGATGCCTATGTAGAATTTATGAAGGCAACTGCTTTTGCTTTTTAGAATGCAGCTTCATGATAGGATAAGCAAGACAGATTTTGTATAACTAAAAAGCAACTTTGTTCATTAAAATGTATAAATTATCTTGTCCACATGATACAAATATACTTTTTGGCATAACATTGGGGAGGAATTGTCTGATCTGACAAGCAAAGTATTTACATTTTTTGATTCAGTGGCTCAAAGTTCCTAATGTACTAAATATAGTTGCCATTTTTCAGTGTGCATGTGTCAGTCATGGCTCAGTTGACAGTGCTCTTATCCACAGAGTCTGAATGCACCAGAGAGTGTCCCAGAAGGGCCAGTGTTTTCACAACTATGACATAAGTGAACACATAATAGACAGATGAGGCATATATTATTTATCAAGATAGTAATGAGGGCACCAGGGAACAGGTTTGGACAGGTTGTTGATCTACCTGCACCTGTGCTTTTGCCTAACCCTCACAACTGTCTATTAGGAATTTTCCTGAGGTCTAAAAAAGCTAGTCGCTTATTTGTGCCTCTATAATTCATGTGTATGTCTCGGTTAATACACAAAGCAACAAATGAAGTAAAGTAACTGTAATTCTTATTAACCTAATAAGAATATTAAGTAGGAAAGTATTCAGCAGAAACTTGTTGCTGTTATATTAAACTTTAACAATAAATTGCAGTGTAACCAACTTTTTTATTCAGCTGATTGACTGCAAGTTCTGTGCCCTTAGACTAGAAAGCAAATAGTTGTTAGGGACAGCATCAGGTCATTTAAAACAAAATATTCCAAACTAGTTATTATTTTATGCACACAAAACATGCAAGAAAGAAGAAAAAATTAAATGCTCCACCACGCCCTCTCTTGATATGGGGACAGATTCCCTAAGGTATGTAACAATCTGTCTGCTAAAAGGTGAGGTTGGAAAGAAACATGACAGCACCAGCATTTCACCATTCCACACACCAGCATTAAGAAATGAGTGATTACACATAACAGTATTCTAACAATTATTCCTTATAAAATGATTCCAGAACATTTTAAGATTCAAGAACCTTATGCTTTCAATGATTTGGTGTTGTGGGATTCCTAAAAAGCATGTGTCAGAGAATCCAGGACATGGCAGGCAACAGGTGTGTGAGGCCTGTGGAGAGAGATGGACAGGAATAAGGAAACCTGAAAACCAGTGTGAGACTGTTGTAGTGACTTGGCTAGAGGGTAAGGCTACCATAGCTAGACTTAAGATTCAAACCAGGGGAGGCTCTACTACGGAGGGCAGAGGTCCAAGGGGCTGGAACCACAGAGGCCAACAGAGAAAACCAAAATATCTGAAATAGAGTGAAGTAGCAGCATAAAGATCTGATAGCTGGGAGGAAATTATATGTTTCTTAATTAGCCATATTTATATATTTTGCATTCTTTGACAGCTTTGTCAGCTTTAGGCTCAGGAATATCACTGTCAAACCTGTCAAGCCTGTGCATATCCTAGAAATCATTTGCAGTCAGGTCTGCATATGTCCTGGAACTCACTTATCAAGGTCAGGAGGTGAAGACACTCTCACAACCTCACCCACTACCCCATTCCCTTACTTGCTACTTTTGCATCTCTGCTTTACTAGTCAAAGACTGATTGGTGACTAGCTACTGTCCACAGTTCTCTGTGCTTGCAAAGTAAACACCAACTAGAATATGAAGATCCAATGTAGTGAATTTTTCAAATGTCTAACAAGCTTGGTGCTGAAAACGCAGATAGCACACAAAAATGTCTTTGGCTCCATCAGAAACAAGGCATACCAAAAATGCTGGCTGTGTTCCTTTTTATATCTGTAGGTTCCTGCCATCATGCCTGTACTTTGCAACACCTTGTAATTTATCATACAGTTGTTTGCATGCAGTGCACGTTCCCTATCTTCCTGTGTATTTGTATCAAGAACCTCGGAACAAATTGTTCTCTGTCACCTCTTCAACAGCACCTCTCTCTAACACTAGAACAGAGTGCAACAAACAGGCATTCCCTCCATTTATGGTGAAGAATTTCCAGAGATTTACAGGAAATGGTTTAGTCATTTAGTCATAATGGTTTTTCTGCCTTAGCACTGAAGGCAGAAAGCTAGCCATGTCTGAATAACTGCTTCCTTACATGACTACTCAAATTCTTTCACTAGTTCACAAGAAGTGTATAAAATGGTTAATCAGTTTTCACCCTCCCATTGGCAGTGTTGCAGTGCTCACATCCAGGTCATGGTTGGTTTCTTTATTACTTGTGATTTGACTCAGATGTTAGTGGTTTATTAAATCTGAAATAGGCCCTAATAATCTGGACATTTCTAATTGTAAACATTAGGTCATTTAGTGCCATCTGGTGTCTTTCTTGGAAAAACAGCTGACAGAACACATTATACTGCAGAATTGTCCAAAGGGATGTTGTGGTGGTTGATGGGAAATTTGTCACTGGACACACTGCCACTCCCATTGCCAGAAAGCTAAAATACCAAGGTGTGGACTCCCTAAACAAAATAAGTCACATCAAAGTACAGGTCTTGCAAAGCAAGACGTTGTCAACTCTTAAAAGTAATTTGGAAACAGCCCCTACATTTCAAAATCAGAACAGTTGGACCACTGCATTATAAACAAGTAGTTAACCAAACTCCACAATGACTGGTTTGCACAAATTCCACAATGGTTTGCAATTCATGGGTCATTATTCAAGGTAAATTGGCTATGCTGAAGAATCAGGATAAACAAGCTTTGGAAGTTAAATAGCAAAGAAACATGTTGATCACTGATACAGGACATGCCCTAGGGCTATCAGTGAACATCAATGGTTCATGGGATTTATCAACTTCTCTTGCTGTTACATACAAGTTTTCAGCTCCATCGCAGCCACATTGAACTCACTTCTCAAAGGCATCCTACGCAGAACCTCCTGGTCCCCATCTGCAGAATGGGCATTCATCTTCCTAAAATGCTGTTTCAACATAGCTCACATCGTGGTCCAGCTTGAGCTTAAGAAATTCTTTGTGATGGAGGAAACTTCTGATATGGGAGTGGGGTTAAGGTTAGAAACCTGTGCTTTCACAGAGATTGGTCAACACTGAGAAACTGTATTCAGTTGCATTCTTCTTGAAGTGTTTGACTATGACATGGGGAATCAGGAACTCCTTGCTATAAAGCTGGCCCTCAAGGTGTGGAGTCACTGTGCAATTCATCTATTTGTGTTCTACACTGACCACCGCAACCTAGAGTACATCCACTGCACCCCCGCCCCACTCCTTCCAGGCCCTCTTCACCACCTGATTCTAGTTTACCATCTCCTGCCAGCCTGTATTCAAAAACATTAACCTGTACCACATCCACGATCCAGAGACCCAGGAAGAACAGTCCACAAACATCTTGCTTCCAACCTGCCTGGTAGCTCTTTTCAACTGACACAGAGAAAGAGATATCAGAGATTGCATAAAGGGATCCCGATCCACCTGATTGTGAGTCAGAGCGAACCAATGATCTGGAACCTTTTAGAAGAAGTTTGGCCATCTGGGTACCTTCTTAGGGAAAGGCCATCCTTTTGTGACCTCTTGTATGGCGTGTGCCCAGAGCCCAGCTCCTAGCTAGGACACAGGAACTCCTGTATTTTCCCCATCATCCCTGATCCCACATCTCAGTGGACTTTGTCACAGATCTCCCAGTCAATGAGGGATATACTGCCATCTTACTTGTAGCTGACTGTTTTTCTAAGGCATGTTGTCTTATCGCTCTGCCAGGTCTCCCCACAGCCCAGCAGATGGCGAAGGCACACTTCCATGTGGTCTGCTGTTTCAGACTGCTAAAGCACATTGTGTCTAGCTGAGGTAACCAGTTTACTCCCCAGTTCTGAAGGAAGTCATATGCCTCTCTTATATTTGTTTAATTTGTGACTAATTCTGAATCTATTTATATTACTTTCATACTTCTATAATTTTTCTGAATATCTATGTGGCTGTGTACTGCACCTTGTGCCACAGTGAAAGCAGTGGTCAGGAGGTGATAATATGTTCTGAGCTGAGGCCCTCCAGACATCATCCAGCCCTCTCCCTATTTATGCCCCTTCCTTCTCTCTTCCTGTCTTTCTCCTGCTTCTTAAATTTTGTCACATTCTGGTGTTGTTGGACTTACTATCTGATGTTAAACTAGTACATTTGTGGATAAAAAAAACTGATATGTAGTTTCTCCATGTGTGCAAATAAACAGAGAATCTGAGGAACATAGTATCCTGACTCTTCAATGCCAACTTTCTAACAAGACAGCGATTTGCGCATCACTCAGTATTGTACCAGCAAGAGACTACTATCCTTACTAATTTTCAGGTCTCACCATGTGTCTGTTGCAGGACACTGAACTTGGATGCACCACTTTCTTCCCTCATGGTGGACCCGCATATATTCCAGGAGAGCAATCCTGGACTCCTGTAGGAGTAGGCTCCAGTACCATTGACAGGGAGGCTTGTGTGTTCCCATCCATTTACAGCATTTGGCTGATGCTTTTATCCAAAGCAACTTACAATTCTGACTGAACACAACTTGAGCAATTGAGGGTTAAGGGCCTTGCTCAGGGGCCCAACAGTGGCAACTTGGCAGTGGTAGGGCTTGAACTAGCAAACCTCTGATTTATAGCTGACCTGGAAATGGATTTACAAAATGTACTTGGCTGGTTCTGAGGCCATCAAGCATCAAGTAGTACAGGGGTGGGTAGCTGCATGCTGGTAGGAACAGGAAGGACATGGGCATAACTCCAGTTAAGTTGGAGCATATTCTCCCAGGGACAGGTTCTGTGGCCATCAAACATCACCCTATTTCCTACACTTAGTAGTCTCACTCTGCTTTTTGTTGTGTGTGAACCTTGTTAAGACATCAAGCTTTGTAATAAAGAATGATTTTCTCAAGCAGAAATGTCTGCCGATTCTTCTGTGCTGATGATATACTGGTGTCAGAAGTGGGATACAGCTGCCGCACTTGAAGAGACGCATCAACAATCTGGAAGGCAGGTGGCAAAGAAGCGGCCTGGAAGAAGGGGGCACTAGAGCTACTCCTGCCCACTGCCTGATGAGTCCAGCCAACCAAGAGCAAGGTGGTTGGCTGGGGAAGATGGCGAGGAATCTAAGCAGAAAGGCTTAGCAGTGGCTTGCTCGCTTTCTCTTGGCAAGAGCATTTGACAGCAATGGCAAAGACAGCATGCATCCACCTACCATGCTACAGTGGTGAGTGCACTTGGGAGCCATACTCTGCAGAGCTGCTGGGTATCATGGCTGGACAGTGGCTGTTACCATGTTGTAACTGTGTCTGGCACTGGAGGGCAAAGCTTTACACTTTGAATCTGCCACCAGAGCAACACGATGACATCTCAGCATTGACCATGGCTCTCCAACAACTTTTTGCACAATTGGCGTTGTTGATATTAGTTAAATTGCCACTTACATAATAGAAGAGGTTGCAGGAAGAGCAGACAAGCATGCTGGTAGTGGAACTGAGCATGATGGGTCAGGAGGTATACACAGAATTTGAGAAGACTTCACAAGAAAAATGATGCAAGATTACTTCCTGAGTATGCTTCTGCCAGAGGTGCTGAGGCAGCAAGTGCAGCTCAATGCAACAGCCAGCCTCCAAGCAGCTGTTGATGAAGCAGAGAGAAATCTGAAACCTTCAGTGTTGGGACATCATGGTAACAACACAGTGCTACACAGTGGAGAAGCTCCATTCTTCAGGATGACCTGGAATGTGTAAAGCATGGACAGTAGCAGAGATGGGTGAGAGGAGCATTGCTGTTGCTGTTGTTGATCTGTACCAATGCCGTACATTGCACAGAGAGAGGACTGGGGGAACCTACTGCCAAGGAGCAGGTATGGAACTGCATGAGCAGTGTGTGTCCAGCTACTTTGTGAGGGCTGTCTTGTTTGCCAGGATGGCTGACCGTGGGGGTGGGGAGGATGCTGTGGTGAGAGTGAGGATAGCAGGGAGGGCAGGAATGATGTGTGCCTCCCCACACCTGTAAATTAGTTAAAATTAAACATTAATGCGTCCCAAATGAGTACTATACACTAATACTAGTTAGTATTAGTAAATAGTATGCAATTGGGATGCACCTTAAATGTGGTTGTACTGTGGTGTGTTTTGTTGTGTACTCTTTTTTAGCCAAAGAAGCGATTAGGAATGTTTTAATGTTTCATGTTTTCAGTTAACCCTATCCCATTTCCCCCCCTTAGTGCTCCCAGGTGGCTTGTTGTTGCTATTTGTGAGCCTTGTAAAGGCATTGAGCTTTGTAATAAAGAATGTTTTCCCAAGCAGAAATATCTTCTTTTGTACCAATGCTACAAAATGACTTAGAAAATAAATCAGAGGCAGAGACTGAGACAGATTCTCTAATAGTCCTGAACTTAGAATTATTGTTCTCCTTGATTAAAGCAAAAATCTCTTTTTACTTCTTTACATCTCACTTGTATTCTTGTTAAGAATAATGAGCTTAGTGGAAGTCCAGACACACACACGCACGCATGCATGCTCATGCGCACACACACACACACACACACACACACATACGCGCGCAATTAAGCAAACAAAAATACCACTATATATACATATATATATATATATATATATATATATATATATATATATATATATATATATATATATATATATATATATATAAGCACACAAACACAGTTGTTATTCCCATTAGGGACAATAGGTGGACCTGTCATGGCTATTTAAGAACAGATGTGTGAGGCTGTTTTTTCTGTCTTGTGGAGGACATGAGATATTTATACACAGAACATAACAGTCTGTGACATTTCCACTGCCTAAAGCTCCAGATTGCATGTTAAATATATTATTCCCCACTAATATTTTAGAAAGGTTCTCAAATGATTTCAAATTAATGGGAACCTTACGTTAATAAAAATAAGAATGACATAGGTAAAATATTTTAGTGGAGTGACTAGAAAGATTCAACAAGTGAATTTTTATTCTGTTACTTATTTGCACTCTATGGCAGAGACCAACAGTACAAATAACCAACTGCTATTCATCTACAATCAAGCCTACAGGGTGGACTTTGACGCTGTCACTGGAATTAAAATTGCAGTTGTGATGCTACTTTGTTCATTTTTCATTTATATAAACTGCATCATGCTTTTTGCTCTAAAGAGCAAGACTGCCTTTTATGAGACACCCCGCTACATTCTGTTTGCTCACATGCTTCTCAGCGACTCCATCCTCCTGTTAACCACTACTGCAATGTATGCCATGTCTCTTGCTCTTGTCAGTGTAGCCAAAGGCATCTGTTCACTGTTAGTCCTCATCTCCAATTGCACAAATGGGATCACCCCTCTCACCCTGGCTGTGATGTCACTGGAGCGCTACATGGCTATCTGCTTCCCACTGAGGCACAGCAGTATTGCCACACAGAGAAACACAGGCATTGCCCTAGGAGTCATTTGGTTCCTCAGCTCAGTGAACATAATGTCAGACTTGCTATATGAGCTCATCACTGATCCCAACCATTTATTTAAGATCACTTTTTGCACAAGACAGAAACTTTTTGTGAACAACTGGCAAGTCGATAAGGCTCAAGTATTTGATGTCCTTTATTTTGTCTCAGTGGCACTGATCATTATTTTCACTTACATCAGCATTATAATCACAGCCAGGTCTGTTTCTAACAATAAAGGATCTGCTAAGAAAGCTTACAAGACTGTCCTTCTGCATTTCGTTCAGCTGGGTCTGTGCGTCACCTCTTTTCTCTTTGCTACCATAGAGAAAATGCTTTATTTGATGACTGGAAGTGGTAACTCTTTGTTTATACATTTACGTTACCTGAACTTCCTTATCGTCCTGATCCTACCACGCTGCTTGAGCCCTCTCATATATGGGCTGAGAGATGAAGCTGTACGACCCCTATTCCAATATTATTTCTGCTATATTTCAAAGAAAGTTAAACCTGCAGTTGAGGTACATTGATGAATGGGGCCAAAGTGTCCAAACAGGCAGCCAGTAACAAATGGGGAAGGGGGGACATTTTTCCATTAGAAAAGAACATTATAAATGGTTTTAATATGCTGTTTTAAATGTGACTGTGTTCTTTATGCATATTTATAAATATTGATATTGTGACAATTAATTTTAAATTTCACAAAACAAACTTACATTTTATTTATTTATAACAATTTAAAAACAATTCTTTTCATATTACACTTCATGAAAAATGTCCACATTTATCTGTTATTACAATTCTGTTGAGTAGAGAGCACAGCTATGTCCATGTTGTTTTCAAAATACAAATTCATTAAAACTGATGTATGTTAATGTTTATTTAAGAAAGGCTGTTTTGGATACCTGTAAATTTGTGAAATTCTGTAAATTTACCACAAATTTACTAACATCAAATTCATATGAGAGAAAAATAATGTGTAAGATCATGTGTAAGACTTGGGGCTCAGAGTGATTAAATGGATCCATGTGCAGTTTAGGTTTTAATAAGAGCAAAAAAGGGCAAGGCAAAATAAGGAGGCAAAGTCAAAACATCAGCAGAGCCAAATAACAAGACTAGCTGCCAATACTTTGCACAGACTACATAGACTGGAGGCTTTAAATAGAGAGATTGGTGATTTAGAACAGATGAGTAGTAATTTGTCACCACCTGAGAAAATTAATGAAAGACTGTAGAGATTAAATCCACATGTCCAGTTTTGGAAATTAATTTTTAACCCTTGAAAGTTAGGTGAATTGTTTACCAGGTAAAAATTAATAAAGGCTTACCTCTGTTAGAAATTTTGCATTATTAATAATATTCTCTGCAACACTGCCACAAGCACAATACAGAGAATATTATGGACCTATATGAGGACCATAATTTATACACGCAAATAGTATATCTTCACTAACATTCACACATGTAAACTGAACAAGTTCTTTACAGTAATAATCTAACACAATAATTGTTTAGTACGGGGGCTAAAAACTAAAATCTTAAAGCAGTTTAGGCCCAGGCTAGGATACTATTAAAATATTAGGTTGCCTATGAAATTCCAGTTCTCCAATAACAGAATTGATGCCTCTCAGTTATGGGTGACTAACTGAAGGAATAAAATGTCTGATAAATCTGTCACTACTGTCACTACCACATTACTCCTGTCCTCCCCCTGGACACTTCTAAAGCACTTTGCTTGCACAACTGATCAAGGACCTCTGTCCAAAACATCCTGTTTCTGTGACAGCAGCAGAGAGGGAGAAAGACATGAGTGCAGACAAACTGGATAAAAAACACAAATGAAAATAAAATGCTGGCAGTGAGACTCAAGGTGCAGAGATGCTGTAAGAGCAGTAGCACACACACACACACACACACACACACACACACACACACAAAGCATCATCTCTTCATAGTACAGACAAGCAATGCTCAGCACTGGAGTAGAGTACCTGTGGGCTAATATAGGGGATAGAACAAAGGAGGTGAATGAGGCACAGGTACCTGTGTTCAATAATCAGGTGATTGGGAGTGAAGCATATGTGTGTGTGTGTGGCAATGCACATGTCCTTTGGTTGGAGTACCTGACACACTGAGTTTCTCTTTGTGTACTTCAGTACAAATTTGTGTACTTCAGTACAGTTTTAGTTGTGTGGTGTGTTTCTCTGGAAACATTGTGTACTTCAGTACAATTTTGAATATCTCTACATCTCTTACTTCAGATAGTACACTTCTGATGGTCTTCAGTGAGCCACACCACTGCCTCAAAAATTCAATTTATCATGCCTTTAACATGCAGATACATCAATGTCTGCCTGGATGGTGGCAACTGTTTCGAAAGGGAGGGCAGAAATATCTAAATTCGGTTTGTCATGGGTCAATCCTAGAAGGTGAAGCAGTAAGGTAAGGAGAGGTGGTCATTTATAAATCAGAGAATCCACACTTCAGATGTTTCACTGTCCATGAGAGAAAAATGCAAGCTCTCTTCCAGATCAGGCTTGCTACCTGAAATTGAAGTTTCCCCTCTTCACAGAGTGCTTCCCCTGGAGAGGTGTACTCTCACATTTATGGCACATCCTGAGGGGGCCAGAAAGAACAAACATGCATGCTGACCTGAAGAATCAAAGTGCATATGACGAAGGAAAGCATGCCACCTGACAATTTATTTATGCCACCATGGGACTATTGTTTACTATTGTCAGTATACAGTGGGAATTCAACAGAGAATGCTCTGAACACACAGAACACAAAGAATGACAAGACTTCACAATGAACACAGAAATCTATGAAGAATTTACAGACAAAGGTACAGGGAAAAAATCATTCATGGCTTGTTGGTATTTGTGAGAGGCCAAACCCAGCAGCTGAGTAAGGTGTTGCAAGGAATCAGTATGATTTAGGTGCAATTTAGGTGTGCACAGGAGTTTGAATGGGTACTTGCAATTGACTGCTCTGCCTTCGTAACCACCCCCAGCTTGTGATAGACATCTGATGTTAGTCCCATCCTGAAGGTGATAGCTTGGCACATTGGTAAGGGTGTAAGTGGTACCGGTACCGGTACCACTCAGCCAAGGGTGTGAGTGCTTAAGCACAGCATGAGGCCTCAACCATCAGACTGTCACCTGTCAACCATCAGACTGTCACCTGTTTTCTCATATAAGCACCAAAAGATAATTCATATGCAAGAACTCTGAGAACAGACCATTCACACTTCTATCTTGCATTTATTAATTATAGAGGTAAATGTATAGAGGAAAATGTGCTTGAGGCTGATTGCAAGGAACAGTCCAGAGGACAACGTGATCAAGACAGTGTTTTGTGTGTATGCATCAATAATGAGACAAGTGAAAATCTTGGGGAAAGATGGGACCAGTGAAAATCTTAGGGTGGCACACTAAATGGTTATGCAACACAGGAATTTTGGAGTATGCAATACAAATGTAGAGACACTATATTGCATCAGATTAATATTCACACATCAATCAAGGAATCATTAATTAGCCTATCAGATCCCAATTTCAGTGCATCACCAATAAATCAACCGTGTGAGTTGCTTTAACATAATAATAAACATAATAACTGCAAAGAAGACATATGGCAACAGCAGCAGTTGTCTTACTCATATTAGCATATATTTAGAGGGTTTGATTAAACATCACCACTAGCTTGTCGGTCTGAGGATGATAAACAGAGCCGTGAATTTGTTTTACCTGCAGGAGTCTGCACAACTTGGTCATGAGGCAGCAGACGAATGGAGTACCCTGGTAGGATCTCCTTTAGTATTCCTACCTGGCTACACAATCTGAACACTTCCTGGGCCACAGCTTTTTGAAGTGACTTCCTGCTGGGTGAGGTTAGCTGGCACCTCGGATAGTGTTGACAGTCATTTTTCACCTCTGAGCAGACTGACGGCCAGAAGAACCTGTCTTTTATTATGAGCAAAAGAATTTTCATATGCCAAGCACCCTTCTAAAGGGTGTGGTGAGCTAAATGCATAATTGAGTCAATCTTTGTTCCAGGGAAAACTCGTGTGGCTTTATCAGTGAGAAACTCATGTGGCTCACTTGCCTGAGTGTTACCCATTATAGCCTGAGCTCACAAATTGCTGGAGTGGACTGGAGAGTCTGCATGTTTTCCCAGGTGTGCTTGAGCTTGTCACTTCATGCTGTTCACAAATGAAATTCAACTTTTTTTGGGCCTGCTGAAGTAAACATTTTAAAACATTCTGTGCCATCAATCCAACATGAGGCTGGAGCTGGCAGTGGCAATGATGTTCTGTCTTCCACAGGGATCAGTTACGTATCTTATGTCAGTTAGGGCAGCTTTTGGGTGAATTAAAAAGGAGATCATTTTTGATCGTACTTCTTGTTTTAGAATCTTAGTGTGGATATTTTGAACTGTGGGAGTATCTATGTATGTTGACATTTTCTTTTGTTTTAGTAGTGAGTTCAATCTTTTTTTCAATGTAAAATTTTATATTCCATGTGCTGCTCAAACTACCTGGCCCCAGAAAACTTCAATGGAAGTGCAATGGAACTGCAATGGAAACAATGACAATTGTATCGAACTCTAGTCTTATCATTGGGGCATCATATTTCAATTATATGATGGTCGGAGAACAAACCACTTGATGTGTCCTAAACTCAAAGTAGAATTCGGATTTCTCTGCCAAATGCATCATGCGGATTGAAATGTGGAACATGCAGAAATTATACCAGAGTGGATGCCTTGTGCAATTATATCAGAAATTTGCCAAGTATTGACTAGATGTCTTGGATATCAGTGAAGGTTAATGGGCAGAGAGCATAAAGAAAAGAAAATGGCCACAAAGTAATCATCTATTCAGGTCATAATCAATGGCATGAATGTGATGTCATTTTCCACTCATTGATCATATCGTCGCAGCCTGTTTTGTTACCAACCATGCCAAGATGACAGGTTTGTTCAGGTTTAAATGCTAAAGACAGTGAAAAACATTTTTATAGCCAATACCAAGACAGTTTTGACAAGATACAAAGACACAAGCTTCAGATCATTCTGAGCAATTGGAATGCCAAATTGGAGAATGCTCATGAAAGTTTTGAAGTAGTTAGACTGTTCACTTTGGTGGATTAAATGAATAGAAATGGTGAATGGATAGTGGTTTTCTGTGCATAATAACTTGTGTGTTAGCAACACCCATTTCCTAAATTGAAGGATTCACAAGATGACATGGCATTCACCAGATAGTTAATTTTCAGCAAGATTTATCATAGCTGTATCAGCCACCAAAGGAGGTTATCTTCAGGACTTTCAAGCTGCAGATATTGATACAAGTTCAAATTTGATGTGCAGGTTTAAACACCAAAATAAGATACAGCCAATCTGACCATTCACCACTGACCAGCTGAAAGACCCCACCATCTCTAATGCCTTAAACTTGACATGTCAAAATCACTTCCAGGTCCTCAGGAATCTGACTAATATCAAAATCCAATGGATGATAATCAAGGATACTATCCAGAGTTGTTTGCCCAGGATGTCATCAGCAGACAAAGGAAAACTGAACTGGTACTGGATTAAAGATTGGTCCTGGAAACTCATCCATGAGAGAAAAATACAGAAGTAAAGAAGAGATCTGCTCTCCTCATCAGTTGCAGGAAGTGAAGGCACTGCTGTGTCCTCTTGAAAAGGGAGGTAGTGTGTACAGTCCTTGTCAGGTTATTTGTGAATTTGGCTGTGGTAGCTCAGTGGTTAAGGTACTTGACTTTGTAATCAGAAGATTGCTGGTTCAAGCCCCAAAACTGTTGGGTCCCTGAGGAAGGCCCTTAACCCTCAATTGCTCAAGTTGTACTCTGTCATAATTGTAAGTTGCTTTGGATAAAAGCGTCAGATAAATGTAAATTGTGTTTCTCACTGACTCCACAGCATTGGTATGGATTGTAAGTAGAGTATGTGCTTCCTCCTGAAGTTGAGGAGGAAATCCAGAGATGTCTAGCCTCTGCTTAGCATTGGCCTTTATGCTGGAATTAGCATCACAGATGGAATATTGCACATATGGAATAATGCTGTGACCAAAAATTGTTAAACAAAGCAAAACTATTTTAAAATTTTAGGCTCTTCTAACTAGTCATCATTTGCATTGATGACACACTTTTGGCACTCTCTCAGCTTTATAACTTGGGATGTTTTTCCAATATGTCACAATGTTGTCATGATGTCACAATGCGTGGGGGGGGGGCACAGACATGTATGACACAAAGGAGAGTTGAAGTTGTTTAATAAAAGAAAATGTAAATACAAATGTACCAATAATTGTGTAGGTGACATCCAAAAATGACCAATTTATCTGACACTTTTATGCAAAGCACCTTACAATTATGAGCAAGTACAATTTGAGCATTAAGGGTCTTCCACTAGGGACCAACAATGGCAACTTATCAGCAGTGGAGCTTGAACTGGTAACCTTCTTATTACTAGACAAGTACCTGAGCTACCACTGCCCTACAGGTTACAAATGAATGACTTTACAGGGAGGAAATGAAAGGTGACTAAGTGATGGAAAGTGAGACACCTGTGTAGGGCATGAAAATTAAAGCAAAACACAAAACACATGAAAGGGTGAGAACAAAAACAAACAAAGGACCATGTGGTTGAGCCCCACCAAGTATGAAGTTCCCACATATGCTGAGCACTTGCTGACTGAAGGACTAAAGAGCAAAATTTGGGGGAGGGGGGGTCACAGGTTTTAAAAATATATTTCTTTATATTCTTTTAGAATTGGTGATATGGAAAACAACACAACTTGTATTTATAGCTACTTAGAAAATAGCTAAAATCAAAATGTCTTTAAGATGCAAAACACATTTATTCAGGTTTTACTGGTATCTTGTATAGTTAGACAGTTATATAGAAAAAATATCAATTAAAGTTTTTCAATACAATCTAATCATCTGAAAAATCAAATCACTTAAAACTGTAGCAATCATTTGTAGAACTATCAGGCACATCATTGCAGCACTATCAATAAATAACCAGAAAATTATGTAAAATGTAATTATGTAATTATTTTAGAATTAAAGCTTATTTCATTGTGGGAAAAACAATGCTTAATTATTTAAATATTGCAACAAACAGCTGTAATATTTAATGAAAGATGAGAGAGACAGTGAGAGAGAGAGAGAGAGAGAGAGAGAGAGAGAGAGAGAGAGAGAGAGAGAGAGAGAGAGGCAAAGGAAGAGACAGGGAATTAGGGAGGGAGAGAGAAGGGGGGAAAGAGAATGAACAGGTAATCACTCAGGTCATTATCTCACTATGTTACTGATGCTGTGATATCACTGCCCTATATAAAGTAACAGGCACCAGTGTTACTGCACAGACCTGGAAGGATCCTTAACCCATGACTTCTACAACTTTCAGGGATGAAGCAATGGAACAATTTCACTTGGATTTACAAAAAATCATTACTGATTTTACAAATATAGGGTGCTTTGACATGTATTTAGCACTTTTCTGATGATTACCTTAGTTTTCCTTGTTAGTTGACTTTAAAATATTTCTTCAGACATTGTGTTATATTTTTCTCTTTTTGTTGTTATAACATGTCTATGGCAGGAAATAATGAAAGCATAACAAATGACTTAATGTATAACCAATTACTCAAAGTGAATTTAAATATAGGAAACACATCAAAATTAGTAGTGGCCATGCTAATGCCTATGATTTCTGTATATGTTAATTGCATCATGTTCTATTGTCTTATGGGCAAACGCATATTTAAAGAGACTCCACGTTATATTCTTTTTGCCCACATGCTTTTCAATGACTCTGTCCACCTCCTTCTCACCACTTTGTTGTATATTTTTACTCTGGCCTTCTTTAAGCTGGCTAAAACTGTTTGTTCCCTCCTAATCATTCTAGCCACTACAACATTTCGTAATACACCTTTAAACCTGGCTTTGATGTCACTGGAGCGTTATGTAGCCATTTGCTTTCCTCTCAGACACGTTGAAATAGCCACTCAGAAAAGGACTTTCATTGCTGTTGTTTTTATTTGGTTCCTGGGCAGTGTGAACATTTTGTGTGATGTCCTTTATGCCGCAGTAATGGACCCTAACTTCTACTCTGTACAGATGTATTGCAGTCGGGAACAAATATTCATAAAACCATGGCAACTCCAAGTATACAATGGACTCAATGTGTTTTATTTTGTGTCAGTGACAATTATTATCATGTTTACTTACATCAGCATTATTATCACAGCCAGGTCTGTTTTCTCCAACAAAGACTCTGCTAAGAAGGCCCACCAGACTGTGCTGCTACATCTCATTCAGCTGGGCCTGTGCCTCACCTCCTTTCTGTATGGAACCATTGAGACAGCACTTTATATGTTAGTTGGAATTGATGGTTTGTTATTTAGCCACCTACGCTTTCTGAACTATCTGTTCATCCTGGTCATGCCCCGCAGCCTGAGTCCACTCATCTATGGGCTCAGAGATGATGCTGTAAAACCCTTGTTCAAATATTACTTCTGCTACCACTCAAGAAGGTTCCAGACCAGTGTAAATGCATATTGAAAATATTTGACTTCTGTAAAGGAATCATGTATTGTAAGCTTGTAGTGGATTTCATGCTAAATATCAGTTAACAGTTCAACTTTCTCTCCTTTACTATTTTTTCCACTCCTCTCTGAGTTCTTTGTGAAGCAATGTTTTATACAATAAAGATGCTATATTAAGGTAACAAACACACAAATAAATAGACTTAAAACATTTATTCATTCTAGATGAAAAAGCAGCATGGCATAGAAATATTGTTTTTTATTCTTGCAATAATATAATCCTGAAGACAGTAAAAGCTTAGCCTTGAACTACTATTACAATGGAAGATTATTTTAGGATAGTGGTTTTCAATTCCAGCCCTAATCACTGCACTGAGAAACCTGTCAGAAGCTGACAATGAAAACAAAAAGATGCAATACAGGTCTGCCCAGTATTTGTGTAGTACATAGGTTAACCTTAATCTAAGAAGTGTCTTTAAATCCACTAAATGAACTGTCTAAAAAGCGACCATTTGCTTATTTCAACTTTAATATTTGTGCCATACATTAACATGTAATCATTCAGATTTATATGCACATTAAATTTAAAGCTTATATGTGGTTTTGTTTGCCATATGCTGTTGTGTTTATCCTAGTTATTTAAAGTTCTTTGCAAGAAAATATGCAGTCACATTTCTTTCTTGAGAGACACCTTAGGCAACATCAGTTTCATTCCAAAAGCACAAAACTTTGTATACTAACGAACACTGCTTCAGAAGACAATATTGTTTAACAATTATACAAAAATAAATTCTTATATTTCTTCATGAAATACACAACAGGAATAAAAAGCAAGCAGTGGGTTCAAACATCTTTTTAATTTTTTTTATCCTGAAAATCAACAACAAGCAACACATAGATCACAACAGAATGCAATCACCCTAACTTCAACAACAAGCAAGGCATTAGAGGAGATGCAAAAGAAAAAACACTAAGATGGGGGTGGGGAATAAATAAAATACCTGCTAGTTTTAGAACGATTAAGAGGCAAGTTCATGGGTGGCAGTAGATCTACATGTCCCGCTAAAGAACTTATTATCGTTGCAACAATATAAATCATACCTAAAGTCATACAAAAAAAATATATATATTTACGATTCTTTAAGAATGAAATGCTAAGAAGAGACTGCAGCAGAGACACTGGCATGTTAATGGTAGTTTTGTAATCCCCAGTGAGACGCAGGAGGGTGAAGTGGATGGTTTCCATGAGTCTTGCAGTATTAAGTTGCTGGATGAAGTCTAATAGAGACTACACATTGTCTGTACCAGAGACAAAGCAGAAAGAGGCAAACAAACCCATTGCACATCAGTAAAAAGAGAATGCAGCACTTTATTTTAGAAACTTAATTTTAGAAAGCTGCTTAGCTGGTCTTCATAAACCTACCAGGGAAAACCTTCCTTAAATTGCGTGAACTTATGCCGGACCATGAAGGTGGCTAAAGCATCAGCTACCTGAGAGATAGTAAGGGCAGTTAGTCAAATATACAACTACACCAGAAAAAAAGTGTTGTAATAGTTGTTTTATAAAGAATGCAAAGAACATCTTTTTAGTGCAGACATACATAGAAGGGAAGAAGCAGCTAAGTCCTAAAACAAAACCACAGCAACCACATGAATAGGAAACATATACTTTTTCAGGAGCATCCTCGTGAACAGCATGGCCACATTGTGGGAGAACCTGCATCTGGAACTTTCCTGCAGAAAACACCACAAGAATATGAGAGGGCTTTCTGCTTAACAACTACAACAATATCCTAGAAGTGATGTGCATATCCTGTATATGCGGTTATGACATATTAAAGCCTTACCCTGCATCTGTCCTATGGTAAGGTCTTTATCCAGTCTGTCAATACCTAAGAAAAAACACACATATGTACATACTAAGAGGCCTTCTTCATTTCAACACTATCAGAGCTTTTAAAAGTGTAAGTGGTGGGCCTATAGCTCCTCACCAGCCAACAGCAACAGCTTTGGCACAGGGCAACTGAGAAAGAGAGAGGACAGGCCCCTGAACCAGCCGTCCCAATACTTCTCTGTCTTTGACAGCTCAATGCGCCAGGTGTACACACTCTCCTTCTTTGCCTGAGGGCCAAATCCCCATTCATTCGCACACACATCATACAGAGGCACTGCTGTTTAAAAAAAAAAAAAATTTAAAAATTAAAACACTAAATGCCTGAATGCACCCAACAAATGTACAATAAACTATCATCAAGAAATAAAAGCTGTAAACAGCATGCCATAAACAATCCCAGGTGTTTGTATTTGTATTTATTGCTATTAGTAGGCATAATGGTTGTATGTATAGTTGCATTTTAAAATAATGCAATGTAATCTTGAAGAATCCATCATACGTTTTTGTACACAAAAATTATATTACACATACAACATATATACCAAACAACTAATTTCAATTCATTTTAAATTTACATCAAAATGAACCCAATGAACCCATATAAGGGTACTATATATGGACAGCATCAACAGCCTCTACCTCCTGGTCATCTTCTTTCTTCCGTTTGTGGTTAGACTCGCTTCCTTCCTCATCTTCCTCCTCTTCCTCAATAATCCCTTCACTGATGCTCTTTGAAATACCAGGACTAACCATGGGCTCCTCACATCTTAAAACAAAATTAACACAGCTTACCTCAGCACCCAGACACTTCACTAGAAGTGATCAAGGTGGAAAACCTTTCCCCCAAATGAAATAATATTGAAAAGATCTTACTTTTTCACTTGTCCAACCATAGACACACGTGCAGACTCTATGTTCCTGATCTGTCCACTTTTCACACTGAAATTAAAATACAGAACAATTAGGAGGAACTCTAAATAGCTACATGATGAAGAGAGTCGCAGGATAATGAGAGCTACCCACATACTGTAAACCTGCCAACAAGCTTCATATGTAATTTAAGTGAATTTGTATCAGTCTTGTATGACAGTAAATAATTATCTCTATTTAAACATTAATAGATGCTAAGATTAGAAGGACATTTACATTGATGGAATTTAGCAGATGCAGAGATGCAGAGATCCAGAATGACTTACAAAAGTGCTTTGTCATTTACTCATAGAATACATTCTAGCCATTACAGCAGGTAAAATGTTAATAGCTTGTTCTTTTCTTAAAACCACATGGATAAAATAGTGTACCTCCATTCAATAGCATTCTCCACTGATTTGAAAGTTTTTGGTCGACTTCTCAAAAAATTCTGCATACTGTTCAAGGCATCCATTGCTGTACCTAAACAATAACAGAGACCACAGACATATACAAATTATCAGGGACACACTGCACTGCACATTTTATGAACAATCATTATAAATGTACTGAATATTAGTCTTTGCTGAGACAAGTCATATAATTCAATAAAAGTGACTTAGTTAAGATTTGAAAAATGTATTCTCCCCAAACTTGTAAGGCAGATGCCAGTGTAGGTGTGCAAAATATTACCCCTTTCCAATATTTTGTTATATAACTCATTATGAGCTTTGGACTTCCATTTTGGAACCTAAAGGTTTTATTTTACTCTAAGCAACTTACTTTTTCTCCAATTTGAAATGTTTAATATTAGAATTTGGATTGTGGGAAAAAAATGTTTTTTAAATACCTTCCACAACATCAATCACACAAAGCCCAAGCAATGATGGAATGTGATTTGCTGCAGCAGTGTGAACCGCTATGGCTCCACCCATGCTGTGCCCTATCATCATGATTGGGGGTGGGTTTTCACCATACAGGGCTTCCACAACTTTTCCAACATCCCTGTGTGATAATACAGTTCAAATATTATATGTCAAGAATATATGATTTTTCTAAGATATTGTGAGAAACTGTCTACAACTTACTTTGCCATTGTTTCAGCAGACAGGTCTTCTGAGTTTTTTACTTTTGTGTCTCCTATATATTATCAAACAAAAACTCATTTACTACATTAAAAATTATTTACTACATATAAAGTGCATTGCAAATAAAGACAAAACACAAATGCATAAAAGTTCAGTGTGTCAGTATAACTTCTGCTACTACACCCTACTTCAAGGAAACAGTGTCACTTACCATGTGCCCTGAGGTCCATAGCTACAACCCTGCAGTTAATTCTGCTACATATCACTCCCTGAAAAAGCCATATAACCAGGACTTAATTGATATGAGGTCTAACCTCTCACTGAAATAGAAACAGAAACTAACTACATAGAAATCAATTTGAATGATAACAGAAACTGAGGAAACCATTCTTGTATAGTAAACCAGACATCTACACAGTACATCTCTTCTACTGCACAGAGAATTTTCATGTGAGGTGCTGATGCCACTTACCGTGAACACGGCCCAGGAGAGGGCGGAGTGGCCTCCTCCATGGAGCAGAAGCAGGACAGGTCCGTGAGCACCACTGCCGTAGAGTCTGAATGTGTGCAATGGAGTCAAGGGTTGAACAGGAGAAATTGGACAAGGCAGCGCAATACTACTTTGTATAACCAGGAAGTGCGCTTGCATTAATCTCCAGTACTGTCTGAAGTAATGTGCAGTTCCTTAAGTAATGCAGCTGGAATAAATCAAAACTACATCATAGTGAAGTAATGGATATGTCTTTGCTGTTTTCATTTTCCACTTCTACATCCTCCATTGTTTCAAAATACTGGCTCCAGGGTAAGGGAGAGAAGTCTCGTTTTCTTCCAGGTCTGGGTGCCCAAAGAGAAAACAGAAGTACAGATGGAACATTGGATTACACAGTCCTCATTGGTATGGGCCATTTAGTCTGCACTAGCGTTATGGCATAAGGTCTGAAAGTGCTAAATAACTAGCATTTTATATGCGCCGATATCAATTGGTGTATATACCCCGTGTTATCAATTGATCCGACACTATGCAAGGGAACTGGCGAGTAATTCGTGCAGAAGCCAATGTGAGTCGTGATCTTGGAAAGGCGGCGGATGAATCAGTGCTGGAAGAGGGAGTCTTTTACGTCTGATTAAATGGTATCATCTTTTATAGATACACTATTGGCTAGCTAACTAGCAAGCTATATCAGCCATTGTAACAAATTTCCAACTTGATCTAGATAGCTAGCTATTTAGCTACAGTTTACAACTTGAATTAGAATAGACTGCAAATATAATGTTAGCATGCACTAAGAATAAATGTCTTAGCTAGGTTAGCTAGCTAGCTAGCTATATTGCAAATATTTGCATTCCAGTACAAGCGTCAACTTTGATCGATCAACTAACATTATCTGGGTAGTTAGCTAACGTTAGCTAAGCTACTTAGCTAGCTAGCAATATAGTGCAGAATGTCGCTGTTCAGATTTTGCGGGCACAACACATAAAGTCGTAAAATCAGGGTCTTGATACAACTAAAAAATACAAGGTTGAAAAAAGCGGATTTGTTAATTTAGACGTTCGAATAGCTGCTTTCACACTCAAGATTGTAAACTCACCCCATTCTCATTTTAGCCCCAGACTGCAAACCTCCTGCCATTGGGGGTCTTGAAGCTAACAAATTCAAATGCAACTGTTTCTCCATTCTGTTAGGAATACAAAGACGTTTCCTTTAAAACGTAAAGTATCTTCTTTTTGTTGCACCAACTGAACTGTATGCCAGTAGTTGAAACTAAAGCTAGGTATGAGCTAACTAGC